>NC_136484.1:78543240-79093240 GCF_053919585.1 Euprymna scolopes
ACTACTACGCTATTTGTCCTTGTGGACAATTCTAGTACATATTTTGGAAACCTATAAACGTATTTTATTTCTATATGATAATATCGCTATTTAGTATAATATATATATATATATATATATATATATATATATATATATATATATATATATAATTTAAAGGAGGTTAGAACAATAGTCTAAAGAGCAGAGTGTATTTTAATGTAATAGTGAAATTACTAGTTTAATTAAAATACAGGAAAGAAAAGAAAAAGTGCTCGTTGTAATTTAGATATATAATAAGCTCGATAGGTAAATATCCTAGAGCTAATTTAATTATATATATACTAGCTGTACCCTGCCACGCGTTGTAGTGGCTCAATTTGGTGTAATGGAAAAATTTAATAAAAGAGAAAATGCATGTTTCTTATATTAGTACAGCAATCCACTGCAAAAAGTGAAAAAGAAGGCGAAACTGAAAAAAATGGTACTCTTGCAGAATTTGATCTGGATCCTCGAGAGTTTCTGTCAATCATTCATGTTTTGGACTTGACCAACAATCAGTGGATGAAGCCGAACGTAGCAAAAATGTTGAAACGCTAAATGCTTTTTTTTTGTTGTTTTAAAAAATGTGATTTAGTAATTAATATTTGGTTGATGGTGGGGGGAGGGGGGTTACTATACACAGATTCGAAAAAGTCGTCCAAAAACAAATAAATGAAAGCAAAGGTAAGGTAATTTACGTTTCTACCTAATTAGATAATTGTTTAGTGTTTTTATGTAATGTAAAATGTTTAATTGGCTCAAAAAACAGAAATGGTCGCGAATTCTGTTGAATACGTTAAGTTTGGGAAAGTAAGTTGAAAACTAAAAACTATACAAAACAGTGTCTGAAACTCACCGAACATATGTTACCATGACATAGGCTGGCATAATGGATAGGTTTCTGACAGTATTTTGTATAGTTTTTTTTAGTTTTAACTCACTTTCTCTAACTTAAAGTAATCAACAGTGTCCACCACCATTTGTAGCTTTCAAATACACCAATAAACACTGTTTTTCGAGCCGACTAAACGTTACATTAAATGAAAAGGGTTTATATTACTAAACACAGATACAAAGAAGTTGTCAAAAAATAAATATATAACAAATAAATGTTATCAAAGGCAAGAAAAGTAAGTGTTCTACCTAACTGGATAAGATTTTAGTGTTTTTATGTAATGTATAATCGGTTCAAAAACATTCAATGTTTATCGGTATATCTGAAAAATACAAATGGCGGCAGACTGTATCGAACACGTTAAGTTTGGGGAAATTTTGGGAAAATGAGTTTAAACTAAAAATACTGTTAGGAACTCACTCAATATATGTTACCATGATGTAGGCTGGCATATAATCGGTGGTTTTAAATTTTTGCTCGATACAGATGACGACTTTTAAAAATCCCTTTTAGTGATTACCTGGTTTGAGGATATTTGTACAACTAAACGGCAAATCTGCTCAAAAAAATCCGGTATTATTTTACTTTAAGGCCCGTTTCACGTTCATATATAACGAAATATTTTATTGTAGATTTCGGTGTGCTAAAAACGAATCTGCAAACCGTTTACGTAGCAAAAAAAAAGTTTTCATTACATTCATGAAATTACTTTTTCGAAAAGTGGGTGATCACTTTTCAATCTAAATTTAACTTAGAATGAGCACCCACTTTCTGGCCACCAGAGAGAGGGGCATTTTTCTGTTTCTTGGCTAAAAAGTTTTTTGTTTGATTTCTTTTGCATGGTAATAACCCCTGAACTCTGGGACTATTTTCCATTTAACAGCCGTAGCCTTCGTTTACGCTATGCGTAAGCATAAACGAAAGCTGTTTAGCCAATAAACATGGGAAAAAATCCCCCCTCTCTCAGGTGGCTAGAAAGTGGGTGCTCATTTTAAGTTAAATTTACATGGAAAAGTGATCGCCACTTTTTTCTTCATATCATAAAAACTATTTTTTTTGCGACGGAAACGGTTTGCACATTCGTTTTTAGCACACCAAAATCTACAAAAAAAATTTTGTTATTTACGAACGTGAGACGCACAGCCCTTAATGGAAAATTATATAAAAAATCCGGGGGAAAATAGTTTTCAATAAAAACAGCAAATGAATTCGATAGAAAAAAATGGATGCTATTTTTTTTTCTTTCTGTGTGTTTCTTGGCTAAAAAGTCTTTTTGTTTGATTTCTTTTGCATGGTATTAATCCCTGAACTCTGGGACTATTTTCCATTTCACAGACGTAGCCTTTGTTTATGCTATGCGTGAGCATAAACGAAAACTGTTAAATATGCATTCGCGTACCAAACTGCCTTGTCAAAAAAACCTTTAAGCCAATAAACACGAAAATAAACGCCCCTTCCTCAGGTGGCCAGAAAGTGGGTGCTCATTTTAAGTTAAATTTAGATGGAAAAATGATCACCCACTTTTCGGGAAAAAAATTTCTTCAGATCATGAAAACTATTTTGATACTCCTTGGGCGTTGAGTTCCATGGCGACCCGCAGAGTTATTTAATGGTCGTTCCCTTAGTACCCCCCTAGTCAAGGCTAACGCATGCGCACGTAACATTTTTTTTATTTATTTACTTACGTGGTGGAGTTTCTATACTGATAGGTTTTTTGAAATTTTTTCACTGGATTATTATTGATTGAACACTAACCAGATTATGAAAAAAAATTGAAAAAAAAAAAAATCATTTCAACATTTGAAAGGGATACTCACTTTTTAGTTACCACGTTCTGGTAAATCGGTCACTTTTTATTTATTTATTTATTTATTTTCTAAATACGGAAGTGTCTTCGGGAGATATAAAATGGTCGCATGTTGACGAAGCAATGTATCGGGAGGCGTACGGGATTAAAAATTATTGGTAAATTTTTAGATTAGGTCCACCTCCTCAATTTTCTTTTAAATGACGACTTGAAATGGTTTTCGACTATGCTGAATACGAAAATCGCATCGAAATTTTGCAGAAATAAGTAGTTATCAAGATATAAAAAGTTGTATTATGCATTGTAATCTTTGGCGGCCATCTTTTTTACGTGTGTGTATTTGTTTATGGCGCGTGTACACGTAAAAAGATGGCCGCCGAAGAATACAATGCATAATAAAACTATTTATTTCCGCAAAATTTCAATGCAATTTGCGTGTTCAGCATACTCAGAAACCTATAAATGTCGCCATTGAAAGGAAAATTGTGGAGGTGGACCTAATCTAAAAAAATACCAAATTATTAAACATTTCTCCAGCATGTTAGTGAAATTTATAATACTTTAAAAAAATTAAAAAGAAACAAAACAAAAGTTTTGAAAAAAAACTCACCTTTCACAAAAACAATTAAAAAAAAACCACAAACTGACTAAATAAGTAAAAAAAAAAAATAATTAAAAATCTCGAAACTTTATATTCATGAAAACAATAAAAAAAGTCCTGTTCTCTCCATTTTTTTTTCTTTGAGAAACAAATATATTTCTGACTTACAAATGCGGTAGAGACTCATTATTTTTACTTTCTATGGTTTTGATATACCGCGTTTTTATTGCTTAAAAAATGGGTGACTGATTTATCAGAACGTTGTAACTAAAAAGTGAGCACCACTTTCAAATGTCGAAATAATGATTTCTTTTTTACATTTTTTTTTTAATAATCTGTTTAATTAGTGTCCAATCAATAATAATCCAGTGAAAAAAAATTCCAAAAACCTATAAGTATAGAAATTAAGCATGGGAGTAATGGTTGTACAACGTCGTCGCCTTTCGCAATTTTACAAACATTTTTTAAAAAAAGTAACTCAACCATTTATTGATAATTTGTCACGTGTACAAACATTTATTTATTTACGTAGGCTTAACTCCTTTCATGAATAAGAAAAGTTTTACTCTTTAAGAATAATAAAAGGAAAAAGTTACTGAACATTTATAAAAGGACTTCTTTTCATGAAGGCCAGAGGAATAGTTGGCCGAAAATTCGTGAAACAACAACTAATAAAGATGAGAATAATAGTCCACATTAAATAAAAATGGTGCTAATGCAGAGAGCGATCCGCGCTATTTTTTAAATCATATTTCCACCTTTAAATAACGTTTTACGATATGTTTTTTTATTTTTTTATTTATTCAATTGTAAGGTTAAAGTACAGAATAGGAACAAAACATCCTTACCTCCCCATGTTAAGAATGACTTTTTAAATAATAACATTATTTCAGCACGGATCACTCTCTGCATGAGTAATCTTATATAGAAAAACAAAAAAAACAAAACAAAAAAACTCAAAAGCAAGCAACAAACTTTTTTTTTTGGCCTTATATAATAAAGAAAAGATGTGTAAATTAAAAAATTTGGAAGATAAAGAAATGAAATATTTTTTTTTGTTTTTTTTTTACTTATCGAGTTAACAGAAAATGAAACCTTTCGTCAATTCGTGGCTGTGAAATGAATCGAACCGGAAGTTCAGTTTTATCAACAGAACAGATTCGCAGAAACGATTAAATAAATATATTTATTTTATTTAATATTTTAATTTTAATTAGGTAAATTTATTTTAATAACATAAAAACATACCTCGACTCTAAAAATGGGTTGTCTGAAAATTTCAAATAAATTGGTAACGTATAAACATGGTTTTATTTGTTTAGAACGAACCAACTTTACATTTATATATATATATATATATATATATATATATATATATATATATATATATATATATATATATATATCACTAATTGTTAATATCACTAATTATTAATATCAGTATTTATTAATACAGCATCGCTGTTTAATAATACAAACACACACACATATTGAATACATACATATATATATATATATATATATATATATATATATATATATATACACACAATTACTATCTATTCGTTACTATATATTATGTATTATTTATAATTAATGGTTCCCATATCATATTAAATTCTATACTAGGTCTACTTAGTAATTAATCGCCCCCATGCTGCTTCTTTGAATCGTCTTACTCTTCACTGTTCTTCTCTATGATTTTTACTTCAACCAATAAGGATAGATTGTTATCCTTTTTATTTCCACATATGGTCAGCCATACCCGACATCAATCTCTCCATGCATTACGGCTTTTCGATATTTTTCTAACCTTACTTTTAGTGGACGACATCACTTTTGTATATGGAACAAAGTAAACATTATAAATTCAATCAAGATGAGAACATTAGTCCAACGAATATAAATAATACCAATCTCATACACGTAGATAGAGTATTAAATTAATTAAAAAACCCAAATGAATCTGTCCTAATTAAACTAAATTCAATCTATAAGAACTCATACGCGAACGATGAGCATAGCACATACCATACAAGAAATAAAGATTAAAAGCAGGAAATGAATGAGGTAAAAACGATTACAGAGAGAATTTGGCAACAAGTGACAATATAATTCAGATAAGTAAGCAATTATAGATAACGTAAGAAGTAACGAAAATTGTAAAACTTTTAAAAACAATTTACCTATTATTAATAGTAGAGATTACAAAGAGTAAATGACAGATTAAATAGGAAACAATTACTTCATGTTTAAAAGAACATATAAAATCAACACTAATTAAAACAATTCAACATGTGAAGGTGTTTTTGATACAAACTGAATAGAGTGACTAATTGAATAATTAAACACAGAAAATATATTAATTTCTTATTAATATATTTATTACTTATAACCGTAGTAATTTTTATTAACATTCATTTTTTATTAACATATTAACAAAATATTAACACAATAATTTTTTTTATTAACATATTAACACAATAATTTCTTTTTAACATATTGATTTCTTATAAACATTTTCTTATTAACATATCTTTTTATAAACATTAATTTCTTATACACATATGATCTCATATTAACGTATTTCTTTTTTATTAATATAATAATTTCTTATTAACACATAAATTTCTTAACAAAATTTTAATTTCTTATTAACATATTTTTTCATTATTAACATAATTTTTGATCAACAAATTAATTTCTTTATATAGTTCTTTTTTAGATATTAATTTTTAAAAAACAGATTAATTTCTTATTAACTTTAATGCATACTTACATATTAATTACTTAAAACCATTAATTTTCTATAAACATAAATTTTTATTAACATATTCATAACTTTTGAACATTAATTTCTTACTAACATTCTTATTATCATATTAATTGATGATTAATGTATTTATTTCTTATTCATAACGTAAACCTTTTATTAACATATTAATTTTGTATTATTATAATCATTATTTATTAACATGTTGATTTCTTATAAACATAATTAGTTTTATTAATATTAATTTTTTACTAACATATTAATTTCTTATTTGCATACTCAATTTTTATAAATATATTGAATTCTAATTTACATATTGAGTTATTAATTTCTTATGAAATGTTTATTTCTTAATGACATCAAAATTTCTTTTTAATATATTACTTTCTTATCAACATCCGTTTCTTATTCAGATATTAATTTCTTATTTATTTATTTATTTATTTATTATAAACATATTAATTTCATATTTATTTCTGATAAACATATTAATTTCTTATTTATTTATTTATTACAAACATATTAGTTTCTTATTTATTTATTTATTATAAACATATTAATTTCATATTTATTTATTATAAACATATTAATTTCGTATGTACTTATTTCTTATGAACATATAAATTTCTTATTTATTTATTTATTTATTATAAACATATTAATTTCTTATTTATCTATTTATTATAAACATATTAATTTCTTCTTATTTATTAATTATAAATATATTAGTTTCTTATTTATTTATTCATTTTTTATAAACATATTAATTTCTTATTTATGTATTTATTTATTCATTATAAACATATTAATTTCTTATAAAAATATTAATTTCTTATTTATTTATTTGTGTATAAACATATTAGTTTCTTATTTATTTATTTATTATAAACATATTAATTTCTTATTTATTTATTTCTTATAAACATATTAATTTCTTATTTATTTATTCCTTATGAACATATTAGTTTCTTATTTATTTATTATAAACATATTAATTTCTTATTTATTTATTTCTTATAAAAATATTAATTTCTTATTTATTTATTCCTTATGAACATATTAGTTTCTTATTTATTTATTATAAACATATTAATTTCTTATTTATTTATTTCTTATAAACATATTAATTTCTTATTTATTTATTTATTATAAACATATTAATATCTTATTTATTTATTTCTTATAAACATATTAATATAATATTTATTTATTTCTTATAAACATATTAATTTCTTATTTATTTATTTCTTATAAACATAATAATTATTTTTTATTTATTTCTTATGACCATATTGATTTCTTATTTATTTCTTATAAACATATTAGTTTCTTATTTATTTATTATGAACATATTAATTTCTTATTTATTTATTTCTTATAAACATATTAATTTCTTATTTATTTATTTATTATAAACATATTAATATCTTATTTATTTATTTCTTATAAACATATTAATATAATATTTATTTATTTCTTATAAACATATTAATTTCTTATTTATTTATTTCTTATAAACATAATAATTATTTTTTATTTATTTCTTATGACCATATTGATTTCTTATTTATTTCTTATAAACATATTAATTTCTTATTTATTTATTTATTTATTTCTCATAAACATATCAATTTCTTATTTATTTATTTATTTATTATGAACATATTAATTTCTTATTTATTTATTTCTTATGAACATAGTAATTTTTTATTCATTTATTTCTTATAAACATATTAATTTCTTATTAATTTATTTCTTATAAACATATTAATTTCTTATTCATTTATTTCTTATAAACATATTAATTTCTTATTTATTTATTTCTTATAAACATATACTTTCTTATTTATTTCTTACAAACATATTAATGTCATATTTATTAAATTTATTATAAACATATTAATTTCTTATTTATTTATTTCTTATAAACATGTTAATTTCTTATTTATTTCTTATGAACATATTCATTTCTTATTTATTTATTTCTTATAAAAATATTAATTTCTTATTTATTTATTTATTATAAACATATAATTTTCATATTCATTTATTATAAACATATCAATTTCATATTTATTTATTATAAACATATTTATTTCTTATGTATTTATTTCTTATAAACATACAAATTTCGTATTCATTTACTTATTATAAACATATTAATTTATTATGTATTTATTTCTTATAAACATATTAATTTTATATTTATTTATTTCTTATAAACATTTTAATTTCTTATTTATTTATTTTTATGAACATACTAATTTCTATTTATTTATTTCTTATAAACATATTAATTTCTTAATCATTTACTTATTATAAACATATTAATTTCTTATTTATTTATTTATTATAAACATAATAATTTCATATTTATTTATTATAAACATATTAATATCTTATTTATGTGTTTATTATAAACATATTAATTTCATATTTATTTCTTATAAACATATTATTTCTTATTTATTCATTCATAATAAACATATTAATTTCTTTCTTTATTTCTTTCTCATAAACATATTAATTTCTTATTTATTTATTTATGATTAACATATTAATTTCTTATAAAAATAATTTCTAATTAACATAATTATTTCTTAATTACATAATAATTTAAAATAAACATTTTAATTTCTTATTAACATTATTATTTTTTATTGACATCTTCATTGTCTATAAGGATATAAATTTTCTATTCAGATATTTATTAATTTCCTAACTTTATATTCTTTTCTTATGACCGTATAAATTTATTTATTATTAAAATTTTAATTTCTTATTCACATATTAATTTCTTAATCACATATGCAGTTCTTCCAAACATATTAATTTCTTATTTACATACTTATTTCTTATTAACATATTAATTACTAATTAATATATTTTTTCTTATTAACATATAAACAACTCATTAATATATTTTTTATTAACATATTAATTATTATTAATATATATTTTCTTATTAACATGTGAATTATTATTAATATATTTTTCTTATTAACATATTAATTACTTATTAGTATATATTTTTCTTATTCATATATACAGGGTGTCCATAACGTTCGTGTGCACTTTAAAAAATTTATATTTGCGATAGAAATAATCTGTAAAAATGTTATAAAGTTTCATGTATCTAGTTTTAAGTATAGTTATTGAATAATTTTTCACTACAAAAAGTTTTAAGTATGGTTATTGAATTATTTTTTACCACAAAATTTCTTATTCACATATTAATTTCTTACTCACATATGCAGTTCTTCCAAACATATTAATTTCTTATTTACATACTTATTTCTTATTAACATATTAATTACCTATTAATATATTTTTTACTTATTAACATATTAATTATTATTAATATATATTTTCTTATTAACATATAAATTATTATTAATATATTTTTCTTATTAACATTAATTACTTATTTATATATATTTTTCTTGTTAACATATACATAACTCATTAATATATTTTTTATTAACACATTAATTATTATTAATATATATTTTATTAACATATAAATTATTATTACTATATTTTTTCTGATTAACATATTAATTACTTACTAATATATATATATATTTTCTTATTTACATATGAATTAATTATTCATATACATTTTTCTTATAAACAGATTAATTACTTATTAATATATTTTTTCTTATTAAGATAATAATTACTTATTAATATATTTATTGCTTATTAACATATTAATTATTTACTTATATATTATTTCTTATAAACATATTAATTATTTACTAATATATTTTTCTGGTTAATATATTACTTACTTACTAATATATCTTTTCTTATGTACATATTAATTACTTAATAATACTTTTTTCTTATTCACATAGCAATTACTTAATAATATATTTTTTCTTATAAGCATATGAATTAATTATCAATATTTTTTATTTATTATCATATGAATATATTATAAATTATTATAATTTTCTTATATTTATCACTTATTAATATATTTTTATTATTAACATATTAGCAACTTTAAATATATGTTTCTTATAAACATATTCATTACTTATTAATATATTTTTTCTTATAAACATATTAATTACATATTAATATATATTTTTATTAACATATTTATTACTTATTTACATACAAGTAACTTGTTAATATTTTTTCTTATTAACATATGAATTACTTAATATTATATGTTTCCTTATAAACATATTAATTACTTATTAATAAAATTTATTAACATATTAATTACATATAAAATATAAATTACTTATTAATATATTTTGTTATTAACATATTAATTACTTACTAATATATTTTCCTTAATAACATAATAATTACTTATTAATATATATTTTTTCTTATTAACATGTATATATTACTTATTAATATATATTTTATTAACATATGAATTACGTATTAATATATTTTTTCTAATTAACATATAAACTACTTATTAATATATTTATCTTATTAACATATTCATTACTTACTAATATGTATTTTTTATTTATATATTAATTACGTATTAATAATTTTCTCTTTCTCTTACACATAAATTATTATATTATTACTATTTTTTCTTTTAAACATATAAATTACTTATGAATATATTTTTCTTATTAACATATTAATTACTTATGAATATAATTTTTCTTATAAACATATAGACTGCTTATTTATATATTTTTCTTATTGAGATATTCATTACCTACTAATATATTTGTTCTTATTAACATATAAATTACTTATTAACATATAAATTACTTATAAATATGTTTTTCTTATTAACCTATAAATTATTTAATATATATATATTTTTCTTTTAAACATATTAATTACTTATTAATATGTTTTATTAACATATTAATTACTTATGTACATATAAATGTGTGTTATGAGTAAGTTGCTGGAATCCATATAAAATAGAGAAATAGTCAATTACCTCAGCAGGAATAACCTTCTTAGTGACACACAATATGGTTTCCGCTCTGCAAGATCTACCGCAGATGTGCTGACGGTTATATCCCACAGGATTATTGAATCTCTTGACAAAGGCTTCCTTTCTAGGGCAATTACTCTTGACATATCAAAGGCCTTCGACAAGGTATGGCATAAGGGTCTACTTCACAAGATTTCCAGCTATGGTATAACTGGAAATGTTTTCTCAATCATTAAATCATTTCTCTCCGATAGGCTCATAAGAGTAGTGGTGGATGGGCAAAAATCGGAGGCCTGCAATATAAATGCTGGAGTCCCTCAGGGGTCAATCCTGGGCCCAACTCTCTTCCTGATCTACATCACATAATAAACACATACTTAAATCATTCGTTGACATCTATGCTGATAACACGACCATCTACAGCAACACATCAAAGGCTGTAAATGACAAAGTTCTCTCTGATTCTCTCTCCTCTGATCTCGAGCGCGTGGTTCAGTGGGGGAAGATGTCGCTGGTTACCTTTAATGCATTCAAAACCAAACTCCTATCCTTACATCATCAACGCTCTGATCCCCATCTGACATCAATTGTGATGGATGGCTCTCGTCTGGGTGAGGCCCCGTGTTTTGACAAGCTTCTGGGTTTGACCTTTACTCCTGATCTGAAATGGAACACTTACATCAAGTCTGTTGCCAAGGTCGCTGGAAAGATGGTGGGATCCCTGTACCGCTCCAGAAGATATCTCACTACTGATGCAATTCTCTATCTATATAAAAGCCAAGTACGTCCAATGATGGAATACTGTTGCCATATTTTGGCAGGAGCTGCTAAAAACAGCCTATCCTGCCTTGACAGAGTACAAAATAGACTTTGTGGCTTTGTGGGGGATGCCCTTTTCTCTACCCTGCAACCTCTCTCCCACAGAACAGACGTTGCGAGCCTGTCCTTGTTTTATCGTTATTTCCATGGCAGGTGCTCGTCTGAACTCCAGTCTCTGGTCCCCCTCACCAATCTTTCACGAAAAACACCCGTCTAGCTGAATCCACTGTGAAAAACTTCCCCCACTCTATATCTGTGCCTAAATCAAAACACGGATTCCATGAACAAAGCTTAGAACTGCACGCCTGTGGAACTCTGTTCCGTCTGCCTGCTTCCCACCGGACTACAACTTGGATGTGTTCAAGTCCAACGTTAACAAATTCCTAATGAACCGCCCCCTTAAGTAAACACTTCATCAAATCTCCACACTAACGTAATGTACTTGCAATAACCCTTATCCCTGAGTGGCTTCCGGGCCTTGATAAGTGGTTATCACTGTGTAAAAAAAAAATTATAAATTACTTATTAATATATTTTTCTTAATAACGCATTAATATTTTATTAATATATTTTTTCATATAAACATATTTATTACTTTTTAATGTATTTTTATTAACATATTAAGTACTTATTTACATGTAAATTACTTATTAATATATTTTTCTATTACCATATTAATTACTTACTAATATGTCTTTTTCTTATTAAGATATGAATTACTTAATTATATATTTTTTCTTATTACCATATTAATTACTTACTAATATAATTTTTTATTAACATGTTCATTACTCATTAATATATATTTTATGAACATATTAATTACTTATTTATATATTTTTTCTCATGAACATATAAATTACTTATTAATATATTTTTTAAACACATTAATTCCTCACTAATATATTTTTTCTTATTAACATATAAACTTATAGTTATATTTTTTATTATAAACATATTAATTACTTATTAATAAATATCTTCTTATAAACATATTAATTATTTATTAATATATTTTTCTTATTAACATATAAATTCTTATTAATATATTATTTCCCTATTAACATGTAAATTACTTTGTAATTTATTTTTTCTTATTAACATATTAAGTATTTATTAATATATTTTTCCTGTTAATATATGATGTACTTATTAATATACTTTTCTTAAAAACATATTAATTACTTACTAAAATATTTATTTCTTATTACTCATTAATATTTGTTCTTATTAACATATAAATTCCTTATTAATAATTTTTTATTTGCACATAGATGATTTTTTAATACATTCTTCTTATTAACATATTAATAATTTACTAATATATTTGACTTCTTACCATATCAATTATGATTAATATATTTTTTCTTATTAACTGCTTATTGATATATTTTTCTTATTAACATTTAAATTACTTATTACTACACATTTTTTCCTTATTAAGATATAAGTTAGTTATTAATATATGTTTATGAACATATTAATTACTTATTAATATGGTTTTATTACTATATTAATTACTTATTAATATATTTTTTCTTATTAACATATTATGTACTTATTAATATGGTTTTATTACTATATTAATTACATACTAATATGTTTTCCTTATGAAAATATAAATTACCTACTGATATATTTTTCTTATTGACATATTAATTACTTATTAATGTACATTTTTCTTATTGACATATAAATTACTTACAAATATATTTTTATTATAAACATATTACTTACTGATTAATATATTTTTCTTTATTAATTACTTATTATAAAATTCTTCTCAATAACATAATAATTACTTATTAATATATTTTTCTTATATATATTATACATATTAATTATTTAATAATGTTTTTTTTCTGATTTACATATTAATTAAGTATTAGTATATTTTTATATACATATTAATTATTTATTATTTATTTTTTTCTTCTTAACATATTAATTACTTATTATTATATTTTTATTTACATATTAATTACTTATCAATATATTTTATCGTATTTTCATGCAAATTACTTATTAATATATTTTTCATATTAACATATTACTTAGTTATTATTATATATTTCTTTTTAACATACTAATTACTAATTATAACATGTTTCCTTATTAACATATTAATTACTTATTAATTTATGTTGTTCTTATTAATATGTTAATACTAATTAATATATTTTTTCTTATCAACATATAAACTACTTATTTATATATTTTCTTATTATCATATAAATTTCTTATTTATATATATTCTTCTTATTCACATATTAATTACTTATTAATATATTGTTTCTTATAAACATATTAATTACTTAGTAATATTTTTTCTTATTGAAATATTAATTATAAATATATTTTTTCTTATTTACATACAAATTACTTGCTAATATATTTTTTCTTATTAGCATATAAATTACTTATTAATATATTTTTCTTATTAATATATAAATTACGTATTTATGTATTTTCCTAATTAACTACTTTATTATTTATTAATATATTTTTCTAATTAACATAGTATTTACTTATCAATATATTTTATCTTATTAAGATATTAATTATTTATTAATATATTTTTTTCTTATAAACGACTTCTATTATTTATTACTATATTATTTTTCTCATGAACATATTAATTAATTATTAATATATTTTTCCTTGTTAACATATAAATTGCTTATTGATATTATTTTACTTATAAACATATTTATTATTGATTAATGTACATTTTCCTCTAAACATATAAACTACTTATAATTATAGTTTTTCTTTTTAACATATTAATTACTTATTAATATATTTTTCTTATTAAAACATATTTATTAATATATTTTTCTTATTAACACATAAATGACTTATTAATTTATGCTTTTTATTAACATATTTATAACTTATTGATATATTTCTTTATTAACCTATTAATTACTTATTAATATATTTGTTACAATTATCATATTAATTATTTTGTAATGAATATTGTTCTGATTTACATATTAATTACTTATTAATATATTTTTATATACATATTAATTATTTATTATTTATTTTTTCTAATTACTGATTATTATATTTTTTATTTACACATTTTTTACTTATTAATATATTTTTCGTATTTTCATGTAAATTACATAATATATTTTTCTTATAAACATATTACTTAGTTATTAATATATAGTTCTTTTTAACATAATAATTACTTATTATTACATGTTTTATTATTATCATATGAATTACTTATTAATATTTTTTCTTATTGACATATTAATTATTATTGATATATTTTTTCTTATTAACATATTACTTACTTATTAATATATTTTTCTCATTAACATATAAATTACGCATTTATAACAATGCGTTCTAATAACAAATTAATTACTTATTAATATATTTTTTCTTAATAACATATTAATTACTTATCGATATATTTTTTTCTTATTAACATATTAATTATTTATTAATATAATTTTTCTTATAAACATATTAATTAGTTATTAATATATTTTTTCTTATTAACATATAAATTACTTATTAATATTATTTTTACTTATTAACATATTTAATGCTGATTAATATACATTTTCTTGTTAACACATAAACTAATTAATATATTTTTTCTTTTTAGCATATTAATTACTTATTAATATATTTTTCTTATTAACATATTAATTACTTATTAATATTTTTTTTATTAACATATTAATTAATTATTAATATATTTTTTCTTATTAACATATTTATTACATATTAATATATTTTTCCTCAATAACATATGAATTACTTACTAATCTGTTTTTCTTATTAAACTATTAATTATTATTAATATATTTTTTCTTATTGACATCAATTACTTATTAATATATTTTTCTTATAAACATATTACTTACTTATTAATATATTTTTCATATACATATTAATTATTTTTTATTTATTTATTTCTTATTAACATATTAATTACTTCTTATTATATTTTTCTTTACATATTAAGTACTTATTAATATGTTTATTTCGTATTTTCATGTAAATTAACCATTAATATATTTTTCTTATTAACATATTACTTAGTTATTAAAATATATATCTTTTTAACATACTAATTACTTATAATTACATGTTTTCTTATTAACATATTAATTACTTATTAATATATGTTGTTCTTTTTAACATATTAATTACTTATTAATATATTTTTTTAATTACATAAAAGTACCTTTTTCTGTTAAAATGATGCTTACTTATTAATATATATTTTCTTATAAACATATTAATTACTCATTACTATATTTTCCTCTCATTTACACATAAATTACTTAATAATACTTACTTATTAATATTTTTTCTTATTAAAATAGTAATTACCTATACTTTGTCTTATTAACACATTAAATACTATGAATATATTATATTCTTATTAACTTATTAATTATTATAATAATATATTTTTACTCATTAAAATATAAATTACCTATCAATATATTTTCTTATTAACATATTACTGACTTATTAATATATTTTTCTTTTTACATATTAATTATATATTATACAATTCCTTCTCAATAACATAATGTATATTAATATTAATATATTTTTCTTCTAAACATATTCATTACTTACTAATATATTTATACTTATTAATAGATTAATTACTCATTAATATATTTTTTTTTATTAACATATAAATTATTTATTACTATTTTTTATTAACATATAAATTACTTATTAATATATTTTCTCTTAGTCACATATAAATTACTTATGATTATATTTTTTCTTATAAACACATAAATTACTTATTAGTATATTTTCTTATTAACATATGAATTACGTATTTATATATTATTCTTATTAACAAATTGTTAAAACAATTATTGACTAATATATTTTTCTTATTATCATATTAATTTCTTATTAATACATTTTTCTTATTAACATAATTATTATTTATTAATATTTTTTTCTTACAAATACATTAATTACTTATTAATATTTTTCTAATTAACATATAAATTACTTATTAATATATTTTTTACACATTAACATATTAATTACTTGTTAATATATTTTTTCTTATTAACATATTAATTACTTATTAATATGTAATTTTTTCTTATTAAGATATTAATTACTTATTAATATATGTTTTCTTATTAAGATAAAATTACTTATTAATATATTTTTTATAATAAATTAATTACTAATTAGTATATTTGTTTCTTAACATATAAATTACTTATTAATATATTTTTTCTTTTTTAAAATATAAACTACTTATTAATATATTTTTCGTAATAACATATGAATTACTTATTAATATATTTTTATAAACATAGTAATTACTTTTTAATATATTTTTTTCTCATTAACATTTTATGCACTTATCAATATATTTTCTTATTAACATAATACTAATTAATATATTATTATTATTAATATATGTGTCTTTTTAACATATTAATTACTTATTATTAGATTTTTTCTTATTAAAAAATTAATTACTCATTAATATATTTTTCTTATTAACATATTAATTACTAATTAATATATTCTTCTTATAAACACAGTACGTTTACTAATATATTTTTCTTTTTAACATGTATTACTTACTTATATATTTTTTCTTATTAACATATAAATTATGTAATAATATATTTTCCTTATTAACATATTACTTACTTATTAATATATGTTTCTTTTTAACATATTAATTACTTATTATATTTTTTCTTATTAACATATTACTTACTTATTAAGATATTATTTTCTTCTTAAAATATTATTTACTTATTAATATATATATTTTTTTATTAACATATTAATTTCTCCTTAATATATTATTTTCTTATAATTATGTTAATTATTTATTAATTTATTTTTCTTGTTAACAATGGTAATTACTTAATAACATATATTTTTTTCTTATTAACATTGTACTTATTGTTATTTTATCCTCATAAACATAATGATTATTATCAATATATTTTTTATTAACATAATAATTACTAATTAATATATTTTTCTTATTAATATATTAATTTCTTATTAATATATTTTTTCTTATTAACATCTCAATTTCTTAGTTATATATTTGTTTCTTATTAATATATTAATTTCTTATTAATATATTTTTTCTTTTTGACATAGTAATTACTTATTAATATATTTTTTCTTTTCACGTAGTAATTACTTACTGATGTATTTTTAATTAACATATTAATTACTGATTAATATATTTTTACTCACTCACATATTAATTACTTTTTAATATATTTATTTCTTATTAATATATTTATTACTTATTAATATTTTTTCTTATTAACATATAAATTACTTGTTAATATATTTTTCTCATTAACATATAAATAACTTACTAATATATTTTCCTCATCAAAATATAAATTATTATTGATATATTTTTCTTATTAACATATAAATTACTTATTAATATATTTTTCTTATTAACATATGCATGACTTATTTATATATATTTTTCGTATTTACATATTATTTACTTGTTTAAATATTGTGTTCTTATTATCACATAAATATCTTATTAATATATATTTTATTAATATATGAATTACTTAATCATATATGTTTTTCATATTAACATAAAAACTATTTATGAATATATTTTTTCTTATTAATATATAAATTACTTATTAATATATATTTCGTATTTACATATTAATTACTTATTAATACATTGTTTCTTAATAACATATTAATTACTTATAAATATATTTTTTCTTATTAACATATGAATTAATTATTTATATATTAATTGCTTGGAAACGTTTTTTTATTGATTTCTGATTAACATAATTTCCGTTAAACATATTTATTTCATATTTTACATTTGAAATTTTTATGTATGCAATCATTTTATCTTTTTAACATTAATTTCTTATTAGCATATAAAATACTTTTTAATATATTTTTCTTATTAACATATTAATTTCTTATTCATATATTTTATCTTATTAACATATGAAGTTCTTATTAATATATTTTTCTTCATAACATAATTATTATTTGTTAATATATTTTATATTATTAACATATTAATTACTTATAAATATATGTTTTTTTAACATATTAATTACTTATTAATATATTTTTTCTTATTAAACTATAAATTACTTACTAATATATTTATTTCTTATTAACATATTAATTACTTATTAATATGTTTTCTTATGTACATATGAATTACTTATTAATATATTATTTTCTTATTAACATATAAATAACTTTTTTATATATTCATTTCTTATTAACATATTAATTACTTATATATTAGTTCTTATTAACATATTGATTACTTATTAATATATTTTTCTTTTTAACGTATTAATTACTTATTAATTTTTTTTTCTTATGAACATATAAATTACTTATTAATATATTTTCTTATAACATATAAATTGCTTATTAATATATTTTTCTTATTAACATATTAATTATGGACTAATATATTTATTTCTAATTAACATATTAATTAGTTATTTATATTTTTCTTATTAACATATTAATTACTTATTAATATAGTTTTCTTATTTACTTATTAATTATTTACTAATATATTTATTTCTTATTAACATATTTATTTCTTATTTATATTTTTTCTTATTAACATATTAATTACTTATTAATATATTTTCTTATTAACATATTAATTACTCATTAATATATTTTTTCTTATTAACATATTAATTACTTATTAATATATTGTTTTCTTATTAACATATGTATTACTTTTTAATAGATTTTTCTTATTAATGCATTAATTATTTACTAATATATTTATTTCTTATTAACATATTAATTACTTATTTATATATTTTTATTAACATATCAATTACTTATGAATATATTTTTTCTTATTAACATATATACTATTTATTAATATATATTTTCTTATTAAGATAATAAGTACTTAATATCGTATTTTTTTATTAATATATGATATATCTTTTCACATATTAATTATATTGATATATCTTTTCACATATTAATTACTTATTAATATTTTTGTCTTATTAACATATTAATTACTTATTAATATATTTTTCTTATTAACATAGTAATTTTTATCATATATTTTTTCTTGTTAACATATTAATCACTTAATAATATATTGTTTTCTTATTAACATATGAATTACTTATTAACATATTAATTTCTTTATAACTTTTTTATTTTTTATTTACATTTATTTCTGATGAACCTAATTTCCTTTAAGCATATTAATTTCTTATTTTACATTTAAAATTTTTATTGATGCAATCATTTTATCTTTTTAACATTAGTTTCTTATTAACATAATAATTTGTTATTCATATATTAATTTCTTATTAAGATTATAATTATTTAACGTATTAATTTCTTATTAAAATACTGATGTCTTATAATTGTTTTTAACGTATTTATTTGTTATTAACATGTAATTTTCTCATTCACATATTATTTTTCTTAATAACATATATATTTCTTAATAACATATATATTTCTTATTAACATATATATTTTTTAATAACATATAAATTACTTAAAAACATATACATTTTTTATTAAACAATTTATTTTTAACATTTTTTATTAAACAATTTATTTTTAACATTTTTTATTAAACAATTTTATTTTTAACATTTTTTATTAATAGATTTTTTACTCATGTGTTTATTTCTCATAAAAATGTTAAGTTTTTAGTAAGAGATTATTTCTCATAAAAATTAATTTTTTCACATAGTTATTTAATATTAACATATTAATTTTGTATTCACATTTTAGTTTGTTATTGACATAATATTAATTTGTATTTACATTTTAGTTTGTTATTTACATAATATTAATTTTGTATTCACATTTTAGTTTGTTATTGACATAATATTGATTTTGTATTCACATTTTAGTTTGTTATTTACATAATATTAATTTTGTATTTACATTTTAGTTTGTTATTTACATAATATTAATTTTGTATTTACATTTTAGTTTGTTATTAACATAATATCTTTCTGAAACATATTCGTTTCTTCATTAACATAATTATTTAATGGTAACATATTACATTCTTATTAACATGGTTATAAACATATTACTATTGATAATAGCATATTATTTTCTCATTTACATATTTATTTCTAATAAACATATTTATTTATATATGGAAGTTTTAAAAGCCAAAAGTAATGCGGAAAGGACCAGAATCATGAGAGTAAAGAAAAGAAAAACAAACAAACAAACAAACAAACACACAAATAAACGGGTATGTTTGAGTAGAGAAATGTCTAACTGTTTATTAGTCATCATTTCTCACCTATTTCTTACTATATTATTTTCTCATTAACATATTTATTTCTTCATCACATATTCATTACTTATTAACATATTAATCTCTTATTAACTTATCTATTGTTTATTTATGTATTTTTTCTTATTTCCATATTAATTTATTATTCACTGCATAATTTCTGATTCACATATTTATTTTTCGTTAATATATTTTTCTCAAGTACACATTTAACTTCAATTTACTAATTCACATTTCATTTATTTAGTCCAATTAATATTTCTTATTCACGTATTTTTAAAAATTGACATTGACTTATTGCTTAATCGAATATTGACTTCTTATCTTAATATTCATTCCTTGTTCACATGTTTATTCACATATTGTTTTTTCAAATTAACATATTTATTTTTTATTCACACTTTTTCACATATTTATCATATATTCAAATATTCATTTCTTAATCACCTATTCATTTTTCATTCACATTTTTTATTCACATATCATTACTAAATCCAATATTTATTTCTTAATCACATATTGTTCCGAATCTAATAAAAAAATCATATTTATGAATTACTGACATATTCATAAGTTATGCATGTATATGTTTAGAATTCACATATATTTTACTTATTCACATTTATTTCTTAATCCAGTATCAATCTCATGAACATATTTATTTCAATGTCACATATTTATTTCATAGTCACATCTTTATTTGATAGTCAAATCTGTATTTTATAGTCACATATTTATTTGATAGTCACATATTTATTTAATAGTCACATATTTATTTCATAGTCACATATTTATTTCATAGTCACATATTTATTGCATATTCACATATTTATTTGATAGTCGCATATTTATTTCATATTCACATATTTATTTCATATTCACATATTTATTTAATAGTCACATATTTATTTCATAGTCACATATTTATTTGATGGTCACATATTTATTTGATGGTCACATATTTATTTCATAGTCACATATTTATTTCATAGTCACATATTTATTTCATATTCACATATTTATTTCATATTCACATATTTATTTCATAGTCACATATTTATTTCATAGTCACATATTTATTTAATATTCACATATTTATTTCATATTCACATATTTATTTGATGGTCACATATTTATTTCATAGTCACATATTTATTTCATATTCACATATTTATTTCATATTCACATATTTATTTGATGGTCACATATTTATTTCTTATTCACATATTTATTTGATGGTCACATATTTATTTCATATTCACATATTTATTTCATAGTCACATATTTATTTCATATTCACATATTTATTTCATATTCACATATTTATTTCATAGTCACATATTTATTTCATAGTCACATATTTATTTCATATTCACATATTTATTTCATATTCACATATTTATTTGATGGTCACATATTTATTTCATAGTCACATATTTATTTCATATTCACATATTTATTTCATATTCACATATTTATTTGATGGTCACATATTTATTTCATGGTCGCATATTTATTTCATATTCACATATTTATTTCATATTCACATATTTATTTGATGGTCACATATTTATTTCATAGTCACATATTTATTTCATAGTAACATATTTATTTGATGGTCACATATTTATTTCATAGTCACATATTTATTTCATAGTCACATATTTATTTGATGGTCCCATATTTATTTCATAGTCACATATTTATTTCATAGTCACATATTTATTTGATAGTCACATATTTATTTCATAGTCACATATTTATTTCATAGTCACATATTTATTTCATATTCACATATTTATTTGATGGTCACATATTTATTTCATAGTCACATATTTATTTCATATTCACATATTTATTTGATGGTCACATATTTATTTCATATTCACATATTTATTTCATATTCACATATTTATTTGATGGTCACATATTTATTTTATATTCACATATTTATTTGATAGTCACATATTTATTTCATATTCACATATTTATTTCATATTCACATATTTATTTGATATTCACATATTTATTTGATGGTCACATATTTATTTCATATTCACATATTTATTTCATAGTCACATATTTATTTGATGGTCACATATTTATTTCATGGTCGCATATTTATTTCATATTCACATATTTATTTGATATTCACATATTTATTTGATGGTCACATATTTATTTCATAGTCACATATTTATTTGATAGTCACATATTTATTTCATAGTCACATATTTATTTGATGGTCACATATTTATTTCATATTCACATATTTATTTGATATTCACATATTTATTTGATGGTCACATATTTATTTCATATTCACATATTTATTTCATATTCACATATTTATTTGATGGTCACATATTTATTTCATAGTCACATATTTATTTCATAGTCACATATTTATTTCATATTCACATATTTATTTGATAGTCGCATATTTATTTCATATTCACATATTTATTTCATATTCACATATTTATTTAATAGTCACATATTTATTTCATAGTCACATATTTATTTGATGGTCACATATTTATTTGATGGTCACATATTTATTTCATAGTCACATATTTATTTCATAGTCACATATTTATTTCATATTCACATATTTATTTCATATTCACATATTTATTTCATAGTCACATATTTATTTCATAGTCACATATTTATTTCATATTCACATATTTATTTCATATTCACATATTTATTTGATGGTCACATATTTATTTCATAGTCACATATTTATTTCATATTCACATATTTATTTCATATTCACATATTTATTTGATGGTCACATATTTATTTCTTATTCACATATTTATTTGATGGTCACATATTTATTTGATGGTCACATATTTATTTCATAGTCACATATTTATTTCATATTCACATATTTATTTGATATTCACATATTTATTTGATGGTCGCATATTTATTTCATATGCACATATTTATTTCATAGTCACATATTTATTTCATATTCACATATTTATTTCATAGTCACATATTTATTTGATGGTCACATATTTATTTCATGGTCGCATATTTATTTCATATTCACATATTTATTTGATATTCACATATTTATTTGATGGTCACATATTTATTTCATAGTCACATATTTATTTCATAGTCACATATTTATTTGATGGTCACATATTTATTTCATAGTCACATATTTATTTGATGGTCACATATTTATTTCATATTCACATATTTATTTCATATTCACATATTTATTTGATGGTCACATATTTATTTCATATTCACATATTTATTTCATGGTCACATATTTATTTCATAGTCACATATTTATTTCATAGTCACATATTTATTTCATAGTCACATATTTATTTGATAGTCACATATTTATTTCATAGTCACATATTTATTTCATATTCACATATTTATTTCATAGTCACATATTTATTTAATGGTCACATATTTATTTGATGGTCACATATTTATTTCATATTCACATATTTATTTCATAGTCACATATTTATTTGATGGTCACATATTTATTTCATGGTCGCATATTTATTTCATATTCACATATTTATTTGATATTCACATATTTATTTGATGGTCACATATTTATTTCATAGTCACATATTTATTTGATGGTCACATATTTATTTCATAGTCACATATTTATTTGATGGTCACATATTTATTTCATATTCACATATTTATTTCATATTCACATATTTATTTGATGGTCACATATTTATTTCATATTCACATATTTATTTCATGGTCACATATTTATTTCATAGTCACATATTTATTTCATAGTCACATATTTATTTCATAGTCACATATTTATTTGATGGTCACATATTTATTTCATATTCACATATTTATTTCATATTCACATATTTATTTCATAGTCACATATTTATTTCATAGTCACATATTTATTTCATAGTCACATATTTATTTGATGGTCACATATTTATTTCATGGTCGCATATTTATTTCATAGTCACATATTTATTTCATAGTCACATATTTATTTAATGGTCACATATTTATTTAATGGTCACATATTTATTTGATGGTCACATATTTATTTGATAGTCACATATTTATTTCATAGTCACATATTTATTTGATGGTCACATATTTATTTCATAGTCACATATTTATTTCATAGTCACATATTTATTTAATGGTCACATATTTATTTAATGGTCACATATTTATTTGATGGTCACATATTTATTTGATGGTCACATATTTATTATGTATTACTTTATCACATTTATTTAATATTTACATTTTTCTATATCAATGACATATCTATTTCTTATCCCTGTTTTTTTCTCCACCCAATATTTATTTCTTATTCACATATTTACTTATATTCACATATTAATTTCTTATTCAGCTATTTATTTCTAATTCTTATTTTTTCTTATTAAGATATGCCATCTATTAAGCACATATATATTTCGAGTTCACAATTTTATTTTAACTGACTTTTCATTTATTTATCCAAATGTTATGTCTCAAAATATTTATTTCTTGTTTACGTCTTATGTATTTAAATATATAAAATTTGATTTCGAAATATATATGTTAGTAAAAATTAAATATGGGATTTAGAACTAAATACCTTTAAAATATAAATATGTGATTAGGAAATACATGTTATTTAAAGAAATGAAAAAATGTGAATGTGATAATAAAATTTAACATATGAAATAAATATTTCAGCATGAAAATAAATATAATTTCACAGTAAATGTGATTAAGAAAAAATGTGGAATAAGAAATTGAAATCGTATTATTTAGATTCTTCGGACTACTGTTCTCAACTTTGTACAGATAACACTATCGGTCGATGTAACCTCCGACCTTCTTCAGGTGTATTCTGTCGAACTCAGGATTGTTTCTGCCGAACTTGGTAATTGGACGTTCCGTCAGCCATGACTGGATAGAGGTCCTAAGTAATTCGTATTTTTCGCACTGAAAATTGAACTTTCAAGCTTCAAACTTTTACTTGTTTGATTTTTCCAAGTATTCTAACCACTGCACCGCGTGTCCTTGCTGGTTCATCTAAAAACTATTTCTTCATTAGATGTTTTTTTTATTATCACATATTCATTTAGTTCTAAAGTATTTATTACTAATAAATACGTGATTAACATATTTATTTCTTAATATTACTATTTCTTACTTATAAACTTATTTTTTACTAGAAGCCAGACCCGAGGTTGGCCAGTATTGAATGAGAATCACTTCCAATGCATTTATTGTCATCGAAATCGGTGAATTCACTCATTATTAACTAAATCGTGTTATTGTCTGCTTCTGTACGGAACCCATCGTGCTGCACCGGGAATAAGATTCACATGTTTCTCCCTAGTGACTTAATCCACAATATATTTTGCAGTTTACATTGCACTCTAAAGAACCTATCAATTTTATAAAAATATTTTGTATAATGGTTTGAGTTAAAGTTTAAAACGCAAAAGTCAAGTATCATTATCTTCCTTATCAAAGAACATACTTTTGATCTTATACATCAGTTCCTTTTGTCTGTCCCTTTTTGTCAAAATCGAAATTTTCTTTGTTTAATCGAATTTTTTCGATACTATTTGGAAGCATTTCGAAATAAAACGTATCTAATAAGAATATTTTTAGGCACATGACGTGCATTTATGTGAAATTACAAAAAAATCAGCCCAGCATTTCTTACACATTTTTTCATCATACTTTTTTTAATCAAATATTTATTAATAACATATTTTTTCTTAATCACATACAATAAGTCAAGAAAAACCGGAAGTGAGTAGGGAACCATGTATCGCAGTTGGAAGTAAAAGAAAACCGAAAAAAAAGAAGAAAAAAGTAAGGAACGCGGGTTGAAACTTTTCTTATCTGTTTAAACTCGAGTGTATGTTCTTGCTGACAAAAAGGATATGAAAATCTTGGGCTTGGATTAATTTTTTGTATTTGAAGACAAATGTTTTTTCGAGTTTTTTTTTCCTATTGTTTGAATTTTTTTCTCTGATGCAGCTTGAATTTGTACTTTTTGTTGAAAAGTAAAAATCAAGTAAAATATTAGTTTGAAGTTAGTTTTTTAATTTTAATTTAGTTAGGCTTTTTAATTTCTCTGGGTTTTATTTGTTGTTAAAGTCACTGAGTAAAACTTTGAAACATGTGTTGAGTTTATTAGTAACAAAATAATTATGTTTTGCAATAGGAAGAAACGATCGCATGAATAAAAATGTTTATTCAAGTAAACTCAGAACATCATTACATTATTTTATATTCAGAAATCAGAAAATATTGAAATGCACAAGAGTTGAAATAAAGAGAAGGATTATGACTTAAAATCGAACATGTCACAAATAAAACAGTTTATAATCACAACAGAATTTTTAAAGAACATTGTTCAAATAAGGAACGTGTAAAGTTCATTAGAAGTAAATTACTGATTTTGAAGTGTATTCACACAAACACAAAACTTTTAAAAATTACATTTTAATTAGAGAAGATTCAATTTTTGTGTTGGTTGACCTAAATATTCTTTAAATACGTTTTATGCAAATAATGTACAGAATGTAATATTCTTTAAATACGTTTTGCTGTTCTATTATTTACGTAAAATATTGTCATAAAAACGCATTCGTTCGTTCTATTTTAGTCGTTTTTTTTTGTCTATTACATTAAAACAGAGAAATATCACACTTTCTCGTGCTTCTTAACGTGTTGTTTGAAGCAAGACGTATTTGAGAAACCTTTGCCACAAATTTGACAAGTATGAGGTTTTTCCCCTGTATGGGTTCGAATATGCGACTTTAGATACGTGCTGCTGCAAAACGTTTTGCTGCAGAACGTGCATTTATATGGTTTCTCGCCAGTATGTGTTCGTAAATGCCGTTGAAGATTCGAACTATTTGAAAAGCATTTATCACAGTATTTACATTTGTGTGGATTCTCACCATTGTGGATTCTTTGATGGATTCGTAACGAAAACTTACTGGAAAAAGACTTGTTGCAGCGATCACAAGTGAATGGACATTCTTTAGTGTGTGTTCGCTGATGGCCTTGCAATCCTGACCAGCTTGACAAAAACTTGCCACATTTATAACACTGATGTCGCTTTTCACCTGTGTGCGTCCGCAGGTGACTCGCCATATTTGAACTACAAAGGAAACGTTTGTTGCAGATGTCACACCTATATGGATACTCCTTGGTATGCGTACGAATATGCACTTTTAGAGAGAAATTCGTCACAAAACGCTTGGCACAATGAACGCATTGATAAGGTTTTTCGCCTGTATGCGTCATGATATGATTTTTTAGATTATTTTTGCAGGCAAATATGTTTCCACATTGTTCACACTGGAATGGGTGCTCACCGGTGTGTGTTTTGTAGTGTAGATTGGCATAAGTTTCATTGATGAATGAAAGACCACATTCCTTACACTTAAATAAGCTTTTTCCGCTGTGCTTTTTAGAGTGTAAATGTCTATGGAAAGCTGTTACTGTGCTAAACAAATTCTTGCATTCTTCGCATTTATATGGCTTCGCATTCATATGTAACTGTACATGACGTAGTAATCTAGCTCTGGAGACAAAACCTAAGTCACAGTGCGAACACTGATAGGGAGCACTAACCATGTGTGTCTTTAAATGTTCCTGTAAAAGTTCTGTTGATGAAAATGTGCTTTCACAGTATACGCATTGAGGCAGACTATTTACATTGTCATTTACAATTTCCGAGGAATCGGATACGACTACGTCAACATTACTTTCGGTATTGGAATTGGCTGCTTTATTGTTACTAACAAATCTGCTACTTAATGTTGTTAAAGGCACAACTGAATCAGTCGAAGAAATGTCATCACTTGTAATTCTATCTGTCCTTAAAATAGTATCTTCATTACGTGAATCAAGGCACACAGATCTTCCAATATCAGATTGACTTAACAATTCAGAATGAGACTGAGCCTGTTTGTTTATGACTTGTTGTGATGCAACCAACGAACTATTATCACAATTATTATTATTATTATTATTATTATTATTATTATTATTATTATTATTATTGTTGTTGTTGTTGTTGTTGTTGTTATCATTATTCAATAAATCCTTGTTTCTATTGTTATGCATTCCCAGTCGCACAGTTTGAGAACAATTGGAGCCTTCTTTATTCCATATATGTGAATGCGTTTCCATAGAATGGGTAGAGTTGACGGAAGCCTTCTGAGGTAAAACAATACTATCAATCACCGTTTGAAGCTTGCATTGTGGATTTTCATCAACCGGTTTTTGATTATGAGGAAAGTTTGCTTGATTTGTTATGTTATCATTGCTATTCTCGTCATTTTGAGCAGGATGAGCGTGAATATCACATTCGCTAGAATCAGTTATCGGTTCTTCTAATATTCTCGTTGGTTTTGTGTGAGTCAATTTTCTATCAGGGTTGAAACGAGGAAATGAAGAATGTTTCTTTATTATTTTAGTCGTCGTTTTATTTTTCTCCTGCGAGTTTTGATTATGTAAGGATTGTTCAGGAGACGTCGATCTAAATAATGATCTCGGTCTATATGGATGGTAAGACATATTGGAAGGTGCATTGATTTCGTGATCCGAAACAGACAAACGCTGCTCTGTAAAGTATCGATTGACTTGATCTAAATCATTTGGTAGAGAAGAAGAGCAGGATACAGCATTATGTGTATTGGGCTTATTAAGAGATGAATTGTCTTCCAATTGACCATTCACACGCTTATTGAAGGCAGCTATACTTAGTGGATTGAATTCACACAGATTTCTAGTTGTAGCGATGCAACGTTTTTGGTTGTATCTGTCGTCGTCTGAACTATCTTTGCCATGAAGACTAGCTAAAGGAATTGGTTGATTAAGATATGTTTCATTCTGTTGATGAACTATCAAAGAATGTTCAGTCTGTTGTATCGGATAGGATCGCCTAATAGATGGTCGGCTTTCTCCTCTGTTAGTGGTTGAAACGTTTCGATTCACCATGCCTTTATCGATTTGTGACGATCCTATTAATATTCTTACCGGTCGTCTCTTAAACGGAGGGTATTTCTCCTTGTATTTGTCCCAATTCAGTTCTTTCCTATTAGAGTTAATTACATGCTCAGATGACTTTGGAATGTCATTATACGCATTAATAATAACCGTACTTCCTTTACGATTTGCAACAGCATTATGATTTTCTATTGGGTTGGTAACACCAAAAGCGCAAACACAATTCTTTTCGCCTATTTTTACACGGTGTAATTCTTCACTCCGATAAACATAGCGATCATCTCTTTCACGCTGAATAGGACGAAAAGCGGCATTTTTAAAGGCTGAATACTCTTTATCTTTCCAGCCAATAGGAGATACACGGGTCACACGCGATGACATATCAATGTGAACATTTCTATGTAAACCAATATTATTAACAGTTTGAAGATTAGAGTCATCAGCAGATTCAGCCTGGTATTGGTTGAGGTACGAAAGTTTGGATTCTCTTTGTATGTGAGGTGCGAATTCTTCCCGTCCATATCCTATACCGGTAGCAGCATAGAGTTTTTGATTCGTCCTGTCAGATGCAGTGCTATCTTTCTCTGCAGAAGTCTGAAGGGATAGATTCAGATGGTCTTGGATGCCATTCTTTCTGCTATCAGTCATTTGGTTCGTAGAAGAACATCCTTCCTTTTCACGAATGCGGCGCATTGTTGACTGATAATAATCATTTGATTGTTTTTGGTTCAATCTATTGAAATATTCGGAACCATTTTCTGAGTTGCGAGAAGAAGCCGTCTCCGAACGTATGTTTTGGTTATCAAGCGGATCTTTAGGTATTTTTTGTGCACTATGGACAATCTTATCACAGCTGAAGCTTTGATTAATGTCAGCAATCGTGTTAGGATTAGAATTTTGATAAACTTCCCTTTCTTTTAAGTTCTTTATAAGTTTGTTGTTGCGCGCTTGATTATCGGAATCGTGTTTTGAGAAATCATTTGAGCAGTAATCACAGCGCACGTTACTACAAACACGGTTGGCAATATGTGAATATCGCGGATCTAATATATTTGTGTGACGACGAACAGTGTCTGATGCAATAGAAGACGTCGGCGAGCGTGACGATTGTGATAATGCGGAAACTGATAATGGATGAGATGATGTTATTGATGATGATGAAGAGGAGGAGGAGGAGGAGGACGGTGATGATGATAAAGATGAAGATGATGATTTTGGTATTGGCGCTGATACAAATGAAGAAGACGATGATATAGATAACGATGAGGTTGACGATGAAGGTATTTGATTTGAACTGTGGTTCGCGTCAACAATCAAATTCAATGGTTCTTCTGCCTTGTTTGTTATCAGTGCAAGATGAGTGTGTTTTTGACTTGACCCTTTGTCATGAAAATCCGACGGCGAATTATAGAAACTGCTTTGCATATCATTGCTTTTGATGTTGTTGTTGTCTAATGACACCTGATTTGGAACAAAGTTAAAACCATTGCGCGTTTCCATTGGTATCCATTCTGATTTATCGTTCACATTTTTCGGTGGATGGATGTTTTCTGAATGTTTATTTGGGGTTTGCATACAGCAAATATCATATTCCGATTGCATCGATGCTAGTTTGGATGTATTACTTGGTTCATATACTTCTGAATGTGAACCTGTTTTATCGCTGGTGAGTTGGTCGGCGATGAAATCACTACGACAAGAAACTGCAGGTGACAATGGTCTCGTAAGCAAAGGTATAAATGATCTTCCCATCCACTCTTGTCTGTCACAAGGGAACAAGTTAGACTGAAGTAAAAGTTGTGATTGGCAATACTCGTTATTATGACGATCAGACAGTATTGCAGGACTGCAAAAAACATTTTTTGGCTGCAGAGGTAAGTTATTATATGACCACTCTGGTACACGGCATGATTTAATATTGAAAAGCGGAATATTAAAGCTTTCTTTACCAAGTGACATATATGGAGCGAGCGGACCGTAGCGCACAATATCACGTGTCTGGTTCAGCAGCAGTAATGGAGCATCTTCAAGCGAATGATATTTGAAAATGTATTGGTCACAGTGAGCACCTGAGTACATCCTTGCCTGATCCATTTTTTTTCAATTTTTCGTTGAGTTCATATTATTCTCTTTATTCTAGTTAAATCCTCTTCGTCTATATTTTTTCAGTTTCACATTCTTTTCAAATTAAATCATATTTCTTTTCAAATTAAATCATATTTCTTTTCAAATAATGTTTCAAATCCTGTTTCTGCGCATGTTGTAATGCAGCATTTTCTACTTATCATCAGTTGCTGGGCGAATCAAATCCAAACACAACTGCTAATAGTTTAGGCAGAATCAGTATGAAAAGAACATAAGATTTAAAAATAACAAATGTCTTAGCTCATAGGTGGCGTTTTCAATTCAAGAAAGTAAAGGTTTAATGATATACTCGCGATGAAAGCATGTCAGCAGTAGATGAATAGAAAGGGAGCAAACTGATTTGTTTTAAAGTGAATGCGTAATTAGTTTTGGAATTTTGTTTTAAGTTTTATTCATTTGAGACTGCTTTCTTATGGTAACTGATGCTTTGCTTTAGAAATGTATCTACAAAAGAAAAGAAAATTCAGGTTATTAAAGCATTCACAAAAAACTTGTAATAAAAACATTAAATGCAAAACTGCTAAATTATTAATCAAATGTAAATGTTTTAAAATTACGTTGTACGTTAATATTATTGTATAACTTGAAAACATTTTTGAACGATTTAAAGTATAATATGAATATTGATTGATTTTCATATTAAAGTATAATATGGAAATATGATTAGTGATTCTTGAAGTAAAACCCTAACTCAGAATTTCACAATCATTTAAGTAAAACTTTTTTCAAACTTTATGCAATCATTATGATAAATTGCTATGATCATTATGGAAGTGCCGTTAAATACAAGTGATAATTAACAACTAACCTCATTTACAAAAGAAATAATGTCAGAAATTATAAAACTTGATCTACACACATTGATTGTACACTACTATAATTGTCTTTGTGTTCGATCCGTAGTGTAAATGAAAGCAGAACAAATTATGGAAATGCATCTGAATCAATAAACTCTAAGTTGGAGATTAACTTATTCTGTCTCATTTCATTTATATAAGCGCCTTATAATACACCGTTAATTATTAGTAGACGAGTCACAGTCGAAAAAATATTGAGGAAATTCAGTGTCGTTTGAGTGATGAGATTTGACTACCTAATTAATTGCACTACTTAATTGCACGGAACCAACCAATACAATCAAATATATATATAATACAATCAAATATATATATATATATATATATATATATATATATATATATATATATATATATATATATATATATATATATATATATAATAGGACAACAAGAGTATGAAATGAAGACACAAACTATATATTGGTAGATATAGAATGGATCATTTATTGAATAATGGAATACAGGCAAAATTTGGGGATAGAAGGGACCCTTTATGCCGGGGTATTTCGAAGCCTAATGCTTCTCATCAGGAGAGTAGAGAAGGTGCTAGGTAGCATGGGGAAGATGCGGGGTCTAGCGTAAGGTTCATTAGGGACGAAAGAGATTAAGAGGAATTATAGAATGTTGGAGGAAGCTTTATTGAATTCTAAATAAATAAGGAGAAGCTTGTTATATATAGTATGATATATAAGATTATATATGGTCTTTAACATAGTATTGAGATTCAGGGGTATATGTATTATGGTTAAATAGGGGGTGTATTGTTGCTGCGTGGTAATGTTTTTAACGGTTTGTGGGGGTGTCTATTTTTTATGGAGTGGGTAATTTTGATTTTGATTAGTGTCACCTAAACGGCATATGGCGGCTATAAATTCGCTTATAATTTGGGGAGGGGGGAGTGTAAAACTGAAAGGTAATATGCGGCAATATATAGGTAATATTATAGGTGAAGCTCGAAGATTTCAATCCCGATAGATAAAGCAAAAAAAAAAAAAAGAAGAAAAATAGACAAAGGAATAAAATAAAATAAAGAATAAATAAAAGCATTACCCACCCCGCCTCCAAAATACACACACAACGCCCACCATATCCTTATGTAGCTAGAATGAGTCTGCTAGGTTCCCACTTCCGATATGACCCTAATAAAGGGTAGTCGCTGTTTCCAGACTCTTCATCTAAGGTTAAAAATGTTTCCAACTTTTGAACCTAATTTGTACTAATTACTGCTAACTGTTTTCTTATTACAACTTTGACTTAAAAACTCGTAACTAAATTTTACCTGTCTTGCCTTGCTTTTTTGTTCTGTTCTAATCTTTGTCAAATATGCTGTTAACCAATATCGTCTTGTTACATGTAAAACGGAAAGAAAAAAAATGTCACCTATGTAAACGAGAACCTCCCAAATAAAAATCTTGAATAATTATCTAAACTCAAATGTAAATTAATATTAAGCCGACTTCACAAATTGATAAAAGTTAATTATTCGATTTTAATTATAAGGTGAAGCTCGAAGATTTCATACTCGAGATATATAATGCCAAAACATCCACCTATTAATATGGGAGGGTAGATTATCTTCCTGAATTGATAATTGAGCCCCGGACTCTTACTAAGTAGATATTAATAAGTCCCTTCTACCCATCGCCACCTTTTTTGTTTAATGGAGAATAGATAATACAGTGGATGTGTTATCGACAGCTCCAGTAACTCTCGCTTTTCCTTTTTTGTCCCTCATTCCTCATGCAAATGAGTGATTTTTCTGACAAAGGGTGAAGAAAAAGCTGCTTTAAAGGTCGGTAGTACTTGGTAAACAGTAGTCTGAGATGTCGGAAATTTTTCTGTCTCTATGTCTATCCTTGTGGCCATGTCACTAGTAAGGGTAAACGTTTTGTCTGGGCTGACGTTATCCGCCTGATAGTCAGAGACCCGAACCTTGGATTAACCGCTAAGGAGGCTGTCCTTTCAGCAGGCGCAATGTACTGGGACTGCTGTATTGCCATTTGGTGAATGGACTCTGGACCATGCATTATCACAAATCCCAAAACCTCAACATGAAACATCTCCAGAAAAAAAAACTCGAATAACCTAGAACCCCATCTTCCAACGTAGACCTCTACTACCATGTCTCCTTCTCCAACATCAGGGGTCTACGTTTCAACCTTCCAGAGGTTGAAACCCAATTACAGGAAACGACACCAGACATATTCTTTCTAAGCGAAACTGGAATAGGGCCGACCACTTTCCTAGATGAGTTCATAATTAACAGATACTCTAACTTAACATCTAAATCTGACACCCAAGATCGCCATGGGCATGGAATATGTGCCTACATTAAAGATGGCTTCCCATGTGGCAGGGATATTTCTAGAGAAGATCCTAATTTACCTTATATGTTCTTCCGGGTTGCACTTGCTTACACCATTGCATTTATATTTGCCCTCTATCGGCCCCACAACAGCGGAGTTACTGTCTTTAAGAACATATCTGAGAAAATAGACCACATCCTGTCTGCACACCCCTCGGCTAACATTCACATCTGTGGTGACTTCAACGTCCATAACGTGGAATAGCTGACCCACTCAAATAAGAAGGACGATCAGGGGAGGTTCTGTCACAATTTTGCCATTGCTTATGACCTCACTGAGATTGTTCGCGAGCCCAGCCATGTGCCTGATACTACAAGTCAATATGCAAGCCTCCTAGACCTTTTTCTCTCAACTTCCCCTGAGCTATGTTCATGTTCCGTTCTTTCTCCTCTACGATCCTCTGACCACTCCGTCGTATCAGTTAAGATAAAAATGAAATGTAATAAGTCCCCAGACGTACCCCTCCACCGTACTGTATACCGATACTCCATGGCTGACTGGGATAGCTTCCGTACATTTATATCTGATCTACCTCTGCATTCCATGTTTAAAAATGATGTGTCCTCTATAGTATCAGATTTGAAGGAATGGTTAATTGTAGGCATAGACCGATTCATACCATCTAAAAAATTCCAACAAAAACCTACCAGCCAGCCATGGTTCTCCCCAGAATGTGCTGCTGCCATCATGCATAGAAATCACTTTTTCCATAGCTACCAACGTAATAGATGCACTGAGACTAAAGCTGCTTTCAGGAACGCCAGCAACCACTGTAAAAGAGTAATAAAAATGCAAGAGAGCCTGTTAAATCCAAAGTAGCTGCTCAGCGGCTTGGTTCCCACAAGTTTTGGCAAATAGCAAACAGGACCTTAAACAGAAGTGTGCGTTCTATCCCAATCATTATCAACAGACTAGAGGTTATATCCTCAGCTTCAGACAAGGCCAAACTATTTGCCAAGAACTTTGCAGCTAATTCTACCCTATGCGACGAAGGTCATCAACTCCCCATATTTCCTTCTATAACACAGAACACGTTAGGTAACATACAAATATCTGTGCATGAGGTCGCCAAGCTAATCAAGAACCTTGATTCCAGTAAAGCTACTGGCCCTGACGGCATCCCAATTATAGTGTTAGAAAGCTTCAACCAGAACTTGTTCTCATACTTATGAAACTGTTTAAACGTTGCCTTTAGGAGAAGTGCTTTCCAACACCTTGGAAAACCTCATCAGTATGCCCTGTATTTAAGAACTCAGGTGATAAGTCATCTCCCTCTCAGTACAGACCAATAAGTCTCCTGTGTGTCGTGAGTAAGTTGCTGGAATCCATATTAAATAGATAAATAGTCAACCACCTCAGCAGAAATAACCTTCTTAGTGACACACAATATGGTTTCCGTTCTGCAAGATCTACCGCAGATGTGCTAACGGTTATATCTTATAGGATTAGTGAATCTCTTGACAAAGGCTTCCTTTCCAGGCCAATTGCTCTTGACATATAAAAGGCTTTCGACAAGGTATGGCATAAAGGCCTACTTCACAAGATTTCCAGCTACGGTATAACTGGAATTCTCTCTATCATTAAATCATTTCTCTCTGATAGGCTCATAAGAGTAGTGGTTGATGGACAAAAATCGGAGGCCTGCAGTATTAATGCTGGAGTCCCTCAAGGGTCCATCCTGGGCCCAACTCTCTTCCTGATATACATCAATGATCTCCCTAAACACATACTTAAATCATTTGTTGACATCTATGCTGATGACCCGACCATCCACAGCAACACATCAAAGGCTGTAAATGACAAAGTTCTCTCTGATTCTCTCCCCTCTGATCTTGAACGAGTGGTTCAGTGGGGGAAGATGTGGCTCGTTACCTTTAATGCATCTAAAACCAAACTCCTATCTTTACATCAAGAACGCTCTGATCCCCATGTGGCATCAATTGAAATGGATGGCTCTTGTCTAGGGGAAGCCCCATGTCTTGACAAGTTTCTGGGCTTGACCTTTACTCCTGATCTGAAATGGAACACGTACATCAAGTCTGTTGCCAAGGTCGCTGGAAAGATGGTGGAATCCTTCTACCGCTCCAGAAGATATCTCACTACTGATGCAATTCTCTATCTATATAAAAGCCAAGTACGTCCAAGAATGGAATACTGCTGTCATATCTGGGCAGGAGCTGCTAAAAACAGCCTATCCTGCCTTGACAGAGTACAAAATAGACTTTGTGGCTTAGTGGGGGATGCCCTTTTCTCTTCCCTGCAACCTCTCTCCCACAGAAGAGACGTTGCAAGCCTATCTTTTTATCTTTATTTCCATTGCAGGTGCTCGTCTGAACTCCAATGTCTGGTCCCCCCTTGCCAATCTTTTACAAAAAACACCCGTCCAGCTGAATCCACTGTCAAAAACTTTCCCCACTCTTTATCTATGTCTAAATCAAAACGTAGATTCCATGAACAAAGCTTCTTTCTTAAAACTGCATGTCTGTGGAGCTCTATTCCGTCTGCCTGCTTCCCTCCTGACTACAACTCGGATGTCTTCAAGTCCAACGTAAACAAATTCCTGATGAACCGCCCTCTTAAGTAGAAACTCTAAATGTCCACACTAACGTACTGTACTTACAATAACCCTTATTCCTGAGTGGCTTCCGAGCCTTGATAAGTGGTGGCCACCTTGTAAGAAAAAACAAAAAAACAAAGATCCATTCTATATCTACCAATATATAGTTTTGTGTCTTCATTTCATACTCTTTCTGTCCTATTGTATAAGCTCCAATAATTATTGTTGAGCTTGGCTAGGTGTATCAGAATTTTTGTAAGAATTTTTTACACCCCTAACACGAAACTGCGAATAAAAGATAAAAAAACTTGTTATTTCTCTTTTAAAAGTGGGTTGTTTATTTTCTTTATGGATTATACTTCCAAAATAAACTATTAAAGTTGTATAAAAAGTAATAGAAATATATATATTTTTTTAACAGTAATGAAATTAATTAAATTTTACGAGTTCAGTATTTTTCAATTTTTAAACTTTAAAAATCTATCCAAATTTTTCTATTGATTCTATTTTTACAATATTTTCAGGGTTAATGTGAAATTTTATGCTCTTTCCAATAAACCGAATATAATATTTTAGATAAACGGTTTTTTTAAATTCACGCGCCTCCCCATTTTGAAATGTCTATTAAAAATTAAATAATTAATTTACTCACCAAAGTTTTATATATCGCAAATTGAAGATAAAAGATCAATAAATAATATATTCAAATTTAAAACAAAAAGTAGTGTTTTTTTTTAATAAATTTACGTGTAAAATCCGAAGTTTAAAACCTTTTTTTAAAACAACGTTGTTTTTTTTTTGTTTTTTTTTTAATGAAATCTTGGTCCTTGGTCCTTTAATTGAAAAAAAAAAGGGTTTGAATTATATTTTTCGAGCATTTATAAGCTTGAAAAGACAGGGGGTCGAATTAATTCACGCACTCCATTTTGAAATGTCTATTAAAAAGTAAATAATAAATTTACTCACCAAAGTTTTATATATCACAAATTGAAGATAAAAGATCAATAAATAATATATTCAAATTTAAAACAAAAAGGTAGCGTTTTTTTTAGAAATTTACCTGTAAAGTCCGAAGTTTAAAACCTTTTTTTTTTAATTACGTTTTTTTTTTTTTTAAATGAATCCTTCGTCCTTGCTCCTTTAATTGAAAAAAAATTAGGGGTTGAATGACATTTTTCGAGTAGTTATAAGCTTGGAAAGACATGGGGGTCGAATTATTCAATATTTTTCACAAAGTTTTTGACCCACCTAGAGCTTGGCATTATCTGGATAAGTCTCCTTTGTGGAACTGAACTTTCTCTTTTCCTTTTACATTAAGCTATATATATATATATATATATATATATATATATATATGCTAGACTACCCGTGATCCGTTGGGTCAGTATGTTATATTAGCTATGGAATTCATGTATGAGCGTGACACTTGTGACGTAAAGAAAATAGTTGGGTTTTTTTTACATAACAGAAACATTTCTATGAAAGTATATTAAAATGAAAAAAATAATATAGATAGATTTCTATGAGTCGATTTGCTTATTATAATTGATTATTTTTGAAAAAAAAATTACAGTTACTGTGGTTGGCCATACTTATAGGTAAATGTGCACGGAACAGATACCATAATACTTATTATAGTTAAATTCAAATTTTGATATATCTGCTTTTTTTTACATCGTTCATTTCTGTATTACGTTTAAGTTATTTTAAACCTCACTCTTCCCATATTAAATAATAATTTTGAAATAATAACGTTAATATTTCAGCGTCCCAATTGTTCTTTTGGTTTTTGTTTATTTTAAACCCCACTCTTCCCATGTTAAATAATAATTTCGAAATAATATCGTTAATATTTCAGCGTCCCAATTGTTCTTTTTTTCGCGATTAAATTATCCAAATAAACAATTTTTAATGCTGTCTGCTTTTTTTTTTACATCGTTCATTTCTGTATTACGTTTAAGTTATTTTAAACCCCACTCTTCCCATGTTAATAATTTCGAAATAATAACCTTAATATTTCAGTGCGCAGGATATGCGCGCATGCGCAACCGGATGTTGTAAACGGAAAGTGGGTTACATACATCGTTACAAGGTCATTTGAGTTTTATAATTATATAGATATATAATATTTTAGTCAGTCAATAATATTAAAAATTTATAACGTGAAATGGTTAAATCTCAAATCAAAAGATTTTAATTATTCTATGTAAGACAAAGAATAAATTTTAAATATTATAACTCCTAGGAGTTATAAATTTTAAATATTATAACTCCTAGGAGTTATAATATTTAAAATGTATATATATATATATATATATATATATATATATATATATATATATATATATATATATATGTGTGTGTGTGTGTGTGTGTGTTTATATATATGTATACATTATGTCAGGTCATGTCATATGCTACTGGTACCATATAACCCAGTACTACCTGCCTCATGGTCTGGTCACTGGCGACTAAACTGGTTCCCCTACCAGACTTGTTTGGTGAGGAGGGCGGCTAGTCTCCCTGAAGGATTAAAAACAAGACCTTCCAAAGGGTGAATGAATTCTTTTTCTTGGTCAACGGCCAACTAGCACCGTGTATATTTGTGTGTGTGTATATGTGTATTGGGGTAGAGAAGGCTCCCGTAAGCCGTGGTGAAGGCAACCTTTCTAGCAGAAGCAAATCTCTGATTTAAAAAATCATAAAGCGGAAGACCAGTACCCGCATTAAGCTGGTCTGCAGTTTAATTTGTTGCTGTCTATTTTGCTCTTGCTTGTTGCTGGATCTCAACATTTTGAACCGAGAGAGAGACTTAGCTGTCGTACAAAGCTAAGACTCTGTAACATCATATTTATATAGATACTTCCTCAGACATTTGGGCTCATGGATTTTAAATGTCTGAGGGAGTGGCACTCGTCTGACAAGACGTTGCAATCATCATATATATACATGCATATATCTATATAATTATAAAACTCAAATGACCGTGTAACGATTTATGTAACCCACTTTCCGGTTTACGACATACGGCTGCGCATGCGTGCATCACCTGCGCACTGAAATATTAACGTTGGTATTTCGAAATTATTATTTAACATGGGAAGAGTTGGGTTTAAAATAACTTAAACATAATACAGAAATGAACGATGTAAAAAAAAAACGCAGACAGTATTAACAATTGTGCAATGCACATTTCCTATAAGTATGGCCAACCACTTATAATTCAGTAACTATAACATTTATTCAAAAATAATCAATTATAACAAACAGTACGACTCATAGAAATCTATCTATATTCTTTTTAATTTTAATATACTTTCATAGAAATGTTTCTGTTATTTCACAAAAAAAAAAAAAACTAGTATTTTCTTTACATCACAAGTCTTACGCTCATACATGAATTCCATAGCTAATATAACATACTGACCCAACAGGTCACGGGTAGAGTAGTATATATATATATATATATATATATATATATATATATATATATATATATATATATATATATAATTTAAAGGAGATTAGAACAATAGTCTAAAGAGCTGAGTGTATTTTAATGTAACAGTGAAATTACTAGTTTAATTACAATACAGGAAATAGAAAGTGCTCGTTGTAATTTAGATATATAATAAGCTCGATAGTTAAATATCCTAGAGCTAATTCAATATTAAGTAATGTGATTTATAATTTAAAAATTAAAAAAATTTTTTTTAAATTTAAAAATCAAATTTTAATCAAATTAAAAATCAGTTTCATAAGAAGGAACAACAACAAAATCAATTATCTGTACGATCGTTTCGGAAATCCGTGCTTTTTATTGTGGTATACATGAAGTTATGTAGAACAATTATATATAGTTTTTTTGGTAAGCACTGTCTCCTCATCAGCAAATTTAGGAGGATTTTTATTGAATTTAAAAGACACCATAAATAAACCTAGCATTAAAAGTAAGGCAGATGAATCTGAAAAAATTGAAATAAAAGGTTTGGATTTAAAATTTATAAGAAAATTAATATGGGTTAGAGATAGAAATGAGTAGAAAAAAAATATATTTTTGAATTTACATAATAAATTTGATTTAAAAATATATAGAGATAGTTACCTTTTAGTTTTTCTTTTTTTTGAAATCAGGAACTGTGTTTAAAGTAGTCATTTAGATGTTTGCTATAGCTTTTTATTTTATTGAATGATGAATTTTAAAAGGGCGACGCTCGTGCAATAAATTGTTTCCGTTAGCGTATTTTTGATTTAAAGACGCTACAGTTTATATATATATAGAGAGAATATTTATTTTACAAGTTTTTAAGGGGAGATAATTGTCATGTGTTCTTGACTTTATTTATTATTTGTTTTACGGGTCTACGGGAGGTAATTGGTCTAACTTAATTTATTAAAAAAAAAATATAATTGTAATCTATTTTTACTAATGAGTAATTTTTAATGATTTAAGGTGGTTTATATTTATTAAATTTAAACCAACGTTTATGACTACATGTCAGAAGCTCCTGTCTTGAATTTAATAGTTTGGTTGTACTTTTTATATCTTCATATTTTAAAATTTTTAGGGTCTCTTTTGTACATAGTGCACAAAATTTATCTCCTGGTTTATATGATTTGCAAGTCTCAATTATTTGCCATTTTAAGTTGAAAGAAATATTGCTGTTTTTTAGTTGCCAAATATAGTTGGATAGAGTAGTTTGGTTTGATAGAGAGTTATTTTTAAAAGAATGTTTGTGCGTTGAAATTCTATGTTTTATTAGGCCAGATGTGGAACCAATATATATTACCTCTTGATTATTGTGATTATTTTCCGTTAGGTCTATTGTTGGATTATTATGTGGTGGGTTGATTAGTAATTGATCGGTAGATTGATTTAAGTTGGTGTTATTATTTAATCTGGTAGTTGAGTTATGGCTGTTAATAGGTTCTTGTAGATTTGGAGTTTTTGATACTGTGCAGCTATAGATAACATTTTAAATTTTACATGAGCCTTGTAGGGGACATTTATTTTTTCTTCTACAGTTACAGTCCGATGTATTTTGTATAGTTGTATTTTGTAGTTTATTAATTTTCTTATTATTAGAGCTAATTATTTTCTGATGAAGGTTAGGCATAGTAGAGTAAGAGACTTTAATTGTGTTCTTATTGAAAATTTTATTATATCTATGGGGGGCTTTAAAGTTCTTATCTAATATTTAAAAAAAATCTCTGGCTATGTTTGTTTCTAGGTTTTTGGAATATGGCGGGTTGAACCATAGGATCTCCTTGTGTCTATTCTTACGTTTACGGGTTTTAGTTTGCTGTTTATTTGTATTATTATCTAATATTTGTAGTTTGGTTTTATCTTTTTTTGTCTCTTGGTTATTTTTCTTAACTCGTATACGGGAAGACATTGCCATATTATATGTTATTACGCTCTTAATTGGTTTATTTTTAATGCAGTTTATGTTTCTATCATTTTCATTTATGAATTTAATTTGTGAATTATATCCAGAGTTTTTAAGGGCTTCATTATAGTATTTTTCATTTTTGGTAAATATTGATTTAGTAGAAGACAGTCTAGAAATTCTTAAAGTGATATTGGGAACTATTGAGTTTAATATTGATTTAGGGTGGTTTGATTGATTGTGGACATATAGAAGTGATTGGTTAGGTTTATGGTATGGTTCAAAGGTAGAATTTTCAAGATTTAAGGTTATGTCTAAGAAATTAACAATTTTTTTATTAGGGTCGATTTTTATACTAAGTCCATAATTTTTAAATAATTTATGTAGAGCTTTAATTGCTTTTTCATAATTTTTATTAGTAGAATTCGTTATGAAAAGTGCATCATCTCTATATAGCCCTCCTTCAAGTTTGAATTGTTTATGGAGTATAAAATGTATTTCATTTAAAAGGAAAAGGCCAACTAGATCAGTGACCTGAGTCGAGTCCGTCGATCCCATTAAAATGTTGAAGTGGTTAGGGGTATTTTTCCTGGTCCAATATTTATTATCAAATGTTATTAAAGACTGTCTAGCTATAAGTATTAGTTTAATTTCGTCTTGAGTTATATTAGTTAATTTTCGTGCCATTAATAGAGATCTATATATTTTTAAATCAAATTTATTATGTAAATTCAAAAATATATATTTTTTTCTACTCATTTCTATCTCTAACCCATATTAATTTTCTTATAAATTTTAAATCCAAACCTTTTATTTCAATTTTTTCAGATTCATCTGCCTTACTTTTAATGCTAGGTTTATTTATGGTGTCTTTTAAATTCAATAAAAATCCTCCTAAATTTGCTGATGAGGAGACCGTGCTTACCAAAAAAACTATATATAATTGTTCTACATAACTTCATGCATACCACAATAAAAAGCACGGATTTCCGAAACGATCGTACAGATAATTGATTTTGTTGTTGTTCCTTCTTATGAAACTGATTTTTAATTTGATTAAAATTTGATTTTTAAATTAAAAATTTTTTTTTTTAATTTTTAAATTATAAATCACATTACTTAATATATATATATATATATATAATTTGGGCTGGCTTATAAGTACGACTTTTTTCAATCTTATTTCGAGGCCGATCGGGTAGTCAGTTGAAAACTCCCGAATCGGTCTCTATTGCACGCCTTAAACCTTCTCTTTGTAGGCAGAAACGGTTTGTGAACAACCTGGACCTTTTTGGCGCATTATAGAGATATTTTAGATGTTTGACCACCCCCTTTTTCCTCTTTTTCTTTCTCCCCTTATATATTTATATGCGGATTATCAGTTCTCATTTCCCCACGAAAGCAAATTAGGCACAAGGCCGTTTTTAATGTGGGAGAAAACCAGCTCCCCTAAAAGTAGGGTTAAAAGAGGTCACTCTGATTGGGACCAAAAATAATAATTGTCTCAGTATAGAGGGTTTCCCCTCCATTGACTGGGACAAATTACCTTAAGTGCAGCATCTGCAGAATAGATATTACACTTTGATCTCGGCCCGAAGGCCAGGAACAACACACACAGACGTTAATTCATTTTATTTTATCCTTTCTCCCACCGTTTTCCAGTATATATTTATTTATATACATATTTATTTATATACATATTTATTTATATACATATTTATTTATATAAATATTTATAATTATAAATTAATCCTTCCCATGTTCATTATTAATTTTAATTTCAACCCTATATATATATATAAAAAAGTTTAAAAATGCCCTCGTTAGCCCCTGATGAAGATGGTGAAAAACGTATAGGGTCTAAAAGAATTCTTTTCTCTGATATATATATATATATATATATATATATATATGCAACTTTGTCTCTGTGTGTTAGTTCGTTCCTTATAGACTCCGAAACGGCCGAACAGATTTTCTTAAAAATTTACAGAACTTCAGTGTATAAGTTTGGGAGTGATCTTAGTTAACTTTTCTCTCAGAATACTCCCGATTATTACCGACTAGCTGAAGTACCCGGCGTTGCCAGGTTGTATTTGATATATTTGAATATTCTGTCCTCATACAGAAGTACTTAATTTTCGGCAAACAAATAATTGTCAAAAAATATCTGTAAGAAATTAAAAAAAGATAAGCTTGATTCCGCCTGTCCTAAAATACGTTGAACTATACCATGCAAATATTCGCATTGATTAATACAAAGACATGATGACAAAAGTTTAAAAAGTATGCCTCACTACCATCAGCTAGAATCGAAACCAAAACATTTTGCGTTCCAAACAAAGATTTTATCTATCCTTGGTGCATAATCACTATTTCCTGTTAATTGCAGTGCTATGTGACCAGTAGTTTAAGATTTTGCCTGTTCAATATTTGCACACACATGCGTCTACTATTTTATTTATAAAGATTAGTTACGAAAAATTCTATTTTATATGAAAATGAACGTCTAATCTTAGTTATTTGAATGCAGTAAATGTTTCAGGAAAATTTTCTTTAAAAAATCAACACAGAACCACGAACACACATGCGAAAATTTGTAAATAAATTTTATCAGAAAAATATAAAATAATAAAAACGCGAGAATTGGAAAAATTTACATTTTTTGTTTGAAATTAATCTTTGTTCATCTAATCGATAAATGAATAACACACACACACACACACACACACACACACACACACACACACACACACACACACACACACACACACACACACACACATATGCATGTTTTCATATATGTAATGTAACGTCCGAAATTTTTATTTATAAAAAAATAAATAAATATAATGCACGGCATTCGGGAAATTTTTGTATGAAATTAATATTTGTTAATCTAATCGGTTAAAGAATAAAGAAAATATATAGTTATGTATTCGTATATTTGAATTAACGCTCAAAATTCTTATGTCTTTGTAAATAAAGGAAAACAACATCTGAAATTCCTAGTACTTTAGAAATAAAAGAAAACGCAGGCATTCGGAAACGTAGGAATTTTTGGTACTTGTACGGTGTACGAACCATGATGAAATAATCACACTATTTAGAAAGACATTCTTAACATGGGAGGGGGCTTGTTAACTATTCTGTTTAGTTTTATCTAAGAATTTAATAAAAAAAGTACCATAAAAGCTTTGAAAACCTTTGAAAACCTATCTGAAATTTAACACAGTGCGTCCACTGCAAAAACACCGAATATTTCTTTATCATTTATTTAATCTAATCTTTAGTTTAGTTTATATAATCAGTCAAAGAATAATAAAAACAGATCTATAGGTATGTATTTGTATATTTGAATTAATATCTAAAATGTTTATGTAAAAATAAAGAAAAACGTACGCATTCAGAAGTGTTAAAATTTTTGATTTGAAAATAAAATTTGCTTGTCTAATCAATAAATCAATAATAATAAAAAAGATATATAAGTTGGTCTTCGTATTTACAAATTCAAAACCGCGAGTAAAATTTACGTGTTATTTCATTTTTAAAATACAAAGACATGGAAAAATGGGCACTCTTGCAGAATTTAACACGGATCATGGATCGGGCGCGAGCAGCAATTATCGGATAAGCTGAGGAGCACTGTAAGAGATGCAGACTAATTTCAAAACAAACAAAACCGGAAAAAACAAAACAAATGCAATGATTAAAAAATAACAAAAACCGGTCATAAAGTGACTGAATATATATTTTTTTTATTTTAAGATTTTTTTTTTGCAAACTATTTATCAACAAAATTTTTTTTATTTTTCCGCGGACGTTGGCGAGATTGCCCCCCCCCCCATCTAATTTCCACAATTTTCACCTTTTTTAAAAACGTTTTTCCTGATAATATAATCGATTACAGACTTAGGTTTCAGATTATAAAGAAAAACATTGGAAAAAAAAAATGGGGTTTCAGTTTTCAATTATAACGCTGTCCTAAATTGAACACGAATTTTTTGGCCACGATGAAGAAAAAAAATGAAAACTTTCTTTATATGGCCGGAAGTTAGGTGTTCCATTTTTGGAGTGGTGGCCATTTCAAACATTTTTTTGTTTGTTTTGTAATTTCCTTTGGTAATGAAATTTCCAAGCGAGACGGGATTCTTTCAAGCGAGAGAGGATGCTTTCAAGCGAGACGATGTGATAGATAGATAGATAGATAGATAGATAGATAGATAGATAGGGGGTGCATACATAAATGAAAGAGGGAGGAGGAGGGAAGAGGAGTGTAAAGAAATCTCTACGTTAAAAAACGACCGTGATGTCTAACTATGTCTCGTGGAGAGGCTCTGTGAAAAGGAAATCTTTCTTTTTCAACCCCTCCGTTATAACCCGTAACTTCTGGTCACATGCTTTTTCTTTCATCGTTGCCACACATTTCGTGTTCAACTTAGTACAACGTTATAATTGAAAACTGAACCCCACGTGAAAAGTTATAGAAAAATATTTTTCAATTTGTTTTATAATCTGTAATCGATGATATTAACAGGAAAAAAGTTTTTTAAAAAAAAGTGAAAATTGTGGAATTTAAAGGGGGGGGACAATTTCGCCAACGTCCGTCCTTTTTTTCTTCAAGAAAAGATGAATGCCTTACTTTTTCTTTAACCCTAAATTGTTAGATTTAACACAATTTTTTGTTTCAAAATTTTTACAGTAAATTCTTTTCTAGAGTCAACTGATTTTTTTTAAAAATTATTGTTTTTAGAAAATATGTAAAATTTGTTTCTGAAAATCGTAATTTGTGAAATGAAAAGTACAGGAAAAAGAAAATTTTCAAGAAAATTTAATTAAATTTTTTGTTGTTTTTTTTTTTACGGCTGTTTATTGCCGGTGGAAGAACTTTATAGAAATGAGGATATTTCCTTAGAAATCTTTACTTCTGTCGACTGTTGGTCGGTCATCGACAGCAAATAGGGAGGAGATGGGGGAGAGACAATGGAAAGAAAGCTCCCCAACCGATTGAATGAAAAAAATAATAGTTTCAAATTTGCCAAAAAGTGTCAATATGGCAAGACTGGAGTTTAGGTGGCAAAATAATCTCGAACCCTCTATCACCTAAAAAGAACTAAATTCCTGTAGTCACCGTTACGTTAACATGAAAACAATGTAAACACTTTTTAAAAAATAATTTTAAACAATGAACAGCATTTTTTAATGATAATCAATCTTAATAAAAATAGAAAGATTAAATTATCAAAACATATAAAAAATTAAGTTTAAACAATATACATGGAACTTTATAATTTTAAGCAATGTAAGAAAATTTTTATTTTTAATTCAAAATTGAATCATGTGATTATTATTAAATCACGTGAGTAGTTATAATATTAATATTAAACACGCGCATTCTATTGCTATTTATTACTTTTTACGTGTATTCTCTTTCACAAATATGGCCACCACTTTTAATATAAAAAAATATCCCTTAATATTCAAAAAACTACTTATTTGCGGAAAATTTAAATGCGACATTCGTTTTCGGCATACCAGAAAACCTTTTAAAAGTCGTCATTTTAAAAGAAAATGTTAAACCAAGTAAAAATTTACCGTTTAAAATTATAAAATGTTCGGTAGCTATGTATTTTCTGTACCGTGCTGAAATAATAACGTTATTGTTTCGAAAGCCATTCTTAACACGCAGAAGGTGTTCTGTAAATATTCTGTGCTTCCACTTAAAAATTTAATAATAAAGAAAAGATATCGTGAAACTTGAATTTAACCTGAAAATCTATTGTAAAATAGCGCGGTACCAAAAATACATAAACGTAAAACTTCTATTTACATTGTTTAAAATAAAAATAAAAAAATACATAAATTTATATTGTTTAAAATATGTTTATATTGTTGAAGTTTTTTTTATAAATGTTTATATTGCTGAAAACTTTTTAAAAATTTTGTTTAAAATAAATAAAAAGGTGTTTATTCTTTTAAAATAGTTTAAAAATAAAAAAAGTTATGTATATATTGTTTAAAATAAAAGAAAAAGATGTTTATTCGTTTTTTAATTGAAAAAAAAGTTCTGCTAATTTAAAACTGTTAACTTCTGCTGCAATACCGATATTTTGCCACCTAAACTCCAGTCTTACCGATAATGCCAGGCACGGGAATGAATGTACGCATTTTAGAAAAGGAAATGAAAACACCGGGGCAGAAAATCTCATATTGTAAGAAAAAACTTTTCCAAACAAATGACGTGTATGAATTGTAAACACGAATGATTTCTAAATCGAAGAGCGCCAAGCTCTTGAATTGAATAAATAAATAAATAAATAAATAGAAAAAATACCCCACATCACCCAAATACTAAAAACATTACATTAAAAAAAAAAACAACACAAATTTGATTTAATGTTTAACATTTGAACAACGGTCGGCTTAAACCGATGATTGCCGATCACGTCCGATCCATGCTTGACGGAAAGTGAATCACTGCGAATCTCACGAAGGCGCATACAACGAAAATGTCGGCTACGGGTAATAAGCATTTTACATGTAAATTTGCCGCTCTGGGTACACGATATACGTGTATGTAAACAAAGATATTACTCGCTATAAACCATCCCTGGTGCATAAAGATTATTTCCTGAGAATTTTAGTATTATGTGACCAGTAGTTATAGAGTTTACCTATTAGGTATTTACACACATACATACATGTACTGTTTTATTTATATAGATAATCGACAATCGAAACCGTTATTTTAATTTATCTATCATCGGTAAAGCCATTTTCTTCCATGTTTAGCAACAATGATAGAACAACGGGCCGTGAAAATTCGACTGTGGGTAAGTTAATAGCGTGTTTTTTTGTTTTGTTGCAAGCACAAGTAGTATGCCCGGCAACATAAGGAATTTTTCGACACAGCTGACTAATTGTAGAACTATGCGGTTACAATCACATAAATTCTTACAACAGATATATAGTCGATGCTGATCCTGTGGTTTCTTTCGCACACAGTTAAAAGAAATCATGCCTCCCAAAACCTTGCCAAAGTAGTTGGTTTTAAGCTTGAAGAATAGCGGCTAAGGGGACAAATAAGAGAAATTGGATTGTTGCTGGCACGTTGCATCTACTGTATGGGGGCAACCTTGATCAGTAAGGTGTCAATATAGCCGAATTTACTAAAATAATTTTAGGATTACAAAACAATAAAAAAAAAAGAAAGGAAAGAAAAGAAAATATTGGAATTACCAAAGATAAGCATAAAAAAGGCATCAAAGCAATCCCCGAACATAGTCGGGTAATACTGATATATGTATATATATATATATATATATATATATATATATATATATATATGTATGCATATATATATATATATATATATATATATATATATATATATATATATATATATATATATATATATATACCTACCATACCCGGCCACGCGTTGCTGTGGCTCAGTTTGTTAAAATGGAACACATTCCTCATAAAAAATGCATTTTGTATTGTTTATTTATTTTATTATTTTTGCAATTTTCTTTTATCAATAAAAGTTGTTTTTTTCCCAAGAAAAGATGAATTTTTTACCATAAATTGTTAGGTGAAAGTTTTTTTTTTTCAGGAATTTTTTTTTTAAAGAAAGTTGGCAGTAAACATTTTTTTTTGAAAACAGAATTTTTATTATAAAAAGAAAAAAATGAATGTTTTATATGAACACTGTAAATAGTTAGGTGAAAGTAGAGAAAAGTTAGATTTTTTTTTCAAGAGAATGTACAAATTTTTTTGTCAAGAAAATAAACGGAAAAAATACTCCCATCATTAATCAATTCTGCAATGTTGGTTTAGTGTTTCAACATTTGAACAACGCTCGGCTGAATCCGGTGATTGCCGGTCGAACCCTAAACTAATTAGAATCTGGTGGGGGGAGGGGTGTTAAATTCTGCCGAATCTGGTGCGAGGAGGGGGGTTCTTTTTTATTTTTGTCTTTTGTTCAATTTTTTGTGGGTGCTTTTAGCGCTAGCAAACTAACAAATTCAACCAAAATGCAAAGAATTCAACAATTAAATAATTTTAATAAGTTCCCAGCTCCTAATACAAATCCTAGTAAATCAATCCCCCTTATTGGAAACACTGAAAGGAAGGACGAAACCAAATTACTGCCAGTATCTCTGGGAAAGGTTCTATAGGTGTATCAAAAAATGGACATTAAAAATGATGATCAGAACCTTAATAATTCAACTTACTATTTTTTAAGCTTATAAATACTTGGAAATACAATTCAAACCCTAATTTTCTTTTCAATTAAAGGAGCAAAGACCAAATTTAAAAAAATATAACAGGTTTAATAGCAAATTATGCAATATTTGTTTCTTTAAAGTGGTTTTCTTTAAAAAATATATAAAGAAAATCAATATATTTTGACTTGCTTATAAATATATGTATATATATGCCAGAAAAATCACTTACCTAAAAAAATATTATTAAATGGGTAGTTCCATTCTTCATTGTAAAGAATTTATCCATATTTATATTTTAAATTCCATGTACTTTTTAAATAAAAGGATTGTTTAAAGCGAGGGTCCTAGAAAATCGCATTTTTGTAACATGTTTTGCGCGAAGCGTTAAATAGCTGCTGCTAAAATGAAATTTATGAAGTATGGTTTCGTCCAAGGGCATAAATAATGTCTCTTTTTATTGCGTGTGTTAACCAAAATTAGTATTTTCCATCTTCCGTAGTTAAAAAAGAAACGCACATTCACTCATAAGTTTTTCCCCTAGAACAAAAAATCCGCTTCATCGATTTAAAAAAAAAATCTTTTAATGAAATACACGAGTTTTTGATTGATATATTTTAATACTTCTCCTTCAACTAATTTTTTTTTCTAAAAAAAGAAAACATTCAATGCGATAGAAAAATTTGCTGTCAACATCTGGTATTTACTTGACGATGTAAGCATAACATGAGCTTTCATTTAAAAAAAAATCAACGTGTTTTTAAAAAAAAAAAGAAAAAAAAGGTTTTACACTTTGGACTTTACAGGTAAATTTCCAAAAAACTATTTTTTTTTGTTTTAAATTGGAATATTTTCTTTATTGATCTTTTATCTTCAATTTGTGATACATAAAACTTTGACACATAAATTAATTATCAAAATTTTAATAAACATTTCAAAATGGGGGTGTGGATTTGAAAAAAAAAACGTTTATCTAAAAAATTATATTTGGTTTATTGAAAAGAGCATAAAATTTCACATTGACCCTGAAAATATCATAAAAATTGAATGAATAGAAAAATTTTGATAGATTTTTAAAGTTTAAAAATTGAAAAATATTTAACTCGTAAAATTCTATTGATTTTTATTACGTAAATAAATGGCTGCATGAAGGCATGCCGGATTTTGTAAACATTTTGTAAAAATTGTTTTTTTAAAAATAAAAAATATTTCTATTATTTTTTTAAACAACTTTAATAGTTTATTTTGAAAGTATATTCCATATAGAAAATAAACAACTCACTTTAAAAAGAGAAATTATTCGCAGTTTTCCGTTAGGGGTGTCAAAAATTCCTCCAAATTCCTGATACATCTAGAGTTTCTATTCTTTTTCTTTCTTTTTTTCAATATTTTAAGCAGATTTGTCACTCAACTAGCAGATTTGGTGTTTGTACACTTTATTGCCGAAATTGGAGACGCCATTTTTTTTTTTTTTTTTCACGCACTTGTTATCCAAATCTAGGGAAGACATCATTATAAGGCCGAACGATTGCTTCCGGAAAGAGAAAGAATAAATTTACCAAAATTTACATTTATTACTTCCGGAAACGATAAATTAAACTAAATAAATTTACCAAAATTAACATTTATTACTCTCTTAAACTAAAATTATCATTTATTAATTCCAGAAACTTAAGAACTGGAGAAATGAATCTTGACAATTCAAAAAATATTTAAAATTATTTATTTGTTCGAAACTTTTCTTTTTAAATGACTTTTATTTTAATAGCATTTGCGGATGGGTAAATAACGAAAAAAATAACTAAGCCATTTACTGACAATTTCTTGGTATCTTGACTTTGATAAAATTTATTTGTTAAAAATATTTGTAAAAGTCAGAATTATCAGTAAATGGTTTAGTTTTTTTTCGTTTTTTACCCATCCGCAAATGCTATTAAAAAAAAGAAAGTCGATAAAAAGTCATTTAAAAAGAAATTAAAACAAATGTCAGTATACCCATCCGCAAATGCTATTAAAAAAAGGCGATAAAAGTCATCATTTAAGAAATTTAAAAACAAATAAATGTTTAGTAATTTTTCTTTTTATATTCATAAAGAGTAAAAATGGAAATTTAAATTTCGCTCCGTTTTAATCTTTTTTTTTTTTAATTGTGCTTCTCCCAAACAAATATAATCAAGAAAATAACATTCAACAATTGTACTTTATATATATAAAACACGAAATATTAAAAAAAATATATATATATTAACGAAAGAGAAATAATTCCATTTTTAAACGAAAAAAGTCAATTTGGTATATAAAAGTTCCGTTTAGTGATGTCACGTGATGACACGCGGTGTGAAATAATTGTCCCCAAATGAAAAAAAATGACCCATCCGTATAAAGAAAACCAAATATTTGTTATAGAAAAATTACGTATAATGTTATAAGTACAAAGAGATATATAGAAACACGCATGCGTACCGTAAACATATTATACCAAAATGTAGAAGCCATCCGTCTAGTGGTTATTTAGACTATTAATTACGAACGAACCAAGAGTTACATTTATATATATATATATATATATATATATATATATATATATATATATATATATATATATATATATATATATATGAAAGTGAACGTGTCTGTCTGCCTGTCTGTCTGTCTGTGTACATTTCCCTACGCAATAACTCTGTCAATTTTTAGTCTATAGACTCGAAATTTGAAATACCGGGTACTGAGATTTGTGAAAATCGATGTGACGGGTGTCAGCCAGAAATTTGGCTGTTAAGGGGTCAAATTTCAACGATTTGACCTTTAAGAACTCTACCAAACTCCTCCGACAATTTTGGGTCTAGACATTATATTATATCTAGAAATTTTAGATATAGGTTCCTTGAACCTGGATCTAATTTAATAAAGTGATTTGAGCCCGAAACTATAAATTTTAAGGGGTAATAATAGGGGTCAAATTAAAAAAAAATGTACTCTTTTTTTTTTTTTTTTGCTCAGCATACACCTCCAAACACTCGGGCAACGCCGGGCTGAAATGCTAGTATATATATATATATATATATATATATATATATATATATAGAGAGAGAGAGAGAGAGAGAGAGAAACATAAGCTAGCAATGGCGATACCGAAAAAGAAATTGTGTTTGTTGTTGTGAAGATGCTTTTTTTTTTCTCTATATCAGTCGATGTAGGACTGTAATCAGGTTTGGCAAGGAAAAATAGCCAAAGGGTTTGTTCGACTCGATTATTATAAGTTCGAACGATGTCGACCGACTAGCATGACATCCTTTTGTTGAAATAACAAATTTCAAAAAAGGCTTGGGAAGGTAATTGTAATTGGAAACTGTCCTCGAATGTGTTGGGATTGGTCTTAGGTGGTCGAGTATGTATTGTTTTTCTGTGAAAAGATAACACCCCACTGAATTATAAATATGTGGAGATGGACACGTTGTAAATTTGAACACTAGCTAGGCTTTGCCAACCGAATGTAAAAAAAGAACGCACGATTCCGTGACTTCAGACTTGTGTTAACTATACAAACTATGAAAAAGCAGAAGCGATTTAATGATTTTTTAAAAAACCTTTATTTATCTTCTTCAAACTGCAATTAATAATTAATCTTTGTTATAATTTTGTTAGATTTAAAGATTTATACAGTTTAATGATTAATAATATTATAAGCATTTGTATATTAAATATCAAATACGGTTTTACTGAATGTTCATTTGGCTACTGGCTTCCATACTTTTGTTCGGTAAAAGACACAAACAAATATGGGAGCCGTCTATAAAATGTTTAATATTTGTGCAATAACATTTTTAAATGGGTTTTAATTAAGCAATAAAATAGCTGACAAGAGTCATGTTTATATTAAAACTTAATTTAAAATAAAATTTAAACACAATTAATTAAAAATCTATGTTGTATCGGAACATTTTGTAATATTGGAATTTTAATCGTTTTAATCTTTTAAAAATTAATTAATTTTTAGAAAATTTCTTTTTCTTGGTAATTCAGCTGGTTATAGTATATATTAATTAGAAAAAATTCTATTAAAAAAACATAATATTAAATTTATATCATTTTTTAAATTGCAACTTCAAGGTAAGTTTTTGTTCATTGCGTGTATTTAAATTAAAAAAAAATATTTTTACTCATTTGAACTCTTATGTTTCCTATTCCTCTGACCTTCGAATGAAGCATTTTTTTTTTTATTTCTGTAAGTTTTGTGTGGCCATGTTTTGCCCTTTTCAATGCTCAATGCATTAAGTTTTATGCATATGAAAGACTTTTATATGTCGTCATTTGTTTAATTATTAATACACTAAAAGTAATAAATTTATTATTATTATTATTATTATTATTATTATTATTATCATTATTATTATTATTATTATTATTATCATTATTATTATTATTATTATTATTATTATTATTATTATTATTATTATTTACTTTTGAACTATTTTGACCAATTTTGAAAAAAAAAATGAATTTTTTGTATTTGTAATTGTAATTTCTCATTAAATTGAATTCTAATTTCTAATTCTAATTAGAATTAAATTGAATATTTTTGACGGAACAAGCACAATCTAGTTAATGAACTAAATGAGAATCCGTACAGATTTCCAAGTTCGACACGAGAATTCCCGAGTTTGACTAGACGCGTCTGAAAAAGGCCGTAAGATACATTGGCCGAGACATTGTAAGAATAACAGTGACTATTTCGAACAGTAGAAAATCTTTTACTTGATGGCAAATAATTTGCAAACGCTAAACTTAAATCAGAAATTCGTACTAAAAATATTGCATTTAATTTTGACTGAGTGGAGACGATAGCCTTTCGATGAGAAAATTTTTTTCGGTACAAATAAGGAATACAAATATAAAATGAAGGTCAATTAAAACTTAAATGATTACAGCTATATTTGCTGAACTTTATTATTTACTGATGTAATCGCTAAAGAGTTTTATCACATAAAAATCTCATACACATGGAATCAGTAAATTTCTTAACAGTGCCCCGTAAAACTTCTTTGCTGAAATATTGAATGTTTTCTATGAGACTGATTTTGATAAAACCTGATATCAATCAACACAAACATCTCGTTTGAATCCAAAAGTTTTCAATCAGGTTTAAATTGAGGAATATGGCGGTCAGAACATCCATTTGTCGTCCTGTCCTGGCTAAAAATACGAAGGGCGTTGTTATGCATAAAAATGATCCTGTGGTAACGAAATTTGTTATCTAAGATTGGCACCAGAGATTCTTGAGGGTGCATCAGGTGGCAAATGTAACTTTTATTTATAGGTGGCAAATGTAACTTTTATTTATAGGTGGCAAATGTAACTTTTATTTATAGGTGGCAAATGTAACTTTTATTTATAGGTGGCAAATGTAACATTTATAGGTGGCAAATGTAACTTTTATTTATAGGTGGCAAATGTAACTTTTATTTATAGGTGGCAAATGTAACATTTATAGGTGGCAAATGTAACTTTTATTTATAGGTGGCAAATGTAACTTTTATTTATAGGTGGCAAATGTAACTTTTATTTATAGGTGGCAAATGTAACTTTTATTTATAGGTGGCAAATGTAACTTTTATTTATAGGTGGCAAATGTAACTTTTATTTATAGGTGGCAAATGTAACTTTTATTTATAGGTGGCAAATGTAACTTTTATTTATAGGTGGCAAATGTAACATTTATAGGTGGCAAATGTAACTTTTATTTATAGGTGGCAAATGTAACTTTTATTTATAGGTGGCAAATGTAACATTTATAGGTGGCAAATGTAACATTTATAGGTGGCAAATGTAACTTTTATTTATAGGTGGCAAATGTAACTTTTATTTATAGGTGGCAAATGTAACTTTTATTTATAGGTGGCAAATGTAACTTTTATTTATAGGTGGCAAATGTAACATTTATAGGTGGCAAATGTAACTTTTATTTATAGGTGGCAAATGTAACTTTTATTTATAGGTGGCAAATGTAACTTTTATTTATAGGTGGCAAATGTAACTTTTATTTATAGGTGGCAAATGTAACTTTTATTTATAGGTGGCAAATGTAACATTTATAGGTGGCAAATGTAACTTTTATTTATAGGTGGCAAATGTAACTTTTATTTATAGGTGGCAAATGTAACTTTTATTTATAGGTGGCAAATGTAACTTTTATTTATAGGTGGCAAATGTAACATTTATAGGTGGCAAATGTAACTTTTATTTATAGGTGGCAAATGTAACTTTTATTTATAGGTGGCAAATGTAACTTTTATTTATAGGTGGCAAATGTAACTTTTATAGGTGGCAAATGTAACTTTTATTTATAGGTGGCAAATGTAACTTTTATTTAAAGGTGGCAAATGTAACTTTTATTTATAGGTGGCAAATGTAACTTTTATTTATAGGTGGCAAATGTAACATTTATAGGTGGCAAATGTAACTTTTATTTATAGGTGGCAAATGTAACTTTTATTTATAGGTGGCAAATGTAACTTTTATTTATAGGTGGCAAATGTAACATTTATAGGTGGCAAATGTAACTTTTATTTATAGGTGGCAAATGTAACTTTTATTTATCGGTGGCAAATGTAACTTTTATTTATAGGTGGCAAATGTAACTTTTATTTATAGGTGGCAAATGTAACTTTTATTTATAGGTGGCAAATGTAACATTTATAGGTGGCAAATGTAACTTTTATTTATAGGTGGAAAATGTAACTTTTATTTATAGGTGGCAAATGTAACTTTTATTTATAGGTGGCAAATGTAACTTTTATTTATAGGTGGCAAATGTAACATTTATAGGTGGCAAATGTAACTTTTATTTATAGGTGGCAAATGTAACTTTTATTTATAGGTGGCAAATGTAACTTTTATTTATAGGTGGCAAATGTAACTTTTATTTATAGGTGGCAAATGTAACATTTATAGGTGGCAAATGTAACTTTTATTTATAGGTGGCAAATGTAACTTTTATTTATAGGTGGCAAATGTAACTTTTATTTATAGGTGGCAAATGTAACTTTTATTTATAGGTGGCAAATGTAACATTTATAGGTGGCAAATGTAACTTTTATTTATAGGTGGCAAATGTAACTTTTATTTATAGGTGGCAAATGTAACTTTTATTTATAGGTGGCAAATGTAACTTTTATTTATAGGTGGCAAATGTAACATTTATAGGTGGCAAATGTAACTTTTATTTATAGGTGGCAAATGTAACTTTTATTTATAGGTGGCAAATGTAACTTTTATTTATAGGTGGCAAATGTAACTTTTATTTATAGGTGGCAAATGTAACTTTTATTTATAGGTGGCAAATGTAACATTTATAGGTGGCAAATGTAACTTTTATTTATAGGTGGCAAATGTAACTTTTATTTATAGGTGGCAAATGTAACTTTTATTTATAGGTGGCAAATGTAACTTTTATTTATAGGTGGCAAATGTAACATTTATAGGTGGCAAATGTAACTTTTATTTATAGGTGGCAAATGTAACTTTTATTTATAGGTGGCAAATGTAACTTTTATTTATAGGTGGCAAATGTAACTTTTATTTATAGGTGGCAAATGTAACATTTATAGGTGGCAAATGTAACTTTTATTTATAGGTGGCAAATGTAACTTTTATTTATAGGTGGCAAATGTAACTTTTATTTATAGGTGGCAAATGTAACTTTTATTTATAGGTGGCAAATGTAACTTTTATTTATAGGTGGCAAATGTAACTTTTATTTATAGGTGGCAAATGTAACTTTTATTTATAGGTGGCAAATGTAACTTTTATTTATAGGTGGCAAATGTAACATTTATAGGTGGCAAATGTAACTTTTATTTATAGGTGGCAAATGTAACTTTTATTTATAGGTGGCAAATGTAACTTTTATTTATAGGTGGCAAATGTAACTTTTATTTATAGGTGGCAAATGTAACTTTTATTTATAGGTGGCAAATGTAACTTTTATTTATAGGTGGCAAATGTAACTTTTATTTATAGGTGGCAAATGTAACTTTTATTTATAGGTGGCAAATGTAACATTTATAGGTGGCAAATGTAACTTTTATTTATAGGTGGCAAATGTAACTTTTATTTATAGGTGGCAAATGTAACTTTTATTTATAGGTGGCAAATGTAACATTTATAGGTGGCAAATGTAACTTTTATTTATAGGTGGCAAATGTAACTTTTATTTATAGGTGGCAAATGTAACTTTTATTTATAGGTGGCAAATGTAACTTTTATTTATAGGTGGCAAATGTAACATTTATAGGTGGCAAATGTAACTTTTATTTATAGGTGGCAAATGTAACTTTTATTTATAGGTGGCAAATGTAACTTTTATTTATAGGTGGCAAATGTAACTTTTATTTATAGGTGGCAAATGTAACTTTTATTTATAGGTGGCAAATGTAACATTTATAGGTGGCAAATGTAACTTTTATTTATAGGTGGCAAATGTAACTTTTATTTATAGGTGGCAAATGTAACTTTTATTTATAGGTGGCAAATGTAACATTTATAGGTGGCAAATGTAACTTTTATTTATAGGTGGCAAATGTAACTTTTATTTAAAGGTGGCAAATGTAACTTTTATTTATAGGTGGCAAATGTAACTTTTATTTATAGGTGGCAAATGTAACATTTATAGGTGGCAAATGTAACTTTTATTTATAGGTGGCAAATGTAACTTTTATTTATAGGTGGCAAATGTAACTTTTATTTATAGGTGGCAAATGTAACATTTATAGGTGGCAAATGTAACTTTTATTTATAGGTGGCAAATGTAACTTTTATTTATAGGTGGCAAATGTAACATTTATAGGTGGCAAATGTAACTTTTATTTATAGGTGGCAAATGTAACTTTTATTTATAGGTGGCAAATGTAACTTTTATTTATAGGTGGCAAATGTAACTTTTATTTATAGGTGGCAAATGTAACTTTTATTTATAGGTGGCAAATGTAACTTTTATAGGTGGCAAATGTAACTTTTATTTATAGGTGGCAAATGTAACTTTTATTTATAGGTGGCAAATGTAACTTTTATTTATAGGTGGCAAATGTAACATTTATAGGTGGCAAATGTAACTTTTATTTATAGGTGGCAAATGTAACTTTTATTTATAGGTGGCAAATGTAACTTTTATTTATAGGTGGCAAATGTAACTTTTATTTATAGGTGGCAAATGTAACATTTATAGGTGGCAAATGTAACTTTTATTTATAGGTGGCAAATGTAACTTTTATTTATAGGTGGCAAATGTAACTTTTATTTATAGGTGGCAAATGTAACTTTTATTTATAGGTGGCAAATGTAACATTTATAGGTGGCAAATGTAACTTTTATTTATAGGTGGCAAATGTAACTTTTATTTATAGGTGGCAAATGTAACTTTTATTTATAGGTGGCAAATGTAACTTTTATTTATAGGTGGAAAATGTAACTTTTATAGGTGGCAAATGTAACTTTTATTTATAGGTGGCAAATGTAACTTTTATTTATAGGTGGCAAATGTAACTTTTATTCCATTCGCTACTCCTGTCTATTCTCGATGATGCATGTTTTATTACGTTGACATCTTGTTGCTGACTTTTAAAACGATTGTGGCACACATCTTCGAAATATACCCAAACACTTGCTCAGACAGAAGGTCCATCAAGTGCTCAAACCCAGGCTAATGTGTTTCCTTACCATTCTATCCTCAAACTTTTGTGCCTTACGGGACATTTTCAGTGAAACTTTCACAACAGAATGCTCCAAAGAATCGAATTTCTTGTGTATTTTGGTGCACTAAGACTAACAGTTGCGGTGAAAAGGAACTTATCAAATTGTCTTGGTTAAAGTTTCTACTAGTCTTCAAACTCCCAGCATTCCTTCTTAGTGAGAAATATTTCTGGAATCTTTTTTGCATGTCTATATTGATTGGGGGCGCAATGGCACTGTAAGCAGATTTTTTTTGTTACAACAGCTTTTTCATCGTCAGTTGGAGTATTTAGACTCCTAATTATAATTGCAAATATTAAAATATATTATCGGCGACCATCCTTAAAAATAAAAAAAAGGCGCGAATGATAGCGATGCTACCAAAATGTGCAACATTTCCTGTAAAATAATTAAGAAATTGATTCACAAAAAATTTAGATTAGAATTTAAAAAAAAATCTTTTTATCATTGATGCGGTGGTGGCACGATTTGGGTTCCTGATTACACATTTGCGAATAAATATTACAGCATACCAAAAAACCAGTGATGTTGCGCTGAATCGGATAATGTAAAGTGTTTAAGCGGACTTTTTTGTGTTAAAATTATGGCATTCCTTTACATAATAAATAAGTTAACTGTATTATGAACAGCTTATTTTATGTGAACGGGGGGGGGGTATATTTCTTCATGTCATATGTAAACAAATCTGTTCGAGTTCTTAGTGAAAACTTGAAAAATTCGTGTTTTTCTTTTTATTAAATAAATTCTAAAATGATTTTGCGAAAAAAAAAATGGAGTAAAAGTTTCTGAGACAAATTGTTATTTTGGCTCGGTTCCGCACCGTGGCTTTTTATATTAGGTTTCACTCGAAGTATATTGTACATTTTTATTGTGTACAAAATCACATAGTATGGAAGACAGGTGGCTTCAATGACATCCTTCTTAATTTATGCAATTCTGTATATAAACAAAAAGTTATTCATATATGGAGGGAAGGATGCATACTTCCCTTCCCCAAGAAGGGTGACCTAAGCATAACAAGCAACTACAGAGGAATAACACTCGCTCCAATTGCAGTAAAAATCTACAATGCCATGCTTCTCAACCGTATCTAACCAAAGGCCGAAGAAGTGCTCAGGAAGAACCAAAATGGGGTTAGAAAACATCAGTCTACTTCTAGTCAAATACTTACTGGTAGGAGACTGATTGAAGACTAATCGAATGAGTCAACGCCAAAAACATTGAGACAGTCATACTCTTTGTAGATTTCTCCAAAGCATTCAACTCCGTACATAGAGGAAAATGGCCAGCATATTAAAAGCATATGGCATTCCAAACGAAGTCATTAATGCTATCATGATGCTATATGAGTACACTCGAGTGATGGTCAGGTCGCCAGATGGAGACACTGAATTTTTCGACATATGCACTGGGTTTTAAAAGGAGATACTCTTGCCCTTTTCTTTTCATTGTCTGTCTTGACTTTGTACTTTGCACAACACGCTAGGCTTCACCCTTAATGAATTCAGAAACAGACGTCATCTATCAACACACATAACTGATGCAGATTACGCAGACGATATTGCTTTGTTCGCGAAAAACACTGCTGATGCGTAAACGCTGTTACGCAAGCTAGAAAAGTCTGCAAATGACATTGGTCTCCACATTAATGCGGATAAGACAAAATTTATGACTTTCAATGTGAAAGGAGAAATCAGGGCTCTGGTTGGATCAAGAAGTCGCTGAGTTTACGTATCTGGGCAGCAACATGGTTTCCACAAAGAGAAATATCGAAATTCGCATCTCAAAAGCATGAATTGGATGGGCTGCGTTCAGTATGGACATGGACCTCGAGACTAACTAACAAACGAAAAAGGCAGTTCTTCAGGGCAATGGTAATGTCTATCCTTGCTTACGGTGCTACAACCTGGACATTCACCAAAAGATTGGAAAGAAAACTAGACGGCACATACACCCGTATGCTACGAACAGTATTAAATATATTTTGCAAAATCCTCCCACGAAGCAGCAACTTTATGGCAACCTACCTGCCATATCTAATACCATCAGAGAAAGACTCCTGCGATTTGCTGGTCATTGTCTGAGGAGCAAGCATGAATTGGTGAGTGATGTATTGCTATGGACTCCACCACACGGACGCGCAAGCAAAGGACGACCTAGATCCACGTACATCCAACAAATAGCACACAACGCCAACTGTTAACCTGAAGGTCTGAGGCAGCTGGTGGAAGACAGGAAACTCTGGAGAGGAAGAGTCCGGGCAAGGAACCCGTCATGATGATGATGATGATGATGATGATGATGATGATGATGATGATGATGACAAGGTCACTGGAGAACAGTTAGATGTTAAGCAAAACAACGTGCACAGACAATCGTAAACAAAGAACAATAGTAATTTAATGTATATTTATCAAAGTTAGGCATAAGTGAGAAAGATATAGACAAGATGTTTTATTAATACAGAAATACGAAGTAGATAAGTGACACTTCATTTCTTGTGGCGGAATTGCGTATGAAACGAGTTTGGGCTTGGAATGTAGTGTATGCAATTAGGTAGTTTAAAAGCAGAATGCCCACTTTTATATTGTTAATTCATTGTACCAGTTTGACGTTGTCATATAAAGAACCATAATATTACAAAAATTCGGCATTCTATGCATTCAAATTACATTTAACTAAGATCTGCTTGTCAGTTTTATGTTGCTTAACATTAATTAAAAACGAAAAGAGGCAACATTCCTCAACATCTAAATTAACGGAAGATAAGAAATAAAAAAGTAAAATAGCAAACATTGTTGAAAAAAGAAAATCCTAACATGTTTAAGCCATGAAGCATGCATGACAAACCAGTAACTATAAATAACATTAAGAACAGTGTCATAACAAGTGAAGGACGCATGCCCGCCCCCCGTGAATGCACAGTGAACGAGTCATAAAAAATGACAATTTCAGCATTTGCCCCCATATGGCTGCAAAGGTCCCCAGGGACGTCAAATCCTGGTGAAAATGAACATATGTATATAAGTTCTACCGTAGCTACCGAGAGTAAAGAAGGCCGATGCATATGACAGCGTGACGTCATTATCAGATTCAGTTGTAGGTATATGGTCTAGGCTATCAGCAGCAGTTTCCTCTAGTTTTCAGTTTGCTAATATGATATATTCTTGCGTTGTTCCAAATTACCGGGGAAATTATCCAAAAGGCCCCAAAGTACATACATTTTCTTTTCCTAAATTTTCTCAATTTGGATACGTACCATTAGAAGGGAAAATTTTTATTCCAACCAAATATAGTAAAGTAAGTAATGTTATTTGTTAATAATTAAACGTGTATTTAATTAGAACTGTATTCAAGTACTTTCATAACGTTTGATAACATTTTAATATAAATTAAAGAAACATACTATTTATTGCTAATACAGCAAATATTATGTTGATATTTATTTTCTTATAAGGCTAAAAAGTCTATCAAGAAGATTGAAAATTTAATTTAATTTTGTTTTAGTTTTGAAAATTATAAACAAATAATTTTTACATGAGAATAATTGTCAAAATGTCTTTTTAGTAATAAATAAAACCTTTCATTGAGTATTTCCAAATTATTTTGAAGTTGTATATCTTTTTTCTAAAGTCGGTTTGAAAATTATTCACCACGTGACTATTAATGAAATTAGCCGTGACTGGGCGTTATATATTAAAATTGATTATTTCTTTTTAAAATAATAAACAAATAATTTTTACATGAGAATATTTGTCAAAAATATTTTTTTAAAAATTTATTTACTTGCCTCCCCCACGAGGGCACAGTTAGACACAATGTCAGTTTTTGATGTGGGAAAATCTAGCTCCCCAAAAAGGGCCACTCTGGATAGGAACAAAAATAAAAAATATTGTGCCAGTCATGAAGGATTTATCCTTCACTGACCGAGGACAGAACAAATGAAGTGGAGCATCAGAACAGATACTACACTGTGATTATTATTGTAAATGTTTGTTTACTATATTTTCTTAGATTTTAGCAATAGTTTACATTATGGTATGCATGTTTTCTTTAATTATGTTTTTAGGAATGTGAACATCATTTTCGGCCTGAGGATGTAATAAAGGAGAAGTCAAGATTCGATGATAAAACGTTAAGAAATAAACACGCAAGATGAGAACATTAGTCCGATTAATCTCTAAAGTTACAAAAAATAACATTCAACCCATGTGATTTTTCTCTAAATTACATTAAAATAAAATATTTCTGCACTGGTAACTTTTATTGTTTGTTTGTGTTTAACTTATTTGTTTTATTTCAATTTTTTGTATTTTATCGTTTGTTTTTATTCTAAAAATTATTTATCGTTTGGTTTCACTTTTAAAATTATTCATCGTTGGTGTTTAATTCTTTGTTTCCTAAATTCATAATTCACTTTTATCAGTATTAAATTGTATATCGCTCACCCCTTTTTTCTTATGTTTCTGCACTGATTTTACCTTTTCCGCGAGTATATATATATATATATATATATATATATATATATATATATATATATATATATATATATATATATATATATATATATATATATGCGCGTGATCAAAGAAACAGCCCACACAAAAAATCGTAAATATGTTTGAAAAAAAAACTTAAATATGTTTGAAAAAAAAAAAACTTAAATATGTTTGCAAAAACAAAAAGAAAACGTAAATATGTTTGAAAATAAAGAAGCAACAAAACGTAAATATGTTTGAAAAAATAAAACTTAAATATTTTTGCAAAAACCAAAAAAAACGTAAATATGTTTGCAAAAAAAACGTAAATATGTTTAAAAAATAAAACTTAAATATGTTTCCAAAAACAAAAAACGTAAATATATTTGAAAAAATAAAACTTAAATATGTTTGCGAAAAAAAAACTTAAATATGTTTGAAAAAAATAAAACTTAAATATGTTTGCAAAAACAAAAAAAAAACGTAAATATGTTAGAAATAAAATAAAACTTAAATATGTTTGAAACAAAAAAACGTAAATATGTTTGAAACAAAAAACGTAAACATTTTTTGAAAAAATAAAAATTAAATATGTTTGCAAAAACAAAAAAAACGTAAATGTTTGAAAAAAATAAAACTTTAACATGTTTGCAAAAACAAAAAAACGTAAATATGTTTGAAAAAATAAAACCTAAATATGTTTGCAAAAAAACGTACATGTTTGAAAATAAACATGAAACAAAACGTAAATATGTTTGAAAAGAAAAAAACTTAATATGTTTGCAAAAACAAAAAAAAACGTAAATATGTTTGAAAAAAAACTTTAAAATGTTTGCAAAAAAAAACGTAAATATGTTTGAAAAAAAAAATAAAACTTAAGTATGTTTGCAAAAAAAAAACGTAAATATGTTTGAAAAAAAAACTTAAATATGTTTGCAAAAACAAAAAAAAAACGTAAATATGTTTGAAAAAAAACTTAAATATATTTGCAAAAAAAAACGTAAAAATTTTTGAAAAAAATAAAACTTAAATATATTTGCAAAAACAACAAAAAACGAATATATGCTTAAAAAAAAAAACTTAAATATATTTGCAAAAACAAAAAAAAGTAAATATGTTTGAAAAAAAACTTAAATATGTTTGGAAAAAAACGTAAGTATATTTGCAAGAAATAAAACTTAAATATGTTTGCAAAAAACATAAATATGCTTGAAAAAAAACTTAAATATGTTTGCAAAAACAAAAAAAAACGTAAATATGTTTGAAACAAAGAAAACGTTAATATGTTTGAAACAAAAAGTTTAATATATTTGCAGATAAAACGTAAATATGTTCGAAAAAAAAACGTAAAAATGTTTGTGAAAAAAAAAAACTTAAATATGTTTGCAAAAACAAAAAAAACGTAAATATGTTTGAGAAAAATAAAACTTAAATATGTTTGCCAAAAAACATACATGTTTGAAAATAAACATGAAACAAAACGTAAATATGTTTGAAAAACTAAAACGTAAATATGTTTGAAAAAAAAAAACGTAAATATGTTTGAAAAAAAAAAAACTTAAATATGTTTGCAAAAAACCTAAATATGTTTGAAAAAAATAACTTAAATATGTTTGCAAAAAAACGTAAATATGTTTGAAAAAAAAACTTAAATATGTTTGCAAAAAAAACGTAAATATGTTTGAAAAAAAAAACTTAAATATATTTGCAAAAATAAAAAGTAAATATGTTTGAAAAAATAAAACTTAAATATGTTTGCAAAAACAAAAAAAAAACGTAAATATGTTTGAAAAAAAATAAAACTTAAATATGTTTGCAAAAAAACGTAAATATGTTTGAAAAAAAAACTTAAATATATTTGCAAAAAAACGTAACAAGTTTTTGAAAAAAATAAAACCTTAATATGTTTGCAAAAACTAAAAAAAAACGTAAATATGTTTGAAAGAAAATAAAACTTAAATATGTTTGAAACAAAAACACGTAAATAGGTTTGAAACAAAAAGTTAAATATATTTAAAAAAAACGTAAATATGTTAAAAACAAAGTAAAACATTTTTGAAAGAATAAAAATTAAATATGTTTGCACAAACAAAAAAACGTAAATATGTTTGAAAAAAATAAAACTTTAATATGTTTGCAAAAACAAAAAAAAGTAAATATGTTTGAAAAAATGAAACTTTAATATGTTTGCAAAAACAACAAAAAAACGTACATATGTTTAAAAAAAAACTTGAATATGTTTGCAACAACAAAAAACGTAAATATGTTCGGAAACAAACTTAAATATGTTTGCAAAAAAAACGTAAGTATGTTTGAAAAAAAAAACTAAATATGTTTACAAAAACAAAAAACGTAAAAATATTTGAAAAAATAAAACTTAAATATGTTTGCAAACTAAACATAAATGTTTGAAAACAAACAAGCAACAAAACGTAAATATGTTTGAAAAAAAAACGTAAATATGTTTGCAAAAACAAAACGTAAATATGTTTGAAAAAAATAAAACTTAAACATGTTTGCAAAAAAACGTAAATATGTTTGAAACAAATAAAACTTAAATATGCTTGCAAAAAGAAAAAAACGTAAATATGTTTGAAAAAAACTTAAAAATGTTTGCAAAAAAAACGTAAATATGTTTGAAAAAAAAATAAAACTTACATATGTTTGCAAAAAAAAACGTAAATATGTTTGAAAAAAAAACTTACATATGTTTGCAAAAACAAAAAAAAAACGTAAATATGTTTGAAAAAAAACTTAAATATATTTACAAAAAAAAACGTAAAAAGTTTTTGAACGAAATAAAACTTTAATATGTTTGCAAAAATAACAAAAAACGTACATTCGTTTGAAATAAATAAAACTTAAATATATTTGCAAAAACAAAAAAAAACGTAAATATTTTTGAAAAAAAAACTTAAATATGTTTGCAAAACATAACGTAAATATGTTTGAAAAATTAAAACTTAAATATGTTTGCTAAAAAAACGAAAATATGTTTGAAAAAAAAACTAACTTAAATATGTTTGCAAAAACAAAAAAACGTAAATATGTTTGAAAGAAAATAAAACTTAAATATGTTTGAAACAAAAAAACGTAAATATGTTTGAAACAAAAAGTTAAATATATTTAAAAAAAACGTTAATATGTTCGAAAAAAACGTAAAAGATTTTAGAAAAAATAAAAATTAAATATGTTTGCAAAAACAAAAAACGTAAATATGTTTGAAAAAAATAAAACTTAAATATGTTTGCAAAAACAAAAAAACGTAAATATGTTTGAAAAAAAAACTTTAATATGTTTGCAAAAACAACAAAAAAACGCACATATGTTTGATAAAAAAAACTTAAATATGTTTGCAAAAACAAAAAAAACGTAAATATGTTTGAAAACAAACTTAAATATGTTTGCAAAAAAAAACGTAAGTATGTTTGAAAAAAACTAAATATGTTTACAAAAACAAAAAAACGTAAATATGTTGAAAAAAATAAAACTTAAATATGTTTGCAAACTAAACATAAATGTTTGAAAATAAACAAGCAACAAAACGTAAATATGTTTGAAAAAAATAATACTGAAATATGTTTGCAAAAAAACGTAAATATGTTTGAAACAAATAAAACTTAAATATCTTTGCAAAAACTAAAAAAACGTACATATGTTCGAAGAAAAAACGTAAACATTTTTTGAAAAAATAAAAATTAAATATGTTTGCAAAAAAAAAAAACGTAAATGTTTGAAAAAAAAAAAAAACTTTAATATGTTTGCAAAAACAAAAAAAACGTAAATATGTTTGCAAAAGACATACATGTTTGAAAATAAACATAAAACAAAACGTAAATATGTTTGAAAAAAAAACTTTAATATGTCTGCAAAAAAAACGGAAATATGTTTGAAAAAAATAAAAATAAAATATGTTTGTAAAAAAAACGTAAATATGTTTGAAAAAAAAACTTAAATATGTTTGCAAAAACAACAAAAAACGTAAATATGTTTGAAAAAAAAACTTAAATATATTTGCAAAAAACAATTTTTGCAAAAAACATTTTTTGAAAAAAATAAAACTTAAATATGTTTGCAAAAACAACAAAAAACGTATATATGTTTGAAAAAAAACAACAAAAAAATATAGATGTTTGAAAATAAACTTAAATATGTTTGCAAAAAAAACGTAAGTATATTTACAAAAAATAAAACTTAAATATGTTTGCAAAAAACGTAAATATGCTTGAAAAAATAAAACTTAAATATGTTTGCAAAAACAAAAAAAAACCTAAATATGTTTGAAACAAAGAAAACGTTAATATGTTTGAAACAAAAAGTTAAATATATTTGCTGAAAAACGTAAATATGTTCGAAATAAAAACGTAAACATTTTTTGAAAAAATAAAACTTAAATATGTTTGCAAAAACAAAAAAATACGTAAATATGTTTGAGAAAAAATAAAACTTAAATATGTTTGCAAAAAAACATACATGTTTGAAAATAAACGTGAAACAAAACGTAAATATGTTTGAAAAACTAATAACAAAAAAAACGTAAATATGTTTTGAAAAAAAAACTTAAATATGTTTGCAAAAAAACGTAAATATGTTTGAAAAAAAATAACATAAATATGTTTGCAAAAAAAACGTAAATATGTTTGAAAAAAAAAACTTAAATATGTTGGCAAAAAAAAACGTAAATATGTTTGAAAAAAAAAACTTAAATATATTTGCAAAAATATAAATTAAATATGTTTGAAAAAATAAAACTTCAATATGTTTGCAAAAACAAAAAAACGTAAATATGTTTGAAAAAAAATAAAACTTAAATATGTTTGCAAAAATACGTAAATATGTTTGAAAAAATAAAACTTAAATATGTTTGCAAGAAAGTAAATATGTTTGAAAAAAAACTTAAATATATTTGCAAAAAAAAACGTAAAAATTTTTTGAAAAAAATAAAACTTAAATATATTTGCAAAAACAACAAAAAACGAATATATGCTTAAAAAAATAAAACTTAAATATATTTGCAAAAACAACAAAAAGTATAGATGTTTGAAAAAAAACTTAAATATGTTTGGAAAAAAACGTAAGTATATTTGCAAAAAATAAAACTTAAATATGTTTGCAAAAAACATAAATATGCTTGAAAAAAAAAACTTAAATATATTTGCAAAAACAAAATAAAACTTAAATATGTTGTAAACAAAAAAACGTAAATATGTTTGAAACAAAAAGTTAAATATATTTAAAAAAAAACGTAAATATGTTCGAAAAAAAGACGTAAAACATTTTTGAAAAAATAAAAATTAAATATGTTTGCAAAAACAAAAAAACGTAAATATATTTGAAAAATATAAAACTTAAATATGTTTGCAAAAACAAAAAAACGTAAATATGTTTGAAAAAAAAACTTTAATATGTTTGCAAAAACAACAAAAAAACGCACATATGTTTGATAAAAAAAACTTAAATATGTTTGCAAAAACAAAAAAAACGTAAATATGTTTGAAAACAAACTTAAATATGTTTGCAAAAACAAACGTAAGTATGTTTGAAAAAAACTAAATATGTTTACAAAAACAAAAAAACGTAAATATGTTGAAAAAAATAAAACTTAAATATGTTTGCAAACTAAACATAAATGTTTGAAAATAAACAAGCAACAAAACGTAAATATGTTTGAAAAAAATAATACTGAAATATGTTTGCAAAAAAACGTAAATATGTTTGAAACAAATAAAACTTAAATATCTTTGCAAAAACTAAAAAAACGTACATATGTTCGAAGAAAAAACGTAAAAATTTTTTGAAAAATTAAAAATTAAATATGTTTGCAAAAAAAAAAAACGTAAATGTTTGAAAAAAAAAAAACTTTAATATGTTTGCAAAAACAAAAAAAACGTAAATATGTTTGCAAAAGACATACATGTTTGAAAATAAACATAAAACAAAACGTAAATATGTTTGAAAAAAAAACTTTAATATGTCTGCAAAAAAAACGGAAATATGTTAGAAAAAAATAAAAATAAAATATGTTTGTAAAAAAAACGTAAATATGTTTGAAAAAAAAACTTAAATATGTTTGCAAAAACAACAAAAAACGTAAATATGTTTAAAAAAAAACTTAAATATATTTGCAAAAAACAATTTTTGCAAAAAACATTTTTTGAAAAAAATAAAACTTAAATATGTTTGCAAAAACAACAAAAAACGTATATATGTTTGAAAAAAAACAACAAAAAAATATAGATGTTTGAAAATAAACTTAAATATGTTTGCAAAAAAAACGTAAGTATATTTACAAAAAATAAAACTTAAATATGTTTGCAAAAAACGTAAATATGCTTGAAAAAATAAAACTTAAATATGTTTGCAAAAACAAAAAAAAACCTAAATATGTTTGAAACAAAGAAAACGTTAATATGTTTGAAACAAAAAGTTAAATATATTTGCAGAAAAACGTAAATATGTTCGAAATAAAAACGTAAACATTTTTTGAAAAAATAAAACTTAAATATGTTTGCAAAAACAAAAAAATACGTAAATATGTTTGAGAAAAAATAAAACTTAAATATGTTTGCAAAAAAACATACATGTTTGAAAATAAACGTGAAACAAAACGTAAATATGTTTGAAAAACTAATAACAAAAAAAACGTAAATATGTTTGGAAAAAAAAACTTAAATATGTTTGCAAAAAAACGTAAATATGTTTGAAAAAAAATAACATAAATATGTTTGCAAAAAAAACGTAAATATGTTTGAAAAAAAAAACTTAAATATGTTGGCAAAAAAAAAACGTAAATATGTTTGAAAAATAAAACTTAAATATATTTGCAAAAATAAAAATTAAATATGTTTGAAAAAATAAAACTTAAATATGTTTGCAAAAACAAAAAAACGTAAATATGTTTGAAAAAAAATAAAACTTAAATATGTTTGCAAAAATACGTAAATATGTTTGAAAAAATAAAACTTAAATATGTTTGCAAGAAAGTAAATATGTTTGAAAAAAAACTTAAATATATTTGCAAAAAAAAACGTAAAAATTTTTTGAAAAAAATAAAACTTAAATATATTTGCAAAAACAACAAAAAACGAATATATGCTTAAAAAAATAAAACTTAAATATATTTGCAAAAACAAAAAAAAGTATAGATGTTTGAAAAAAAACTTAAATATGTTTGGAAAAAAACGTAAGTATATTTGCAAAAAATAAAACTTAAATATGTTTGCAAAAAACATAAATATGCTTGAAAAAAAAAACTTAAATATATTTGCAAAAACAAAATAAAACTTAAATATGTTGTAAACAAAAAAACGTAAATATGTTTGAAACAAAAAGTTAAATATATTTAAAAAAAAACGTAAATATGTTCGAAAAAAAAACGTAAAACATTTTTGAAAAAATAAAAATTAAATATGTTTGCAAAAACAAAAAAACGTAAATATGTTTGAAAAAAATAAAACTTTAATATGTTTGCAAAAACAAAAAAAAGTAAATATGTTTGAAAAAATGAAACTTTAATATGTTTGCAAAAACAACAAAAAAACGTACATATGTTTGAAAAACAAAATGAAAATATGTTTGCAACAACAAAAAACGTAAATATGTTCGGAAACAAACTTAAATATGTTTGCAAAAAAAAAACGTAAGTATGTTTTAAAAAAAACTATATATGTTTACAAAAACAAAAAACGAAAATATGTTTGAAAAAATAAAACTTAAATATGTTTGCAAACTAAACATAAATGTTTGAAAACAAACAAGCAACAAAACGTAAATATGTTTGAAAAAAAACGTAAATATGTTTGCAAAAACAAAACGTAAATATCTTTGAAAAAAATAAAACTTAAATATGTTTGCAAAAAACGTAAATATATTTGAAACAAATAAAACTTAAATATGCTTGCAAAAAGAAAAAACGTAAATATGTTTGAAAAAATAAAACTTAAATATGTTTGCAAGAAAGTAAATATGTTTGAAAAAAACCTTAAATATATTTGCAAAAAAAAACGTAAAAATTTTTTGAAAAAAATAAAACTTAAATATATTTGCAAAAATAAAAAAAAATAAAACTTAAATATGTTTGCAAAAAACATAAATATGCTTGAAAAAAAAAAATTAAATATATTTGCAAAAACAAAAAAAACGTAAATATGTTTGAAACAAAGCAAACGTTAATATGCTTGAAACAAAAAGTTTAATATATTTGCAGAAAAACGTAAATATGTTCGAAAAAAAAACGTAAAAAGTTTTTGAAAAAATAAAACTTAAATATGTTTGCAAAAACAAAAAAAACGTAAATATGTTTGAGAAAAATAAAACTTAAATATGTTTGCCAAAAAACATACATGTTTGAAAATAAACATGAAACAAAACGTAAATATGTTTGAAAAAAAAACTTAAATATCTTTGCAAAAAACGTAAATATGTTTGAAAAAAATAACTTAAATATGTTTGCAAAAAAACGTAAATATGTTTGAAAAAAAAACTTAAATATGTTTGCAAAAAAAACGTAAATATGTTTGAAAAAAAAACTTAAATATGTTTGCAAAAAAAACGTAAATATGTTTGAAAAAAAAACTTAAATATGTTTGCAAAAAAAACGTAAATATGTTTGAAAAAAAAACTTAAATATGTTTGCAAAAAAAACGTAAATATGTTTGAAAAAAAAAACTTAAATATATTTGCAAAAATAAAAAGTAAATATGTTTGAAAAAATAAAACTTAAATATGTTTGCAAAAACAAAAAAACGTAAATATGTTTGAAAAAAATAAAACTTAAGTATGTTTGCAAAAAAACGTAAATATGTTTAAAAAAAAAACTTAAATATATTTGCAAAAAAACGTAAAAAGTTTTTGAAAAAAATAAAACCTTAATATGTTTGCAAAAACTAAAAAAAAACGTAAATATGTTTGAAAGAAAATAAAACTTAAATATGTTTGAAACAAAAACACGTAAATAGGTTTGAAACAAAAAGTTAAATATATTTAAAAAAAAAGTAAATATGTTCAAAAAACAAAGTAAAACATTTTTGAAAGAATAAAAATTAAATATGTTTGCAAAAACAAAAAAACGTAAATATGTTTGAAAAAAATAAAACTTAAATATGTTTGCAAAAAAAAAAAGTAAATATGTTTGAAAAAATGAAACTTTAATATGTTTGCAAAAACAACAAAAAAACGTACATATGTTTAAAAAAAAACTTGAATATGTTTGCAAAAACAAAAAACGTAAATATGTTCGGAAACAAACTTAAATATGTTTGCAAAAAAACGTAAGTATGTTTGAAAAAAAAACTAAATATGTTTACAAAAACAAAAAACGTAAATATGTTTGAAAAAATAAAACTTAAATATGTTTGCAAACTAAACATAAATGTTTGAAAACAAACAAGCAACAAAACGTAAATATGTTTGAAAAAATAAAACTTAAAGATGTTTGACAAAAAGTAAATATGTTTGAAAAAAATAAAACTTAAATATATTTACAAAAAAAAACGTAAAAAGTTTTTGAAAGAAATAAAACTTTAATATGTTTGCAAAAATAACAAAAAACGTACATACGTTTGAAAAAAATAAAACTTAAATATATTTGCAAAACAAAAAAAAACGTAAATATTTTTGAAAAAAACTTAAATATGTTTGCAAAAAATAACGTAAATATGTTTGAAAAATTAAAACTTAAATATGTTTGCTAAAAAAACGAAAATATGTTTGAAAAAAAAAAACAAACTTAAATATGTTTGCAAAAACAAAAAAAAACGTAAATATGTTTGAAAGAAAATAAAACTTAAATATGTTTGAAACAAAACAACGTAAATATGTTTGAAACAAAAAGTTAAATATATTTAAAAAAAACGTTAATATGTTCGAAAAAAAAACGTAAAAGATTTTTGAAAAAATAAAAATTAAATATGTTTGCAAAAACAAAAAACGTAAATATGCTTGAAAAAAATAAAACTTAAATATGTTATCAAAAACAAAAAAACGTAAATATGTTTGAAAAAAAAACTTTAATATGTTTGCAAAAACAACAAAAAAACGCACATATGTTTGATAAAAAAAACTTAAATATGTTTGCAAAAACAAAAAAAACGTAAATATGTTTGAAAACAAACTTAAATATGTTTGAAAAAAAAAACGTAAGTATGTTTGAAAAAAACTAAATATGTTTACAAAAACAAAAAAACGTAAATATGTTGAAAAAAATAAAACTTAAATATGTTTGCAAACTAAACATAAATGTTTGAAAATAAACAAGCAACAAAACGTAAATATGTTTGAAAAAAATAATACTGAAATATGTTTGCAAAAAAACGTAAATATGTTTGAAACAAATAAAACTTAAATATCTTTGCAAAAACTAAAAAAACGTAAATATGTTCGAAAAAAAAACGTAAAAATTTTTTGAAAAAATAAAAATTAAATATGTTTGCAAAAACAAAAAAACGTAAATGTTTGAAAAAAATAAAACTTTAATATGTTTGCAAAACAAAAAAAACGTAAATATGTTTGCAAAAAAACATACATGTTTGAAAATAAACATAAAACAAAACGTAAATATGTTTGAAAAAAACTTTAATATGTCTGCAAAAAAAAACGGAAATATGTTTGAAAAAATAAAACTTAAATATGTTTGCAAAAAAACGTAAATATTTTTGAACAAAAAAAAACTAAAATATGTTTGCAAAAACAAAAAAAAACGTAAATATGTTTGAAAAAAAAACTTAAATATATTTGCAAAAAACAATTTTTGCAAAACACATTTTTTGAAAAAAATAAAACTTAAATATGTTTGTAAAAACAACAAAAAACGTATATATGTTTGAAAAAAATAAAACTTAAATATATTTGCAAAAACAAAAAAAGTATAGATGTTTGAAAAAAAACTTAAATATGTTTGCAAAAAAAACGTAAGTATATTTACAAAAAAAAACTTAAATATGTTTGCAAAAAAACGTAAATATGCTTGAAAAAATAAAACTTAAATATGTTTGCAAAAACAAAAAAAAACGTAAATATGTTTGAAACAAAGAAAACGTTAATATGTTTGAAACAAAAAGTTAAATATATTTGCAGAAAAACGTAAGTATGTTCGAAAAAAAAACGTAAACATTTTTTGAAAAAATAAAACTTAAATATGTTTGCAAAAACAAAAAAAAACGTAAATATGTTTGAGAAAAAATAAAACTTAAATATGTTTGCAAAAAAACATACATGTTTGAAAATAAACGTGAAACAAAACGTAAATATGTTTGAAAAACTAAAACTTTAATATGTTTGCAAAACAAAAAAAACGTAAATATGTTTGAAAAAAAATAACTTAAGTATGTTTGCAAAAAAACGTAAATATGTTTGAAAAAAAAAACTTAAATATGTTTGCAAAAAAAACGTAAATATGTTTGAAAAAAAAAAACTTAAATATATTTGCAAAAATAAAAAGTAAATATGTTTGAAAAAATAAAACTTAAATATGTTTGCAAAAACAAAAAAACGTAAATATGTTTGAAAAAAAATAAAACTCTAATATGTTTGAAAAAAAAACGTAAATATGTTTGAAAAAAAAACTTAAATATATTTGCAAAAAAACGTAAAAAGTTTTTGAAAAAAATAAAACTTTAATATGTTTGCAAAAACTAAAAAAAAACGTAAATATGTTTGAAAGAAAATAAAACTTAAATATGTTGTAAACAAAAAAACGTAAATATGTTTGAAACAAAAAGTTAAATATATTTAAAAAAAAACGTAAATATGTTCGAAAAAAAACGTAAAACATTTTTGAAAAAATAAAAATGAAATATGTTTGCAACAACAAAAAACGTAAATATGTTCGGAAACAAACTTAAATATGTTTGCAAAAAAAAACGTAAGTATGTTTTAAAAAAAAACTAAATATGTTTACAAAAACAAAAAACGTAAATATGTTTGAAAAAATAAAACTTAAATATGTTTGCAAACTAAACATAAATGTTTGAAAACAAACAAGCAACAAAACGTAAATATGTTTGAAAAAAAAAACGTAAATATGTTTGCAAAAACAAAACGTAAATATGTTTGAAAAAAATAAAACTTAAATATGTTTGCAAAAAAACGTAAATATATTTGAAACAAATAAAACTTAAATATGCTTGCAAAAAGAAAAAAACGTAAATATGTTTGAAAAAATAAAACTTAAATATGTTTGCAAAAAAGTAAATATGTTTGAAAAAATAAAACTTAAATATGTATGCAAAAACAGTAAATATGTTTGATAAAATAAAACTTACATATGTTTGCAAAAAAAAGTAAATATGTTTGAAAAAAAAATAAAACTTAAATATGTTTGCACAAAAAACGTAAATATGTTTGAAAAAAAAACTTAAATATATTTACAAAAAAAATGTAAAAAGTTTTTGAAAAAAATAAAACTTAAATATATTTTCAAAAACAAAAAAAACGTAAATATTTTTGAAAAAAAACTTAAATATGTTTGCAAAAAATAACGTAAATATGTTTGAAAAATTAAAACTTAAATATATTTGCTAAAAAACGAAACTATGTTTGAAATAAACTAACTTAAATATGTTTGTAAAACAAAAAAAAACGTAAATATGTTTGAAAGAAAATAAAACTTAAATATGTTTGAAACAAAAAAAACGTAAATATGTTTGAAACAAAAAGTTAAATATATTTAAAAAAAAAACGTTAATATGTTCGAAAAAAACGTAAAAGATTTTTGAAAAAATAAAAATTAAATATGTTTGCAAAAACAAAAAATACGTAAATATGTTTGAAAAAATAAAACTTAAATATGTTTGCAAAAACAAAAAAAACGTAAATATGGTTGAAAAAAAAACTTTAATATGTTTGCAAAAACAACAAAAAAACGTACATATGTTTGATAAAAAAAACTTAAATATGTTTGCAAAAACAAAAAAAACGTAAATATGTTTAAAAAAAAAACTTAAATATGTTTGCAAAAAGAACGTAAGTATGTTTGAAAAAAAAAAACTAAATATGTTTACAAAAACAAAAAAACGTAAATATGTTTGAAAAAATAAAACTTAAATATGTTTGCAAACTAAACATAAATGTTTGAAAATAAACAAGCAACAAAACGTAAATATGTTTGAAAAAAAAACTTAAATATGTTTGCAAAAACAAAACGTAAATATGTTTGAAAAAAATAAAACTTAAATATGTTTGCAAAAAACGTAAATATGTTTGAAACAAATAAAACTTAAATATGTTTGCAAAAACAAAAAAACGTAAATATGTTTGAAAAAATAAAACTTGAATATGTTTGCAAAAAAAGTAAATATGTTTGAAAAAAATAAAACTTACATATGTTTGCAAAAAAAGTAAATATGTTTGCAAAAAAAATAGAACTTAAATATGTTTGCAAAAACCAAAAAACGTAAATATCTTTGAAAAAAAATAAAACTTTGCAAAAAAAAAATGTAAATATGTTTAAAAAAAAAACTTCAATATGTTTTCAAAAACAAAAAAAACATAAATATGTTTGAAAAAATAAAACTTAAATATGTTGGCAAAAAAACGTAAATATGTTTGAAAAATAAAACTTAAATGTGTTTGCAAAAAAAACTTAAATATGTTTGAAAAAAATTAAAACTTAAATATGTTTGCAAAAAAACGTAAATATGTTTAAAACAAATAAAACTTAAATATGTTTGCAAAAACAAAAAAAACGTAAATATGTTCGAAAAAAAAACTTAAATATGTTTGCAAAAAAACGTAAATATGTTTGAAAAAAAATATATTTGCAAAAAAACGTAAATATGTTTGGAAAAATAAAACTTAACTATATTTGCAAAAAAAACGTTAATATGTTTGAAAAAAAAATAGAACTTAAATGTTTGCAAAAAAACGTAAATATGTTTGAAAAAAATCTTAAATATATTTGCAAAAAAAACGTAAATATGGTTGAAAAAAAGCTTTAATATATTTGCAAAAAAAACGTAAATATGTTTGAAAAAAAAACAACTTAAAAATGTTTGCAAAAACTAAAAAAAAACGTAAATATGTTTGAAAAAGAACTTTAATATGTTTGCAAAAACAAAAAAAAACGTAAATATGTTTAAAAAAACATGTTTAAAATGAAAATATAACAAAAAAATTTATTTTTATTTCAAGGGTGCCATTATATACATTTTGTGCTTCCGTAATTGGGTGGACAGGCATTAACGCCATTTATAGTTAAACGGAGGAAACAGGATCTCTCTTTCTTCCAGGTTAACGATAATATTTATATTTTATATTGAATAAAGTTCAGTTTCAGTATTAATCGAACTGTGTTCCTTTTTCTTTTTAAAAATGTCTTATTGCTCTTTTTCGAATGGCCATGATATAGTACTGACAATCTGATAAATCTTACCTACATTGCCTCCTGGCATTTTTTAGTTAACAGGCCTTCTTCTTACTCTCGGTGGCCGTGGTTATACCCCATGAAAAAAAAAAGAAATGACTAAGTCCATCATTACCCCTGTCCAAAAAGTCCCCAAGGCCTTAACATATTAAAATTTGAGTTAAACACCATGCAAAATTGCTAAATAGACATATATAAAACATTTTGGACAAATATGGTAAAATAGTCCCCAAAATGGAGTGTTTTTATTAACCCTAAAAGAGCCCCTGGGTCACACCCAAGAGTTATCGCGAAGTATAGACAATCAAATTTATATAGAAATCAGTTAGTTATAATTTTTCAGAAAGTTTTATAAAGGCACAAATATTGATTGATTTTAAGTTCAGAAACAAACGTTATAACGCCAACTTCGGAATAGCTTACCATTTTTCAGCATCCGCTAGATATAATTTGCTTGTACCAGTCGTTCGTTTATGTGCACGTTCAATTCTAACAGTTTTCCATTTAACTACAGAGAATTAATCTTTACTAAAATTCTAATAGGTTCTGTTAGATTCACTGTATTTTATTTTTGCTCTCCCGACAAAAGGAGGCTGGACTTGTCAATTCACCCTTGTCCATTCGTCCGTTCGTCTGTCCGCACTTTTCTCAATAACTACATCTTAGAATTTTTCCAAATTTTGCACAAACATTAAACATGATATGAGTAAAAAGTTACAGAACGGATTTTCCGGGAAAACTCCGATTACCCCCCTATGGGTACTTTCGAGTTAAAATGGCTAAAATTGACACTTTTGTGCTTTTTTTTTCTCAACATACACCTCCAAACACCCGGGCAACGCCGGGCTGAAATGCTAGTATATATATATATATATATATATATATATATATATATATATATATATATATATATATATATATATATATATATATATATAATTTAAAGGAGATTAGAACAATAGTCTAAAGAGCTGAGTGTATTTTAATGTAACAGTGAAATTACTAGTTAATTAAGATACAGGAAATAGAAAGTGCTCGTTGTAATTTAGATATATAATAAGCTCGATAGTTAAATGTCCTAGAGCTAATTCAATATTAAGTAATGTGATTTACAATTTAAAATTTAAAAATTTTTTAAATTTAAAAATCAAATTTTAATTAAATTAAAAATCAGTTTCATAAGAAGGAACAACAACAAAATCAATTATCTGTACGATCGTTTCGGAAATCCGTGCTTTTTATTGTGGTATACATGAAGTTATGTAGAACAATTATATATAGTTTTTTTGGTAAGCAAGGTCTCCTCATCAGCAAATTTAGGAGGGTTTTTATTGAATTTAAAAGACACCATAAATAAACCTAGCATTAAAAGTAAGGCAGATGAATCTGAAAAAATTGAAATAAAAGGTTTGGATTTAAAATTTATAAGAAAATTAATATGGGTTAGAGATAGAAATAAGTAGAGAAAAATATATATTTTTGAATTTACATAATAAATTTGATTTAAAAGAGATAGTAACTTTTTTTATTTTTTTACCTTTTTACCTTTTTACATTTTTATCTTTTTACGTTTTTACCTTTTTACCTTTTTACATTTTTACATTTTTACTTTTTTACCTTTTTACTTTTTTACCTTTTTACTTTTTTACCTTTTTAGCTTTTTACATTTTTACATTTTTACTTTTTTACATTTTTACTTTTTTACCGTTTTAGCTTTTTACATTTTTACATTTTTACTTTTTTACCTTTTTACTTTTTTACCTTTTTAGCTTTTTACATTTTTACATTTTTACATTTTTACTTTTTTACATTTTTACTTTTTTACCTTTTTAGCTTTTTACATTTTTACATTTTTACATTTTTACTTTTTTACATTTGTACTTTTTTACCTTTTTAGCTTTTTACATTTTTACATTTTTACATTTTTACATTTTTACTTTTTTACATTTTTACTTTTTTACCTTTTTAGCTTTTTACATTTTTACCTTTTTATCTTTCTACCTTTTTATCTTTTTATCTTTCTTCCTTTTTACCTTTTTATCTTTCTTCCTTTTTACCTTTTTATCTTTCTTCCTTTTTACCTTTTTATCTTTTTACCTTTTTACCGACTCATTTTCAAGAGGACAAACGTCGGCGAGTCGAAGGAACAAAAGAATAAAAAAAAATATAACTGTGCAAGAGGGAATAGAGCACTAAAATGTATTAATTATGAACAATATCGCAAGGGGAAGAGGGACATCATTATCTGCGAGTAATTGCAGGCAAAAATTATAGATATCGATAAATAGAGGCAATTTTCTTTATTATAGAACTCTTTAACTAGTTTTAACTTATTGCTTTTTTTGCATATATTGCATATATATATATATATATATTTTGCATATATATATATATATTTTGCATATATTGCATATATATATATATATATATATATATATATATATATATATATATATATATATATATATATATATATATATATATAAGCGAGATAAGACACATTAAAATCCGATGAAAAATCCTGATAGATATTACTAGAGGTAATACTTTCGGGGTGATCCTAGCAAAAAAGCTCAATATTTAAAAATAGAGCAATATATAAGTTTAGTGGTTAAATTTAAATTCTGAAAGTCAAAATATAGACACATATATTCGAGTTAAGAATTTATTGCTTGACAAAAGGAATATATAGAAGGGGTTATATTAATTTCCTTAATCCATGGATTAAGGAAATTATATAACCCCTTTTGTCAAACAATAAATTCTTAACTCCAATATATGTGTCTATATTTTGATTTTCAGAATTTAAATTTAACCACTAAACTTATATATATATATATATATATATATATATATATATATATATATATATATATATATATATATATATATATATATATCAGGTTGACAAAAAGTTCATGACGTTTTTAACTTTTAAATTCGAATGAACATATTGTCTCAAACAAAAATTTATTGATCGGTTGATCAGAATCAACACACGTTTGCCAACGCAAACAAGTGTATTTATGCAAGTAACGTAAAAATCTTGCGTTCTTGTGGCGATGAAGTCGCTGAAGGCGTTTATGATATCGCTTAAGTTTTTTAATTATTTCTCACGCAGAAAATTGTCGAGATGTTGAAAAAAGTGGTAGTTCATGGGTGAGAGGTCAGGAGAGTATGACGAATGAGGCAGAGTTTCATAGCCCAATTCATTCCGGGTCAGTTTAGCAATTTGCTGTCGGGCATTGTCGAGGAGGAGAATTCGGCCTTTTCTGCTGACTAATGTTGGGTGTTGTTGTCGAAGTTTCTGATGCATTTCATCCATTTGTTGAAAATACTTATCTGCCGTAATGGTTTTGCTGGCACTCAAAAAAACTATAATGGAAGAGACCGTTAGCAGACCAACAAACAGTCAACAACCTTCTTTTGGTGCAACTCTGGCTTCAGGAAGTGTTGTGGAGCTTTGACGGCGTTTAACCACTGAACTGAACGTCGACGGGTGTTGTAAAGAACCCACTTTTCATCGCAAGTTACAACCCGGTCGAGAAACGGGTCGTTCGTGTTGCGTAAAAGAAGTAAAGATGATACTTCATAACGGTGTTTTTTGGCTGTCATTCAGTTCATGAGGCCCTCATTAATTTTTTCGTCTTTCCAATCTCTCTGAAGTGGTTGGATATCGTCGTATACGTTACGTCTAATTCAGAAGCAAATTCTTGAACAGTTGTGCGTGGATTGGCTGTGACTAAGGCTCTTAATAGATCGTTTTTCAACATCCGTAGGCCAACCACTACGTTCATCATCTTCGAAACTCTCGTAGCCGCCACAAAATTTCTGAAGCCACCATTGTTCTTGGGCCATTCCTGGGCCAAACGTTTCGTTGATATTTCGAGCTGTTTCAACAGCTTTTTGGCCTAGCTTTAATTGAAATAAAAAAAATTATGTGAATTTGCTTTTTTCCATCTTATATTCAACGTTCTGAAAAGGAGACATAATTGTTTTAAAGCGATTGTAATTTAAACGATTAGATAGAGCGAAAAACGCTCTTTAAAATGATATATACAGTAAAACTTATTTGAAAATACATCATTTGAAATCAAAATTAAAATTTCGCAAAAATCTTCCTGTCAGCCTGATATATATATATATATATATATATATATATATATATATATATATATATATATATATATATATATATATATATAGATAGATAGATAGATAGATAGATAGATAGATAGATAGATATATAACGTGATTAATCTCTCACATAAAATATCACGTTTTCCTCATTCTTAAGTGTAAATTTGTTTCCATGCCAAATTCATCTGAAATAAATTCTACGTGTCTCTGACGTTAACAAGAACGGAATTTGTGAATAGTATTAACATAAAATGCGTTTTTAGTGGGAAATCATTTATTCTGTTACTGGAATTCTTTTGTGAAAGTCTATATCCATACTATTCTCTTTAAAATAATGGGTGTTTATTTTACATTTTTTTAGTATAATCGGTTTCTTTTATGATTTGTCATATTGTCTTGGATTCACACATACACTAATCACTGTGTGATGCTGATTAAATGTACTTCATGCGACATGTGGAGGCAATAGTTTTAAATAAATGAGTTGCCCATGTGAATGTGGCATAAGCTGACCTTTTTTCACAATTGTGATGTGAGTATCTACTCACATTGTTGAAGATGGCGATTCAGAAATGCCTTCACCAAATTATTATTATTAAGCTGAAATTAAAGTAATTTGTTCTTGACAATTGTGCAAAATATCCTTACAAACCTACTAGCATAACTGCACCGAATTGTTATCTATATAACAAAAATAGGAATGTTTAGAAAACTGTGCTGAACATTTTTTAAAACATCACTATTTTTTCCCCTTTACTTCTGATTGCCCTAATTTCTTCCTCTTTTTCTTTCCCCTCTCTCAACTAGTCCAATATAATAGAAACCAACAAGAAAGAAAAAATATGATTAATTGACTATTTTTCCTAGTTTCAGTGTTGTTTTTGAAAAAAAAAAAAAATACCAGTAAACATGAAAACTACCTTACCATCTCCTGAACTAATTTTGTTTCTATAGCAATAATGCAATAGCACTGCCACCAGTCTGTCTATCTATCTATCTATCTATCTATCTATCTATCTATCTATCTATCTATCTAGAGATGCAGAGTTGGGAGTCGTGCACAAGATAAAGTTAGCTTTATCAATCGGAAAGCGTTCGGTTGGGGAATTAGAGAAGATAAAAGGAAAACAGGCCCTCAGATGCAATGTTCAGTCAGGGATCATTTAGGACCCAAAATACTCTCGCATTATTCAACGAACTCTCTTGGTTCTAATATTTTTGTGCTTACCTGACACATGTGGCTACGTCATTAAAAGATAATTTCGACCTCTGGCTGAAGGATCAGGATAGATAAACCAGAGATTTTCACATACTACAAAACACAACGTCCAAAAAGGCACACGCACACCGCTTAATGAATGCACATATACACAAGTCCGTAGATACTCAGTAGATACAAGTTGCTAAACAAACACATGTCCACACAAGTTCATAATATACTAAAAACAAAGGCACGCTAATATACAAATATATCTTATCATTTACACATAAACACATCGACGACAGCCGAAACAACCATGAATATTCAATTTCCCTTTATACGAAACAAATATATACTATGGTATTTTTATACGAAAAAAATATATACTATGGTATTTTTATACGAAAAAAATATAACTATGGTATTTTTATACGAAAAAATATATATACTATGGTATTTTTATACAAAAAAAATATACTATGGTATTTTTATACGAAAAAAATATATATACCATGGTATTTTTAACATATATATTTTTTACTCATAACAGAATCGAGGTGATAATAAATTCGATAATGAAAGATTTTTAACTGTAGTAGTTTCTGACTTAACCATACACACAGATTGAATTCCGATTTTCCGACTTTATAATAGAATAAAATATAATAATAAAATAAAATAAAATAATAAAATAAAATATAATAATAAAATAAAATATAATAATAAAATATAATAATAAAATAAAATATAATAATAAAATAAAATATAATAATAAAATATAATAATAAAATAAAATATAATAATAAAATAAAATATAATAATAAAATATAATAATAAAATAAAATATAATAATAAAATAAAATATAATAATAAAATAAAATATAATAATAAAATAAAATATAATAATAAAATAAAATATAATAATAAAATAAAATATAATAATAAAATAAAATATAATAATAAAATAAAATATAATAATAAAATAAAATATAATAATAAAATAAAATATAATAATAAAATAAAATATAATAATAAAATAAAATATAATAATAAAATAAAATACAATAATAAAATAAAATATAATAATAAAATAAAATATAATAATAAAATAAAATATAATAATAAAATAAAATATAATAATAAAATAAAATATAATAATAAAATAAAATATAATAATAAAATAAAATATAATAATAAAATAAAATATAATAATAAAATATAATAATAAAATAAAATATAATAATAAAATAAAATATAATAATAAAATAAAATATAATAATAGAATAAAATATAATAATAAAATAAAATATAATAATAAAATAAAATATAATAATAAAATAAAATATAATAATAAAATAAAATATAATAATAAAATATAATATAATAATAAAATATAATAATAAAATAAAATATAATAATAAAATAAAATATAATAATAAAATAAAATATAATAATAAAATATAATAATAAAATAAAATATAATAATAAAATAAAATATAATAATAAAATAAAATATAATTATAAAATATAATAATAAAATAAAATATAATAATAAAATAAAATATAATAATAAAATAAAATATAATAATAAAATAAAATATAATAATAAAATAAAATATAATAATAAAATAAAATATAATAATAAAATAAAATATAATAATAAAATAAAATATAATAATAAAATAAAATAAAATAATAAAATAAAATATAATAATAAAATAAAATATAATAATAAAATATAATAATAAAATAAAATATAATAATAAAATAAAATATAATAATAGAATAAAATATAATAATAAAATAAAATATAATAATAAAATAAAATATAATAATAAAATAAAATATAATAATAAAATTAAATATAATAATAAAATAAAATATAATAATAAAATAAAATATAATAATAAAATAGACTTAATGTTGCCTGAAGTTCTGTGAAAGCAAATAGATGAGTTAACAAAAGTAAGCCAACTGACATTATCTGTAAGAACACAATGGTGAACAACTGTTTCAAGAATTTAAAAAGATTGCAAATCTAGTAAGACATGTTTTCTTTCAGACCAGGGAACATCACCCGATTTTGCCAGTGATTGCTCACTGGCAAAATCCCTGATGTGAGAATAAGAATAAAAAAAAGACTGAAAACTTATATAAACAATTCTGTTGACTGAAATTGGAAATTTGCCAGACGGTAAACATTGCTGTTCGACTAGTAAAAGGTCGTAAAAATATTGCATTGTGGGATATGAACGGAGCTATTATTAGAATGTATCTGGGCAAATCTTGAGAAACACGGCGTAAAGATTGTGAGAAGAATCTCAACCAGCCAGACGACATCCGCCCACAAACTCCAAAATAATAAACTTATTCGTATAAAGTACTAATATAAACATTAATACAGTTGTTACAAAATTTGGTGATGTGGAACCGGCGGAAAAATAACACTGTAGAATGTCATCGTATTTTGCAACCATTTCAGACATAGGTACATTTCAATAAATCTTTTGTACCTCAAAGAAGCTTTGTTTAATCATATACACGTGCACGGAAAAGTGTAGTATCATGATGTTGGCTGTGACACCGACACAACTAGGCAACGGCAGCATCTAGATATTGAAACAATTCGTTGAAATGGCTACAGTTATTGTTATCTGCATTATAATGTATGGAATACAGACTATGAATGGATGATATCAGCGGCGACTCTTGATTGGTCAATACATCCTTTGAGTTAAACAAATAACTCAACTGGAATGCATCCTGTTTCTAGCTCTTTCCTCTCAGATGCAATGTTCGTTTGTACATGACAATCCAGTCAGGGATCATTTAGACTCAAAATACTCTCACATTATTGAACAAACTCTCTTGGTTCTAATATTTTTGTGCTTACCTGACACATGTGGCTACGTCATTAAAAGATAATTTCGACCCCTGGGTGAAGAATCAGGATAGATAAACCAGAGATTTTCACATGCTACAAAACACAACGTCCAAAAATGCACACGCACACCGCTTAATGAATGCACATATACACAAGTCTGTAGATACTCAGTAGATACAAGTTGCTAAACAAACACATGTCCACACAAGTTCATAATATGCTAAAAACAAAGGCACGCTAATATACAAACATATCTTATCATTTACACATAAATGCATGCGACAACATTTCTTGAATAAATTAATTTGCGTTTGTGATTCTTTCATTTGATGTCATAGCCTTTTCAATATAGTCAACTTATTTAGAAGCAAAAACATCTAAAAAATAGCGTTGTTAATTTTTTTAAATTCCATTTTCACCCCAAACAAGGCACAGTGCCACTTTGATGTAAGGGGCTATTATCGGGAACAGTAGTTGCAGGGATACTATGTAGGGTGTCGAGCAGCAAGATTACACTTGAACTTCTGCATGTCATTACAGGTGGGAAAATATAAACTCGGAAGAGAGTTCCAGAGTCTAACAGTTATGGGGAAGAAACTATTAGAGTAAAAGGCCTTCTTACATCTAGGGATCTCTAATGTGTAGGGTAGAACTTGGCTGCTTGTCGAGTTTGTTGGGGATATTTACATCGAGAGGGTACAAGGGTTTGTAGTTCATTAGAGTATCCACTATCAAAATACTTGTAAAACAGAGGGATGCAACATTTCTTCAATGAGACAGCAGTTGAAGCTTAAATGACATTTCAGAACCTATCAGGTTGGTGGCTCTCTTTTGAACCCTGTCCAGGAGCGAGAGACTAGTAGCAGGTGCACCAGCTCAAATTTGACAACAATACTCCATACATGGGCGAATGGTGGCCTCGTAGAGGCACAGAATACTTTCAGGCGTAAGTAACTTTCTAGCACGGTAGAGAGAGTCCACTTTCCTGCAGCGGCCGTGGCAATGCTTTCAATGTATCTGCTCCAACTCATGTTCCCTGTGAATGTTAAGCCAAGGAGTTTGAAAGAAGTACTTTCAGGTAATAGCTACTGGTGGTTGAGAAGGTTTCTTGTAATTATTGATGGAAACAAGCTTAATCTTGGCAGCATTGAATGTGTCCATCCATTTTGTCCCCATTCCACTACAGATTGGAGGTCTTCCTCTAGTGTTTCTGGCATTATGTGTTCATTTGTTTTCCCCTCGTGCCTGCCATAGAGCATGGTCTCATCAACAAATATACCCATCTCAGAGACAATTTTATCAGGGAGGTCATTTATGAATATTAGGAATAATAATGGTCCAAGGATAACTCCTTGAGGTAAACTCGCATTTATATCATATTGTTTAGATGTACGACCGTCGAGTCCAACCTGGATGCTTCTCTTATTTAAGAAGGATTTAATTGTTAAGTATTCGTCCAGTGATACTCTATGATTTGATTTTCCTGAGAAGACCATTGTGCCATATCCTGTCAAAAGTCTTGGATATATCTAGGGCTACCGCTCTACCCTCCGTGCTTTGTCCAGACTATGGTATATACGTTCAGAGATTACAGTTAGGAAATCTGCTGTAAAACGGGCTTGCCTAAATTCATATTGTTGGCCAGTCAGAAGTTTAGCAGCTGGACTAGAGGTTGTTTAATTAAGTACTCAAATATTTTGGCGAAAAGGGGGAGGGAGGCTAATAGGGCGTAAATTTAATGTGTCAGTTCTTTTGCCAGAATTCTTGTAAACTGGTATCACTGAAGTAGTTTTCCAGCAGTCAGGAAAGCAATATTCGTTAATTTGTTTGTAAAGTTTGGAGAGAACTGGAGTAGCCTTAGCGGAGCATTTTTTTAATAGCATAGCCAGGATGAGATCGGGTCCACATGCTTTTGAGCTGTCTAGGTTTTTTATGATTTAATGCAACTGAGAAGGGGTAATTTTCAGACTATCTAGTGTGGTGTCAGTCCACAAAGGAAAGTCAGGGAGGGCGTGTTTTGCTGGTTCCAATGTCGAGTTTGAGGCAAATCGGCTGACAAGCATGTTAACCTTCTTGGATGCCAATAACTGGATTGTTGGAAAGTGGGGGAATTGTTGATTGCTCATTATTTACTATACTTTTGTAGATTTTCAAGAAATCACGGGTTCCTAATTTCTGTGCTACGATGTATTTTCTAGCGGTTTTGGTATATTCTCTCATAGCTGTCACTATTTCTTTCTTACAATTACTTCTATGAACTTTTGTCTGTTTGTACTGGATTATGTCGGTTAAATATGTGGTATGCATGTTGCCTTTATACAATGGTTGCCGTAAAAGTAGAGGTGAACCATCGTGAAGAGTGTATTTTTTTTAATAGAATTTTTGTGTGGGAACATGTGCTTCAGTTGCCATTTTGAACCATTTAGTAGTCTCATTTGCGCACTGGTCAGCGGGAAGAGAAAAGATATTTCCCCATGGGGCATCTCTGATGAGATCCCTGATGGCTTCCCAGTCAGCCTTGTCGTTTTAAGCAATAGCTCTTCAGTTTTGGGACGAGAATTAAGGGCGATTTCTACCATTATCCCAGCATGATCAACATTCCCGTGTGGGCTATGGGCATTTGTTACACAATCATCGTGAACAGTGGTCAGAAATAAATCTAGAAATGAGGCTTGTTGGTTTGGCTGATCTAAGAAAAGTGTCGGAAACATAATCGTCTGTGATAAGGAATGAGATATAGAGAAGCTATGTGTTATGCTACCAGCTGCGTCTGTGTAAGTGGAGAAACCAAGCCAATTACTGTAGTGGACATTAAAGTCACCAAATACATGAACTTATGCGCTAGAATCGAGGGAGAATGCTGTCTATGCTGTCAGAAACTTGGCTGATTAGTGTACAGTCCTGGGTCGAGGGAGAGCGGCAGAGAAAATGTAAGTAGCTAGTGTTATGTTGCAAGTTAAGTCTAAAGCACATAAAGGCTTGATTGTCTAATTCTAGTTTTGTTTCTCTAGCCAAGGTGTTTCGAATATAAGACTCCAAGCCCGTGCATGTGTCTGTCTGAGTCCTTACAGCAAAGTGGGAGATAACCAGGCATCTTAAAGTGGTTAGAGGAATAGAGGAGTGTAGGTTAGTTTCACTTAGTGCTAAGATATCCGGGATATTTGTTAGGATAAAGTATTCAACATCATCGTAGTTCTTAGCCTGTGGATATTTGCAAGCCTCAAAGGAGGAGGCAAATTGGATTTGTTTCAGTTTAAGTTTGGTTTAATCATACTTTTTGATTGAACTGTCATTTTATTTTATTTTAAAATTTCAGTTACGGTGAGAGGTGCTGGACAGAGTGATTGTGAAGAATGCCAAACATGCAACACACATAGATCATCATGTTGTCCATGGTGTGTTTCCAAATCTTTAGTGAAAAGAGGGATTTTTCTTTTCTTTAAAACAAAACAAGCCAGAACAACTTTATTTAAATAACCAGAAAAGATACTTGAAGAAGAAAAATTAGTTTGAAAGAAAAATTACAATATATATTTTAATCGTCCAAAGCGACAAGGGCCAAAAATGAATAAGGTAACATGCTCTGCATGTGTGTAGTTACGTAAACACAGAAAATTAGCATGTTACATAAAAGACTAGATATTATTTTCCTTTCCACTGCAGATGTGGTATATGGTCGGAAAATGGGTATCTTTTCTTTATTACATTGTTACGTGAAAGTACAAAATGTTAAGAAGGGCTTTCTATTATTTCCGTATGGTCTGAAAACTGCAGAAGTACCAAAAGTTATTTCGTTTTAAAAATAGCCCCCCCCCATTTATCTGTAAATGTAGATATATAAGCACAGTTTTTATTTTGTGCAAAAAATATTTATTTACATGCAACCAGTATTTATTTGCATAGAAAGAGCCTACTCTCAAACTACGAAGGATGTGACACTACAGTAGTATTTTAGTAAAATCAAAGTATTTCTGCTGTTTACACACTGCGTTGAAATAAAGTGTTATCATTTAGACATCCTTTCTAACGTGTTAACTATTATGTACTTTCACATATCAATTTAATAAATAAAAGAAACCGTAAAAAGTGCATCTAACCCGAAATTCTATTAATTATTATTATTATTCTGCTCGACCACTGCAATAGTAAAAAGAAAACTACCACGCCATTTATCCGTAAATGCATAAGCATATTTTAGTACTGTTGTCTATTGTGCTATTTTTTAAATAGGATTTTCAAGTTATATTTATTTGTAAAGATAAATGCGTAAGCGGCACTTTACAGAATGTGCAAAAATAATAACGCCATTATGTGTTTATGTACTTTCACCTAACCATAACAAAAGATACCACAAAATTGATTTTAATTGAACAACCGGTGTTTTTGCTGAATATATATCTACAGATTTGAATGGGTGACTATAGTAGTAATGTCACAAGTAGCTTTACTGCAAAAAGACAAAAGGTGTATTTTTTCTGCAACTCACACACGGAAAGATAATGGCATCATCGAGCGATGTGAGCGAACTGTAACACGGGTCGCCGCCAGAAAACAGTGTATTATACCAGAGGCAGTATATTTGTACAATGTCACACTAAAGGATGACGTACCCTCTGCCACAGCACCTGCCAATATGGTCTATTGGTATTGCATACGGCTAACAAGAACCAATGGAACATCAGCGCTAGCACACAATCAACAGCAAATTGTCTTAAAAACAGGTGACCGAGTGTGGGTAAAAGTTCCGCATGGACGATGTACCACAGAAGATCGAGAAGGACGTGTGAGCGGAATTACCAGAGCACAAAACGTATAGGTTGCATAGGTAGAAGCCTTACGACCAGTCAGGAACTTGCAGAAAAGTAACGTAACCAGCTCCGACTACGAACAGAGAAAACTGAATCCAGTTCCACAGTCTTGAATGTTAAAATACAAAAGGTGTTTGCTTTTCTCTTACCAGGCGACATTATCAAAATAAAACATCCAATTTTCAATTGCCATTCTCCTAATAATTTTCAATTGCAATTCTCCTAATAATTTTCAATTGCAATGCTCCTAATAATTTTACATTGAAATGTTCCTAATAATTTTCAACTGTAATTCTCCTAATAATTTTCAATTGTAATTCTCCTAAAAATTTTTAATTGTAATTCTCCTAAAAATTTTTAATTGCAATTCTCCTAATAATTTTCGATTGTAATTCTCCTAAAAAATTATAATTGCAATTCTTCTAATAATTTTACATTACAATTCTCCTGATAAATTTTAATTGTAATTCTCCTAATAATTTTCAATTGTAATTCTCCTGATAAATTTTAATTGCAATTCTTCTAATAATTTTACATTACAATTCTCCTGATAAATTTTAATTGTAATTCTCCTAATAATTTTCAATTGTAATTCTCCTAATAATTTTCAATTGCAATTCTTCTAATAATTTTACATTACAATTCTCCTAATAATTTTACATTGAAATGTTCCTAATAATTTTCAACTGTAATTCTCCTAATAATTTTCAATTGTAATTCTCCTAAAAATTTTTAATTGTAATTCTCCTAAAAATTTTTAATTGCAATTCTCCTAATAATTTTCGATTGTAATTCTTCTAAAAAATTTTTAATTGTAATTCTCCTAAAAAATTTTAATTGTAATTCTCCTAAAAATTTTCAATTGCAATTCTTCTAATAATTTTCAATTGCAATGCTCCTAATAATTTTACATTGAAATGTTCCTTATAATTTTCAACTGTAATTCTCCTAATAATTTTCAATTGTAATTCTCCTAATAATTTTCAATTGTAATTCTCCTAAAAATTTTTAATTGTAATTCTCCTAAAAATTTTTAATTGTAATTCTCCTAAAAAATTTTAATTGCAATTCTTCTAATAATTTAACATTACAATTCTCCTGATAAATTTTAATTGCAATTCTCCTAATAATTTTCAATTGTAATTCTCCTAAAAAATTTTAATTGCAATTCTTCTAATAATTTAACATTACAATTCTCCTGATAAATTTTAATTGCAATTCTCCTAATAATTTTCAATTGTAATTCTCCTAAAAAATTTTAATTGCAATTCTTCTAATAATTTAACATTACAATTCTCCTGATAAATTTTAATTGCAATTCTCCTAATAATTTTCAATTGTAATTCTCCTAAAAAATTTTAATTGCAATTCTTCTAATAATTTAACATTACAATTCTCCTGATAAATTTTAATTGCAATTCTCCTAATAATTTTCAATTGTAATTCTCCTAAAAAATTTTAATTGCAATTCTTCTAATAATTTAACATTACAATTCTCCTGATAAATTTTAATTGCAATTCTCCTAATAATTTTCAATTGTAATTCTCCTAAAAAATTTTAATTGCAATTCTTCTAATAATTTAACATTACAATTCTCCTGATAAATTTTAATTGCAATTCTCCTAATAATTTTCAATTGTAATTCTCCTAAAAAATTTTAATTGCAATTCTTCTAATAATTTAACATTACAATTCTCCTGATAAATTTTAATTGCAATTCTCCTAATAATTTTCAATTGTAATTCTCCTAAAAAATTTTAATTGCAATTCTTCTAATAATTTAACATTACAATTCTCCTGATAAATTTTAATTGCAATTCTCCTAATAATTTTCAATTGTAATTCTCCTAAAAAATTTTAATTGCAATTCTTCTAATAATTTAACATTACAATTCTCCTGATAAATTTTAATTGCAATTCTCCTAATAATTTTCAATTGTAATTCTCCTGATAAATTTTAATTGCAATTCTTCTAATAATTTTACATTACAATTCTCCTGATAAATTTTAATTGTAATTCTCCTAATAATTTTCAACTGTAATTCTCCTAATAATTTTCAATTGCAATTCTTCTAATAATTTTCAATTGCAATGCTCCTAATAATTTTACATTGAAATGTTCCTAATAATTTTCAACTGTAATTCTCCTAATAATTTTCAATTGTAATTCTCCTAAAAATTTTTAATTGTAATTCTCCTAAAAATTTTTAATTGCAATTCTCCTAATAATTTTCGATTGTAATTCTTCTAAAAAATTTTTAATTGTAATTCTCCTAAAAATTTTTAATTGTAATTCTCCTAAAAATTTTCAATTGCAATTCTTCTAATAATTTTCAATTGCAATGCTCCTAATAATTTTACATTGAAATGTTCCTTATAATTTTCAACTGTAATTCTCCTAATAATTTTCAATTGTAATTCTCCTAATAATTTTCAATTGTAATTCTCCTAAAAATTTTTAATTGTAATTCTCCTAAAAATTTTTAATTGTAATTCTCCTAAAAAATTTTAATTGCAATTCTTCTAATAATTTAACATTACAATTCTCCTGATAAATTTTAATTGCAATTCTCCTTATAATTTTCAATTGTAATTCTCCTAAAAAATTTTAATTGCAATTCTTCTAATAATTTAACATTACAATTCTCCTGATAAATTTTAATTGCAATTCTCCTAATAATTTTCAATTGTAATTCTCCTAAAAAATTTTAATTGCAATTCTTCTAATAATTTAACATTACAATTCTCCTGATAAATTTTAATTGCAATTCTCCTAATAATTTTCAATTGTAATTCTCCTAAAAAATTTTAATTGCAATTCTTCTAATAATTAAACATTACAATTCTCCTGATAAATTTTAATTGCAATTCTCCTAATAATTTTCAATTGTAATTCTCCTAAAAAATTTTAATTGCAATTCTTCTAATAATTTAACATTACAATTCTCCTGATAAATTTTAATTGCAATTCTCCTAATAATTTTCAATTGTAATTCTCCTAAAAAATTTTAATTGCAATTCTTCTAATAATTTAACATTACAATTCTCCTGATAAATTTTAATTGCAATTCTCCTAATAATTTTCAATTGTAATTCTCCTGATAAATTTTAATTGCAATTCTTCTAATAATTTTACATTACAATTCTCCTGATAAATTTTAATTGTAATTCTCCTAATAATTTTCAACTGTAATTCTCCTAATAATTTTCAATTGCAATTCTTCTAATAATTTTCAATTGCAATGCTCCTAATAATTTTACATTGAAATGTTCCTAATAATTTTCAATTGTAATTCTCCTAAAAATTTTTAATTGTAATTCTCCTAAAAATGTTTAATTGCAATTCTCCTAATAATTTTCGATTGTAATTCTTCTAAAAAATTTTTAATTGTAATTCTCCTAAAAATTTTTAATTGTAATTCTCCTAAAAATTTTCAATTGCAATTCTTCTAATAATTTTCAATTGCAATGCTCCTAATAATTTTACATTGAAATGTTCCTTATAATTTTCAACTGTAATTCTCCTAATAATTTTCAATTGTAATTCTCCTAATAATTTTCAATTGTAATTCTCCTAAAAATTTTTAATTGCAATTCTCCTAATAATTTTTAATTGTAATTCTCCTAAAAATTTTCAATTGCAATTCTTCTAATAATTTAACATTACAATTCTCCTGATAAATTTTAATTGCAATTCTCCTAATAATTTTCAATTGTAATTCTCCTAAAAAATTTTAATTGCAATTCTTCTAATAATTTAACATTACAATTCTCCTGATAAATTTTAATTGCAATTCTCCTAATAATTTTCAATTGTAATTCTCCTAAAAAATTTTAATTGCAATTCTTCTAATAATTTAACATTACAATTCTCCTGATAAATTTTAATTGCAATTCTCCTAATAATTTTCAATTGTAATTCTCCTAAAAAATTTTAATTGCAATTCTTCTAATAATTTAACATTACAATTCTCCTGATAAATTTTAATTGCAATTCTCCTAATAATTTTCAATTGTAATTCTCCTAAAAAATTTTAATTGCAATTCTTCTAATAATTTTACATTACAATTCTCCTGATAAATTTTAATTGCAATTCTCCTAATAATTTTCAATTGTAATTCTCCTAAAAAATTTTAATTGCAATTCTTCTAATAATTTTACATTACAATTCTCCTGATAAATTTTAATTGTAATTCTCCTAATAATTTTCAATTGTAATTCTCCTAAAAAATTTTAATTGCAATTCTTCTAATAATTTAACATTACAATTCTCCTGATAAATTTTAATTGTAATTCTCCTAATAATTTTCAATTGTAATTCTCCTAAAAAATTTTAATTGCAATTCTTCTAATAATTTTACATTACAATTCTCCTGATAAATTTTAATTGCAATTCTCCTAATAATTTTCAATTGTAATTCTCCTAAAAAATTTTAATTGCAATTCTTCTAATAATTTTACATTACAATTCTCCTAATAATTTTCAATTGTAATTCTCCTAATAATTTTCAATTGCAATTGTTCTAATAATTTTCAATTGCAATTGTTCTAATAATTTTCAATTGTAATTCACCTAATAATTTTCAATTGTAGTTCTAATAATTTTCAATTGTAATTCTCCTAATAATTTTTAATTGCAATTCTTCTAATAATTTTACATTACAATTCTCCTAATAATTTTCAATTGTAATTCTCCTACTAAATTTCAATTGTAATTCTCCTAATAATTTTCAATTGTAATTCTCCTAATAATTTTTAATTGCAATTCTCATAACAATTTTCAATTGTAATTCTCCTACTAAATTTCAATTGAAATTATCCTAATAATTTCAAATTGCAATTCTCCTAATAATTTTCAATTGTAATTATCCTAAAAATTTTCAATTGTAATTCTACTAATAATTTCCAATTGCTATTCTCCTAATTATTTTCAATTGAAATTCTCCTAATAATTTCAAATTGCAATTCTCCTCATAATTTCCAATTGAAATTCTCCTAATAATTTTCAATTGCTATTCTCCTAAGAATTTTCAATTGTGATTATCCTAATAATTTCAAATTGCTATTCTAATAATTTTACATTGAAATTCTGCTAATAATTTTCATTTGTAATTCTCCTCATACTTTTCAATTGTAATTCTCCCAATAATTTTCAATCGTAATTCTCCAAATAATTTTCAATTGTAATTCTCCCAATAATTTTCCATTGTCATTCTCCCATTAATTTTCAATTGTAATTCTCCCAATAATTTTCCATTGCCATTCTCCTAATAATTTTCAATTGTAATTCTCCCAATAATTTTCAATTGTAATTCTCCCAATAATTTTCAATTGTAATTCTCCCAATAATTTTCCATTGCCATTCTCCTAATAATTCTCAATTGTAATTCTCCCAATAATTTTCAATTGAAATTCTGCTAATAATTTTCAATTGCAATTCTCCTAATAATTTTCAATTGTAATTCTCCCAATAATTTTCAATCGTAACTCCCAATAATTTTAAATTGTAATTCTCCTAATAATTTTCAATTGCAATTATCCTAATAATTTTCAGGTGCAATTCTCCTTATAATTGTCAATTGTAATTCTCCTAATAATTTTCCATTGTAATTCTCCCAATAATTTTCAATTTTAATTCTCCTCCAGATTTTCAATTGCAATTGTCCTAATAATTTTCAATTGCAATTCTCCTTATAATTTTCAATTGCAATCCACCTAATATTTTTCAATTGCAATTCTCCTAATAATTTTCAATTGCAATACTCATAATAATTTACAATAGTAGTTCTCCTAATAATTTTCAACTGTAATTCTCCTCATAATTATCAATTGTAATTCTCCTAATTATTTTCAATTGCTATTCTCCTAATAATTTTCAATTGTAATTCTTCTAATAATTGTCAATTGCAATTCTCCTAATAATTTTCAATTGCAATTCTTCTAATAATTTTCAATTGTAATTCTTCTAATAATTGTCAATTTCAATTCTCCTAATAATTTTACATTGTTATTCTCATAATAATTTTCAATTGTAATTCTTATAATTATTTCCCATTGTAATTCTCCTAATAATTTTAAATTGTAATACTCCGAATAATTTCCAATTGAAACTCTCCTAATAATTTTCAATTATAATTCTCCTAATAAGTTTCAATTGTAATGCACCTTATAATTTTCAATTCCAATTCTCTAATAATTTTCAATTGCAATTCCCAAAACAATTTTCAATTGTAATCTCCTAATAATTTTCAATTGTAATTCTAACTATTTTCAATTTTAATTCTCATAATGATTTTCAATTGTATTTTTCCTAATAATTTTCAATTGCAATTCTCCTAACAATTTTCAATTGTAATTCACCTAATAATTTTCAATTGCAATTCTCCTAATAATATTCAATTGCAATACTCCTAATTATTTTAAAATGTAATTCTAATAATTTTCAATTGTAATAAGTGGCAATTGCAATTCTCTTAATAAGTGGCAATTGCAATTCTTCTAATAATTTTCAATTGTAATTTTCCTAATAATTTGCAGTGGTAATTCTCCTAGCAATACTCAATTGCAATTCTCCTAATAATTTTCAATTGCAATTCTCCTAATAATTTTCAATTGCAATTCTCCTAATAATTTTCAATTGTAATTCTCCTAATAATTTTAAATAGTAATTCTAATTATTTTTAATTTTAATTCTCCGAATAATTTTAAATGTTGATTCTACTATTATTTTTAATTGCTATTCTCATAATAATTTTAAATTGTAATTCCCTTAACAATTTTCAATTATAATTCTCCTAATATGTTTCAATTGTAATGCGCCTAATAATTTTCAATTACAATTCTCCTAATAATTTTCAATTGTTATTCTAATTGTTTTCAATTACAATTCTCCCAATAATTTTTCCTAATTGTAATTCTAATAATTGACAATTACAATTCTCCTAATGATTTTCAATTGAAATTCTCCTTATAATTTTCAATTGCAATACTCCGAATAATTTTAAATTGCAATTCTAATAATTTTCAATTGTAATTCTCAAAATAAGTTTCAATTGCAATTCTCCTAATAATTTTCAACTGTAATTCTAATTGTTTTCAATTTTAATTCTCCTAATAATTTACAATTGTATTTTTCCTAATAATTTACAATTGCAATTCTCCTAATAATTTTCAATTGTATTTTTCCTAATAATTTTCAATTGCAATTCTCCTAATAATTTTCAATTTTGATTCTACTATTATTTTTAATTGCTATTCTCATAATAATTTTAAATTGTAATTCCCCTAACAATTTTCAATTGTAATTCTCCTAATAAGTTTCAACTGCAATTCTCCTAATAATTTACAATTATAATTCTCCGAATAATTTTTAATTGCATTTCCCCTCCAAAATTTCAATAGTAATTCTCCTAATAATTTTCAATTCCAATTCTCCTAATAATGTTCAATTGCAATCCTCCTTATAATTTTTAATTGTTATTCTCCTTGTAAGTTTCAATTGTAATCATCCCAATAATTTTCAATTGCAATTCTCCTTATATTTTTCAATTGTAATTCTCCTAAAAATCTTCAATTGTAATTCTCATAATAATTTTCAGTTGTAATTCTCGTAATAATTTTCAATTGCAATTCCGCTAATAAGTTTCAATTGAAATTCTTCTAAGTTTCAATCGCAATTCTAGCAATAATTTTCAATTTAAATTCTCCTAATAATTTTCAATTGCAATTCTCCTGATAATTGTCAATTGTAATTCTCCTAATAATTTTCAATTGTAATTCTCCTCATAATTTTCAATTGTAATTCTCCTCATAATTTTCAATTGCAATTCTCAAAATAATATTCAATTGTAATTCTTCTAATAATTTTCAATTGCAATTCTCCTAATAATTTTCAGGTGCAATTCTCCTGATAATTGTCAATTGTAATTCTCCTAATAATTTTCAATTGTAATTCTCCTCATAATTTTCAATTGTAATTCTCCTCATAATTTTCAATTGTAATTCTCCTCATAATTTTCAATTGCAATTCTCAAAATAATATTCAATTGTAATTCTTCTAATAATTTTCAATTGCAATTCTCCTAATAATTTTCAGGTGCAATTCTCCTGATAATTGTCAATTGTAATTCTCCTAATAATTTTCAATTGTAATTCTCCTCATAATTTTCAATTGTAATTCTCCTCATAATTTTCAATTGCAATTCTCAAAATAATATTCAATTGTAATTCTCCTAATAATTTTCAATTGTTATTCTCCTAATAATTTTCAATTGTTATTCTCCTAATAATTTTCAATTGTAATTCTCATAATAATTTTCAGTTGCAATTTTCCTAATAATTTTCAATTGCAATTCTCCTCATAATATTTAATTGCAATTCTCCTAATAATTTTCAATTTAAATTTTTTTTTTTTTTTTTTTTTTTTTTTTACACAGTGATCACCACTTATCAAGGCACGGAAGCCACTCAGGTTATTGCAAGTACATTACGTTAGTGTGGAGATTTGATGAAGTGTTTACTTAAGAGGTGGCGGTTCATTAGGGATTTGTTAACATTAGACTTGAAGACATCCAAGTTGTAGTCCGGAGGGAAGCAGGCAGACGGAACAGAGTTCCACAGGCGTGCAGTTCTAAGAAAGAAGCTTTGTTCATGGAATCCGCGTTTTTATTTAGGCACAGATATAGAGTGGGGGAAATTTTTCACAGTGGATTCAGCTAGACGGGTGTTTTTCATGAAAGATTGGCGATGGGGGACCAGGGATTGGAGTTCAGACGAGCATCTGCCATGAAAATAACGATAAAACAAGGATAGGCTTGCAACGTCTCTTCTGTGGGAGAGAGGTTGCAGGGTAGAGAAAAGGGCATCCCCCACTAAACCACAAAGTCTATTTTGTACTCTGTCAAGGCATGATAGGCTGTTTTTGGCAGCTCCTGCCCAGATATGGCAACAGTATTCCATCCTTGGCCGTACTTGGCTTTTATATAGAAAGAGAATTGCATCAGTAGTGAGATATCTTCTGGAGCGGTAGTAGGATCCCACCATCTTTCCAGTGACCTTGGCAACAGACTTGATGTATGTGTTCCATTTCAGATCAGGAGTAAAGGTCAAACCCAGAAGCTTGTCAAAACACGGGGCCTCACCCAGACGAAAGCCATCCATCACAATTGATGCCAGCTGGGGATCAGAGCGTTGATGATGTAAGGATAGGAGTTTGGTTTTGGATGCATTAAAGGTAATTAGCCACATCTTCCCCCACTGAACCACGCGCTCGAGATCAGAGGAGAGAGAATCAGAGAGAACTTCGTCATTTACAGCCCCTGATGCGTTGCCGTAGATGGTCGTGTCATCAGCATAGATGTCAACGAATGATTTAAGTATGTGTTTAGGGAGGTCATTGATGTAGATCAGGAAGAGAGTTGGGCCCAGGATTGACCCCTGAGGGACTCCAGCATTTATATTGCAGGCCTCCGATTTTTGTCCATCTACCACTACTCTTATGAGCCTATCAGAGAGAAATGATTTAATGATTGAGAAAACATTTCCAGTTATACCATAGTTGGAAATCTTGTGAAGTAGACCCTTATGCCATACCTTGTGGAAGGCCTTTGATATGTCAAGAGCAATTGCCCTAGAAAGGAAGCCTTTGTCAAGAGATTCACTAATCCTGTGGGATATAACCGTCAGCACATCTGCGGTAGATCTTGCAGAGCGGAAACCATATTGTGTGTCACTAAGAAGGTTATTCCTGCTGAGGTGGTTGACTATTTCTCTATTTAATATGGATTCCAGCAACTTACTCATAACACAAAGAAGACTTATTGGTCTGTACTGAGAGGGAGATGACTTATCACCTGAATTCTTAAATACAGGGCAAACTGATGAGGTCTTCCAGGGGGTTGGAAAGCACTTCTCCTTAAGGCAGCGCTTAAATAGTTTCGTAAGTATGGGAGCAAGTTCTGGTTGAAGCTTTTTTAACACTATAATTGGGATGCCATCAGGGCCAGTTGCTTTACTGGAATCTAGGTTTTTTATTAGCTTGGCGACCTCGTGCACCGATATTTGTATGTTACCTAGCTTGTTCTGTGTTATAGGAGGAAATATGGGGAGTTGATGGCCTTCGTCGCATAGGGTAGAATTAGCTGCAAAGTTCTTTGCAAATAGTTTGGCCTTGTCTGACGCTGACGAGATGACCTCTGGTCCATTGATAATGGTTGGGATAGAACGCACACTTCTGTTCAGGATCCTATTTGTTATTTGCCAAAACTGGTGGGAACCAAGCCGCTGATCAGCTACCTTGGATTTAACAGACTGGGCATATAGCTCTCTTGCATTTTTTATTACTCTTTTACAGTGGTTGCTGGCAGTCCTGAAAGCAGCTTTAGTCTCAAATTGAAAATTGCAATTGTAATTATCCTAATAATTTTCAATTGTAATTCTCCTAATAATTTTCAATTGTAATTCTCCTAATAAGTTTCAGTTGCAATTTTCCTAATAATTTTCAATTGCAATTCTCCTCATAATTTTCAACTGCAATTCTCAAAATAATATTCATTTGTAATTCTCCTAATAATTTTCAATTGTAATTCTCCTAATAAGTTTCAGTTGCAATTTTCCTAATAATTTTCAATTGCAATTCTCCTCATAATTTTCAACTGCAATTCTCAAAATAATATTCATTTGTAATTCTCCTAATAATTTTCAATTGTAATTCTTCTAATAATTTTCAATTGTAATTCTCCTAATAATTTTCAATTGTAATTTTCCTAATAATTTTCAGTTGCAATTTTCCTAATAATTTTCAATTGCAATTCTCCTAATAATATTTAATTGCAATTCTCCTAATAATTTTCAATTGTAATTCTATGAATTTTGAATTGTAATTCTCTTAATAATTTTCTATTGCAATTCTAATAATTTTCAATTGCAATTCTCCTAATAATTTTCAATTGTAATTCTGCTAATAATTTTCAATTGTAATTCTATGAATTTTGAATTGTAATTCTATGAATTTTCAATTGCAATTCTCCCAATAATTTTCAATTGCAATTCTCCTCATAATTTTCAATTGCAATTCTCCTAAAAATTTTGATTTGTAATTCTAATAATTTTCAATTGTAATTCTAATAATTTTCAATTGCAATTCTGCTAATAAGTTTCAATTGCAATTCTCCTAATAAGTTTCATTTGCAATTCTCCTCATAATTTTCAATTGCAATTCTCCTAATAAGTTTCATTTTCAATTCTCCTCATAATTTTCAATTGCAATTCTCCTAATAAGTTTCATTTGCAATTCTCCTCATAATTTTCAATTACAATTCTCCTCATAATTTTCAATTACAATTCTCCTCATAATTTTCAATTACAATTCTCCTCATAATTTTCAATTACAATTCTTTTAATAATTTTCAATTGTAATTCTAATAATTTTCAATTGCAATTCTCCTCATAATTTTCAATTACAATTCTCTTCATAATTTTCAATTGCAATTCTCTTAATAATTTTCAATTGTAATTCTAATAATTTTCAATTACAATTCTCCTCATAATTTTCAATTACAATTCTCTTCATAATTTTCAATTACAATTCTCCTCATAATTTTCAATTACAATTCTCTTAATAATTTTCAATTGTAATTCTAATAATTTTCAATTGCAATTCTCCTAATAAGTTTCATTTGCAATTCTCCTCATAATTTTCAATTACAATTCTCCTCATAATTTTCAATTACAATTCTCCTCATAATTTTCAATTACAATTCTCCTCATAATTTTCAATTACAATTCTCCTCATAATTTTCAATTAAAATTCTCTTAATAATTTTCAATTGTAATTCTAATAATTTTCAATTGCAATTCTGCTAATAATTTTCAATTACAATTCTCCTCATAATTTTCAATTACAATTCTCCTCATAATTTTCAATTACAATTCTCCTCATAATTTTCAATTACAATTCTCTTAATAATTTTCAATTGTAATTCTAATAATTATCAATTACAATTCTCCTCATAATTTTCAATTACAATTCTCCTCATAATTTTCAATTACAATTCTCCTCATAATTTTCAATTACAATTCTCCTCATAATTTTCAATTACAATTCTCCTCATAATTTTCAATTACAATTCTCCTCATAATTTTCAATTACAATTCTCCTCATAATTTTCAATTACAATTCTCCTCATAATTTTCAATTACAATTCTCTTAATAATTTTCAATTGTAATTCTAATAATTTTCAATTACAATTCTCCTCATAATTTTCAATTACAATTCTCCTCATAATTTTCAATTACAATTCTCCTCATAATTTTCAATTACAATTCTCCTCATAATTTTCAATTACAATTCTCCTCATAATTTTCAATTACAATTCTCCTCATAATTTTCAATTACAATTCTCTTAATAATTATCAATTACAATTCTCCTCATAATTTTCAATTACAATTCTCCTCATAATTTTCAATTACAATTCTCCTCATAATTTTCAATTAAAATTCTCTTAATAATTTTCAATTGTAATTCTAATAATTTTCAATTGCAATTCTGCTAATAATTTTCAATTACAATTCTCCTCATAATTTTCAATTACAATTCTCCTCATAATTTTCAATTACAATTCTCCTCATAATTTTCAATTACAATTCTCCTCATAATTTTCAATTACAATTCTCCTCATAATTTTCAATTACAATTCTCCTCATAATTTTCAATTACAATTCTCTTAATAATTTTCAATTACAATTCTCCTCATAATTTTCAATTACAATTCTCCTCATAATTTTCAATTACAATTCTCCTCATAATTTTCAATTACAATTCTCCTCATAATTTTCAATTACAATTCTCCTCATAATTTTCAATTACAATTCTCCTCATAATTTTCAATTACAATTCTCCTCATAATTTTCAATTACAATTCTCCTCATAATTTTCAATTAAAATTCTCTTAATAATTTTCAATTGTAATTCTAATAATTTTCAATTGCAATTCTGCTAATAATTTTCAATTACAATTCTCCTCATAATTTTCAATTACAATTCTCCTCATAATTTTCAATTACAATTCTCCTCATAATTTTCAATTACAATTCTCCTCATAATTTTCAATTACAATTCTCCTCATAATTTTCAATTACAATTCTCCTCATAATTTTCAATTACAATTCTCTTAATAATTTTCAATTGTAATTCTAATAATTTTCAATTACAATTCTCCTCATAATTTTCAATTACAATTCTCCTCATAATTTTCAATTACAATTCTCCTCATAATTTTCAATTACAATTCTCCTCATAATTTTCAATTATAATTCTCCTCATAATTTTCAATTACAATTCTCCTCATAATTTTCAATTACAATTCTCCTAATAATTTTCAATTACAATTCTCCTCATAATTTTCAATTACAATTCTCCTCATAATTTTCAATTACAATTCTCTTAATAATTTTCAATTACAATTCTCCTCATAATTTTCAATTACAATTCTCCTCATAATTTTCAATTACAATTCTCTTAATAATTTTCAATTACAATTCTCTTAATAATTTTCAATTACAATTCTCCTCATAATTTTCAATTACAATTCTCCTCATAATTTTCAATTACAATTCTCCTCATAATTTTCAATTACAATTCTCCTCATAATTTTCAATTACAATTCTCTTAATAATTTTCAATTACAATTCTCTTAATAATTTTCAATTACAATTCTCCTCATAATTTTCAATTACAATTCTCCTCATAATTTTCAATTACAATTCTCTTAATAATTTTCAATTACAATTCTCCTCATAATTTTCAATTACAATTCTCCTCATAATTTTCAATTACAATTCTCTTAATAATTTTCAATTACAATTCTCTTAATAATTTTCAATTACAATTCTCCTCATAATTTTCAATTACAATTCTCCTCATAATTTTCAATTACAATTCTCCTCATAATTTTCAATTACAATTCTCCTCATAATTTTCAATTACAATTCTCCTCATAATTTTCAATTACAATTCTCCTCATAATTTTCAATTACAATTCTCCTCATAATTTTCAATTACAATTCTCTTAATAATTTTCATTTGTAATTCTAATAATTTTCAATTACAAATCTCCTCATAATTTTCAATTACAATTCTCCTCATAATTTTCAATTACAATTCTCCTCATAATTTTCAATTACAATTCTCCTCATAATTTTCAATTATAATTCTCCTCATAATTTTCAATTACAATTCTCCTCATAATTTTCAATTACAATTCTCCTAATAATTTTCAATTACAATTCTCCTCATAATTTTCAATTACAATTCTCCTCATAATTTTCAATTACAATTCTCTTAATAATTTTCAATTACAATTCTCTTAATAATTTTCAATTACAATTCTCCTCATAATTTTCAATTACAATTCTCCTCATAATTTTCAATTACAATTCTCCTCATAATTTTCAATTACAATTCTCCTAATAATTTTCAATTACAATTCTCCTCATAATTTTCAATTACAATTCTCCTCATAATTTTCAATTACAATTCTCTTAATAATTTTCAATTACAATTCTCTTAATAATTTTCAATTACAATTCTCCTCATAATTTTCAATTACAATTCTCCTCATAATTTTCAATTACAATTCTCCTCATAATTTTCAATTACAATTCTCCTCATAATTTTCAATTACAATTCTCCTCATAATTTTCAATTACAATTCTCCTCATAATTTTCAATTACAATTCTCCTCATAATTTTCAATTACAATTCTCCTCATAATTTTCAATTACAATTCTCCTCATAATTTTCAATTACAATTCTCTTAATAATTTTCAATTGTAATTCTAATAATTTTCAATTACAATTCTCCTCATAATTTTCAATTACAATTCTCCTCATAATTTTCAATTACAATTCTCCTCATAATTTTCAATTACAATTCTCCTCATAATTTTCAATTATAATTCTCCTCATAATTTTCAATTACAATTCTCCTCATAATTTTCAATTACAATTCTCCTAATAATTTTCAATTACAATTCTCCTCATAATTTTCAATTACAATTCTCCTCATAATTTTCAATTACAATTCTCTTAATAATTTTCAATTACAATTCTCTTAATAATTTTCAATTACAATTCTCCTCATAATTTTCAATTACAATTCTCCTCATAATTTTCAATTACAATTCTCCTCATAATTTTCAATTACAATTCTCCTAATAATTTTCAATTACAATTCTCCTCATAATTTTCAATTACAATTCTCCTCATAATTTTCAATTACAATTCTCCTCATAATTTTCAATTACAATTCTCCTCATAATTTTCAATTACAATTCTCCTCATAATTTTCAATTACAATTCTCTTAATAATTTTCAATTGTAATTCTAATAATTTTCAATTACAATTCTCCTCATAATTTTCAATTACAATTCTCCTCATAATTTTCAATTACAATTCTCCTCATAATTTTCAATTACAATTCTCCTCATAATTTTCAATTACAATTCTCCTCATAATTTTCAATTACAATTCTCCTAATAATTTTCAATTACAATTCTCCTCATAATTTTCAATTACAATTCTCCTCATAATTTTCAATTACAATTCTCTTAATAATTTTCAATTACAATTCTCTTAATAATTTTCAATTACAATTCTCTTAATAATTTTCAATTACAATTCTCTTAATAATTTTCAATTACAATTCTCTTAATAATTTTCAATTACAATTCTCCTCATAATTTTCAAGTACAATTCTCCTCATAATTTTCAATTACAATTCCCCTCATAATTTTCAATTACAATTCTCCTCATAATTTTCAATTACAATTCTCCTCATAATTTTCAATTACAATTCTCCTCATAATTTTCAATTACAATTCTCTTAATAATTTTCAATTGTAATTCTAATAATTTTCAATTACAATTCTCCTCATAATTTTCAATTACAATTCTCCTCATAATTTTCAATTACAATTCTCCTCATAATTTTCAATTACAATTCTCCTCATAATTTTCAATTACAATTCTCCTCATAATTTTCAATTACAATTCTCCTCATAATTTTCAATTACAATTCTCCTCATAATTTTCAATTACAATTCTCCTCATAATTTTCAATTACAATTCTCCTCATAATTTTCAATTACAATTCTCCTCATAATTTTCAATTACAATTCTCTTAATAATTTTCAATTGTAATTCTAATAATTTTCAATTACAATTCTCCTCATAATTTTCAATTACAATTCTCTTAATAATTTTCAATTGTAATTCTAATAATTTTCAATTACAATTCTCCTCATAATTTTCAATTACAATTCTCCTCATAATTTTCAATTACAATTCTCCTCATAATTTTCAATTACAATTCTCCTCATAATTTTCAATTACAATTCTCTTAATAATTTTCAATTACAATTCTCTTAATAATTTTCAATTACAATTCTCCTCATAATTTTCAAGTACAATTCTCCTCATAATTTTCAATTACAATTCCCCTCATAATTTTCAATTACAATTCTCCTCATAATTTTCAATTACAATTCTCCTCATAATTTTCAATTACAATTCTCCTCATAATTTTCAATTACAATTCTCTTAATAATTTTCAATTGTAATTCTAATAATTTTCAATTACAATTCTCCTCATAATTTTCAATTACAATTCTCTTAATAATTTTCAATTGTAATTCTAATAATTTTCAATTACAATTCTCCTCATAATTTTCAATTACAATTCTCCTCATAATTTTCAATTACAATTCTCCTCATAATTTTCAATTACAATTCTCCTCATAATTTTCAATTACAATTCTCCTCATAATTTTCAATTACAATTCTCCTCATAATTTTCAATTACAATTCTCCTCATAATTTTCAATTACAATTCTCTTAATAATTTTCAATTACAATTCTCTTAATAATTTTCAATTACAATTCTCTTAATAATTTTCAATTACAATTCTCTTAATAATTTTCAATTACAATTCTCCTCATAATTTTCAATTACAATTCTCCTCATAATTTTCAAGTACAATTCTCCTCATAATTTTCAATTACAATTCTCCTCATAATTTTCAATTACAATTCTCCTCATAATTTTCAATTACAATTCTCCTCATAATTTTCAATTACAATTCTCCTCATAATTTTGAATTACAATTCTCCTCATAATTTTCAATTACAATTCTCCTCATAATTTTCAATTACAATTCTCCTCATAATTTTCAATTACAATTCTCTTAATAATTTTCAATTACAATTCTCTTAATAATTTTCAATTACAATTCTCTTAATAATTTTCAATTACAATTCTCCTCATAATTTTCAATTACAATTCTCCTCATAATTTTCAATTACAATTCTCCTCATAATTTTCAATTACAATTCTCCTCATAATTTGCAATTACAATTCTCCTCATAATTTTCAATTACAATTCTCCTCATAATTTTCAATTACAATTCTCCTCATAATTTTCAATTACAATTCTCCTCATAATTTTCAATTACAATTCTCTTAATAATTTTCAATTACAATTCTCTTAATAATTTTCAATTACAATTCTCCTCATAATTTTCAATTACAATTCTCCTCATAATTTTCAATTACAATTCTCCTCATAATTTTCAATTACAATTCTCCTCATAATTTTCAATTACAATTCTCCTCATAATTTTCAATTACAATTCTCCTCATAATTTTCAATTACAATTCTCCTCATAATTTTCAATTACAATTCTCTTAATAATTTTCAATTACAATTCTCTTAATAATTTTCAATTACAATTCTCTTAATAATTTTCAATTACAATTCTCTTAATAATTTTCAATTACAATTCTCTTAATAATTTTCAATTACAATTCTTCTCATAATTTTCAATTACAATTCTCCTCATAATTTTCAATTACAATTCTCCTCATAATTTTCAATTACAATTCTCCTCATAATTTTCAATTACAATTCTCCTCATAATTTTCAATTACAATTCTCCTCATAATTTTCAATTACAATTCTCCTCATAATTTTCAATTAAAATTCTCTTAATAATTTTCAATTGTAATTCTAATAATTTTCAATTGCAATTCTGCTAATAATTTTCAATTACAATTCTCCTCATAATTTTCAATTACAATTCTCCTCATAATTTTCAATTACAATTCTCCTCATAATTTTCAATTACAATTCTCCTCATAATTTTCAATTACAATTCTCCTCATAATTTTCAATTACAATTCTCCTCATAATTTTCAATTACAATTCTCTTAATAATTTTCAATTGTAATTCTAATAATTTTCAATTACAATTCTCCTCATAATTTTCAATTACAATTCTCCTCATAATTTTCAATTACAATTCTCCTCATAATTTTCAATTACAATTCTCCTCATAATTTTCAATTACAATTCTCCTCATAATTTTCAATTACAATTCTCCTCATAATTTTCAATTACAATTCTCCTCATAATTTTCAATTACAATTCTCCTCATAATTTTCAATTACAATTCTCCTCATAATTTTCAATTACAATTCTCCTCATAATTTTCAATTACAATTCTCTTAATAATTTTCAATTACAATTCTCCTCATAATTTTCAATTACAATTCTCCTCATAATTTTCAATTACAATTCTCCTCATAATTTTCAATTAAAATTCTCTTAATAATTTTCAATTGTAATTCTAATAATTTTCAATTGCAATTCTGCTAATAATTTTCAATTACAATTCTCCTCATAATTTTCAATTACAATTCTCCTCATAATTTTCAATTACAATTCTCCTCATAATTTTCAATTACAATTCTCCTCATAATTTTCAATTACAATTCTCCTCATAATTTTCAATTACAATTCTCCTCATAATTTTCAATTACAATTCTCTTAATAATTTTCAATTGTAATTCTAATAATTTTCAATTACAATTCTCCTCATAATTTTCAATTACAATTCTCCTCATAATTTTCAATTACAATTCTCCTCATAATTTTCAATTACAATTCTCCTCATAATTTTCAATTACAATTCTCCTCATAATTTTCAATTACAATTCTCCTCATAATTTTCAATTACAATTCTCCTCATAATTTTCAATTACAATTCTCCTCATAATTTTCAATTACAATTCTCCTCATAATTTTCAATTACAATTCTCCTCATAATTTTCAATTACAATTCTCCTCATAATTTTCAATTACAATTCTCCTCATAATTTTCAATTACAATTCTCCTCATAATTTTCAATTACAATTCTCTTAATAATTTTCAATTACAATTCTCTTAATAATTTTCAATTACAATTCTCTTAATAATTTTCAATTACAATTCTCCTCATAATTTTCAATTACAATTCTCTTAATAATTTTCAATTACAATTCTCTTAATAATTTTCAATTACAATTCTCCTCATAATTTTCAATTACAATTCTCCTCATAATTTTCAATTACAATTCTCTTAATAATTTTCAATTACAATTCTCCTCATAATTTTCAATTACAATTCTCTTAATAATTTTCAATTACAATTCTCTTAATAATTTTCAATTACAATTCTCCTCATAATTTTCAATTACAATTCTCTTAATAATTTTCAATTACAATTCTCCTCATAATTTTCAATTTGAAATTTGAGACACCAGAATCATTTTTTACATACTTTTATAGTACTACTTTTTTAAAAGTTAGGTTTGAATATTTTCATCAATATCGCGAGTTAGGAAATATTCATGCATTTTGAGACTCTTCTTGTTTGTATTTCATACGTAATAGTAATTTAGTTTACATTTTTTTTGTTTTTTTTTACATTGAGGTTACTACTTATCCAGGCCCAGAGGCCCTTCAGGTATAAGGGTTATTGCGTGTACAGTAATCAATGTGATTGTATTGTAGTATTGTAGTAATCAATTGGAGATTTGATAGGGTGTCTTACTTAAGGGGGTGGTTTGTCAGGAATTTGTTTATGACATCCCGGTTGTAGTCAGGTGGGAAACAGGCAAACGGAAGAGAGTTCCACAGTCGTGCACTTCTGAGAAAGAAGCTCTGCTCATGGAATCTACGTTTGACTTTAGGCACAGATAAAGAGTGGAGAAAATTATTGTCAGTAGTTTCAGACAGACGGGTGTTTGTGAAAGATTAGCGAGGGGAGGGGCGGGAGATTGGAGCTCAGACGAGCACTTGCCATGGAAATAACGATAAAACAAAGACAGGCTTGTAACGTCTCTGTCAAGGCAGGATAGGCTGTTTTTAGCAACTCCTTCCCAGATGTGGCAGCAGTACTCCATCCTTGGATGTACTTGGCTTTTATAGAGATAGAGAATTGCATCAGTAGTGAGATATCTTCTAGAGCGGTAGAAGGATCCCACCATTTTCCCAGCGTCCCTTGCAACAGACTTGATGTACGTGTTCTATTTCAGATCAGGAGTAAAGGTCAACCCAGAATTTTGTCAAAACATGGAGCTTCCCCAAGACGAGAGCCATCCATTTCAATTGATGCCAGATGGAGATCAGAGCGTTGATAATGTAAAGATAGAAGCTTGGTTTTGGATGCATTAAAAGTAAGCAGCGCCCTCTTCCCCCACTGTTCCATGCGCTCAAGATCAAAGGAGAGAGAATTAGAGAGAACTTTGTCATTTACAGCCTTTGATGTGTTGCCATAGATTGTCGTGTCATCATAGATGTCAACGAATGATTTAAGTATGTGTTTTGGGAGATCATTGATGTAGATCAGGAAGAGAGTTGGACCCATGATGGATCCCTGAGGAACTCCAGCATTTATACTGCAGGCCTCTGATTTCTGTCCATCAACCACTACTCTTATGAACCTATCACAGAGAAATGATTTAATGATTGAGGAAACATTTCCAGTGATACCGTAGTGAAGTAGGCCCTTATGCCATACGTTATCAAAGGCCTTCGATATGTCAAGAGCAATTCCCCAGGAAAGGAAGCCTTTTTCAAGAGATTCACTAATCCTATGAGATATAACCATTAGAACATCTGCTGTAGATCTTGCAGAGCGGAAACCATATTGCATGTCACTAAGAAGGTTATTTCTGTTTAGGTGGTTGACTACTTCTCTATTTTATATGGATTTCAACAACTTACTCATGACACACAAGAGACTTATTGGTCTGTACTGAGAGAGAGATGACTTTTCACCTGAATTCTTAAATACAGGGCATACTGATGAGGTTTTCCAGGGTGTTGGAAAGCACTTCTCCTTAAGGCAACGCTTAAACAGTTTTGTAAGTATGGGGGCAAGTTCTGGTTGGAGATTTTTCAGCACTATAACTAGAATGCCGTCATGGCCATTTGCTTTACTGGAATCAAGGTTCTTGATTAGCTTGGAGACATCACGCACAGATATTTGTATGTTGCATAGCGTGTTGTCTGTTATAGTCTAGCCTTGTCTGATGCTGACGAGATGACCTCAGGTCCATTGATGATATTTAGGATAGAACGTATGCTTCTGTTCAAGATCCTGCTTGCTATTTGCCAGAACTGGTGGGAACCAAGCCGCTGCTCAGCTACTTTAGATTTAACGGACTGAGCATATAACTCTCTTGCATTTTTTATTACTCTTTTACAGTGGTTGCTGGCAGTCCTGAAAGCAGCTTTAGTCTCAGTACATCTATTACGTTAGCTAGCTATGGAAAAAGAGATTTCTGTGCGCGATGGCAGCAGCACATTCAGGGGAGAATCATGGCTGACTGTTAGGTTTTTGTTGGAATTTTTGTATGGTATGAATCGGTCTATACCTACAATTAACCATTCGGTCAGGTCTAATATTATAGAGGACATATCCTTTTTAAACATGGAATGCAGAGGTAGGTCAGATAGGAATGTACGGAAGCTATCCCAGTCAGTCATAGAGTATCGATATACAGTATAGTGGAGAGGTACGTCTGTAGACTTATTACATTTCATTTTTATCTTAACTGCTACAACAAAATGGTCGGAGGATCCCAGAGGAGATAGAATGGAACATGAACATAGCTCAGGAAAAGTTGTGAGGAAAAGGTCTAGAAGGCTTGCATACTGACCGGTAGTATCGTGGGTTTGTGAACAATCTGAGTGAGGTCATAGGCAGTGGCAAAATCATGACAGAACCTCCCCTCGTCATCGCTTTTATTTGATTGGGTCAGCCATTCCACATTATGGACATTGAAGTCACTGCAAATGTGAATGTTAGCCGAAGGATGAGCAGACAGGATGTGGTCAATTTTCTCAGATAGTAACCCCACTGTTGTGGGGGTGATAGAGGGCAAATATAAATGCAGTGGTGTAAGCTAGTGCAACCCGGAAGCACATATAAGGTAAATTAGGGTCTTCTCTGGAGATATCCCTACCACATGGAAATCCATCTTTGATGTAGGCACATATTCCATGCCCATGGCGATCTTAGGGGTCAGATTTAGATGTTAAATTAGAGTTATTACTCATTCGTCTAGGAAAATGGTTGGCCCTATGCCAGTTTTACTTAGAAGGAATATGTCCGGTTTCATCTCCTGTAATTGTGTTTCAACCTTTGGAAGGTTGGAACATAGACCCCCTGATGTTGGAGAAGGAGACCTGGTAGTTGGGTTCTAGGTTTATTCGTGTTTTTTTTTTAGATTTGTCATGTTGAGGTTTTGGGATTTGTGGAGCAGGTCGGTTGACTTGGTTGGAGTAGGACAGAATGGGAAAGTAAGAAAGAAAAAGACAAGAATTTTTTTTCTTTTGTAGCACATGATAATGTAAAGCCGTAACAATTACCAACTAGTATGGCATCGGGAGGCACTACCAGAAACTACTGTATGGTCCAGAATCCATTCATCAAATGGCAATACAGCAGCCCCAGTACTTTGCATCTGCTGATAGGACAGCCTCCTTAGTGGTTAATCCAAGGTTTGGGTCCCTGACTATCAGGCGAGTAATATCAGCCCAGATGAAACGTTTACCTCCAGCACCCTTACTAGTGACATGACCACAGATACAGAAATTTTCCGACACCTCAGGCTACTCTTTACAAAGCACTACCGACCTGGAAAGCAGCTTTTTCTTCACCCTTTGTCAGAAAAATCATTCATTGGAAATGAGGACTGAAGAACAAAAAAGGAGAAGCGAGAGTTACTGGAGCTGCCGATAACACATCCACATGCATTATCTACTCTTCATTAAAAAAAAAAGGGTGGGAAGGACTTATTAATATCTACTTAATATGTCCGTTACCCCATTCCCACCTTAGGATAGTACTTGAAGATAGTCTCCCCTCCCATGTTAATGCATGGATACTTTTTGCCTTTATCTACTTGGAGCTAGGGTTTTCGACCGTTCCAGCTTCACCCCATAATAAATATGCTATAATGGAACTTTTATCAAATTGGAAAGTCTGGTTATTTTTAACTCGTTTAAAAATCTGGCTAAGTAATACCTTTAGGGTTACGTATTAACTTTAGACTAGCTAGAAGTAATGCATATTTTAGAAGAAAAAGAAAGCCACATGTTTTTGAGTTCAGATAATATGCAAATATAATTTGGGAAATATTCAATTTCATGGGAGACTTTTTTTTTTCTTTCATTTTAAATATAAGAAAAAAGTATTGGTTAATAATAGTATATTTGACAAAACAGATTTAGGAAAAAGATAAAAAGAAAACAAGACAAATATTCAGCATTAAAATCAAACCTGGAATAAGGAAAAAGAAAAAAAAAGGAGTAAAATATGTTAGTGTTTTTTGATTAGTAGTCTTCAAAAGTTACGGACAGAAAAGTTTCTTAGCTTTTGGGACCGCGGAGTTCGACTTAGCTTGGAGTTCATAGCGTAAAAAGGAACGATGCCAATCAGTCTGCTTTTATGCCGATGTAATATTGTACTATCATATCCGTCATAGTTGAGGAGGGTATTTCTTTCATGTAAATAAAGCGAGGCTGCATGTAAAGACATATTTTTGCAAAAAAGAAAAATTGTGTACGTATCTATGTTTACAACATACAAAAAAAAAAAATAACAACTAAGTTTTTTCTTTTCCGATATAAAATTCATATATGACTTTGTTCCTCTTCTATTTACTTAATTAAAATAATTCGCTGTGCATGTTTTCAGGATTTTTATGTATTATCTCCTGTGCTACAAATCCAACCCTTATCGTAGCCTAATCCTTTTTATAATTCGGCAATCTTCGCAGAATTTTGAACAGAATACATCATTCAACCAACGGGGTTGAACTGAGTTCAACAATATGCACCTAAAGAAAATCAGAGGTTACATCGACCAAATGTTGTGTAAAAAACACTCATGATGAAAGCAGTAATCTGAAAAATTCAAACAATACGAACAATCATTCCTTCTCTAAAAAATTCAGAACTATAACAATTAATTTTATACATTTTTTCATTTTAATTGTCAGCCTCATTTTTGTCATTTTAATTGTCAGCCTCTCGTTTTTCCATTGGAATTGTCAGATTCTTACTTTTTCATTTTAATTGTCAGCCGCTCACTTTTTTGTTTTAATTGTCAGCCTCTCATTTTTTTTCATTTGATTTGTCAGCCTCCCATTTTCTTATTTTAATTGTAAGCCTCTGATTTTTTAATTTTAATTGTCAACCTCTCATTTTTTCATTTTAATTGTCAGCCTCTCATTTTTTCATTTTAATAGTCAACCTCTCATTTTTTCCATTTTAATTGTCAGCCTCTCATTTTTTTTCCATTTTAATTGTAAGCCTCACATTTTTTTCATTTTAATTATCAGCCTCACACTTTTTCATTTTGATTGTCAGCCTCTCATTTTTTTTCATAAAATGAAAGGCTGACAATTAAAATGACAAAAAGAGAGGCGGACAATTAAATTGGAAGAATGAGATGCTGACAATTAAAATGAAAAAAAAATGATAGGCTGACAATTAAAATGAAAGAAATAAGAGGCTGACAATTAAAATAAATAAAAAATGAGAGGCAGACAATTAAAATGAAAAAATGAGAGGCTGATAATTAAAATGAAAAAAATGAGAGCCTGACAATTAAAATGAAAATTTAATAATTGAGAAGGCATTTCCAGTCATACCATAGCTGGAGATCTTGTGAAGTAAACCTTCATGCCATACCCTATCAAAGGCCTTTGATATGTCAAGAGCAATTGCCCTAGAAAGGTTGCCTCTGTCGAGAGATTCGTTAATCCTATGAGATATAACTGTAAGCACATCTGCTGTAGATCTAGCAGAACGGAAACCATATTGTGTGTCACTAAGAAGGTTATTTTTGCTGAGATGGTTGATTACTTCTCTATTTAACACAGATTCCAGCAACTTACTCATGACGAACAGGAGACTAATTGGCCTGTACTGAGAGGGGGATGAACGATCACCTGATTTCTTAAATACAGGGCATACTGATGAAATTTTCCAGGGCGATGGGAAGCAATTTTCCTTAAGACAACGTTTAAACAGTTTTGTAAGTATGGGTGCTAGTTCTGGTTGAAGTTTTTTGAGTACTATAATTGGAATACCGTCAGGGCCGGTTGCTTTACTGGAATCAAGGTTTTTGATTAGCTTGGCAACATCACATACAGATATTTGTATATCAGATAGTGTATTTTCTGATACAGGAGGAAATATTGGGGGTTGGCGGCCTTGGTCGCAAAGGGTAGAATTGGCTGCAAAGTTCTTGGCAAAGAGTTTGGCTTTGTCTGATGCTGACGAGATTAACTGAGGTCCATTGATGATAGTTGGGATAGAGCACGCGTTTCTGTTCAGAATTCTGTTTGCAATTTGCCAAAACTGGTGGGAACCAAGCCGCTGCTCAGCTACTTTGGACTTGACGGACTGAGCATACAACTCTCTTGCGTTCTTTATTACTTTCTTACAATAATTTATTGTAATTTATTTATATATACTTTATTTAAACATGCGGGATCTACTCGATTCTCTCGCTGTATATATTCTTTCCAACTCTTTGTCTGTCTGTCTGTCTGCCTGACTGTCTGTCTGTTTGTCTGTATGTCTGTCTCTCTCTCTCTCAAAACAACAAATATTTATTTCCTCTCAATCTCGCTCGCTCGCTCACCTAACAATTTACGATTTTCGTAAACAAATTTTTTAGAAAAAAAAAAAAAACCCAAAAAACTTCTGTTGAATAAACTGAAGGTTAAGTTTTTATTTAAAAGAAACAAAAAATTCCAATCCAACGACGATAAACAAAAACAAATAAACTTTATAAAATTTACCTTTTTTTTACAGTTTTAATATTTAAACAGGGTTAAAAGATTTTAAACTTTATATTTAATTAAATTAAAACAAAATAGTTTTCTTATTTCGACGCTTCCGTAAATCACATTTTTTGAACTCCATATATTCCGAACTTTTTGAACTCCATATACTCCGAAAGGTAAATAAAGGATTGTGAATTAATTACATGGCGAGCTGCTGTTCTCTTTTCTTGCAACCTGAAATTCGTGAGCTGAGGCCTCTCAACATTTCAGCATCACATATATAGAAAATATAATGATATGCAAAAAAAAAAAAAAAAGAAAAAGAAGAAAAAAAGGAAAAGAAATCTCAAACAAATTTATAACAGCGATGAAAATACAAATAACTATAATATGATGGGAATCTTGCGTAAAAAATCCCTCGAATATATTGTTAGTAAACGTAACCTGATGCTCAATCGAAAACGTATAAGGCGATTTAATCTTTTTAGATAATTTACTCGTTCATTAACAAGTGTTGTAGATGCACGCTATGATCCATAGGCGCCTTCATGTTTTCATTAAATACTTCTATTAACATCATATTCCAAAATCACGCTACTTCCAGTCAAAGGCTTAGCAGAGAAATTGTGAAAGTCACCTGTACCCGCGCCAATCTGTGTCATGGTCATGTTGCTTAGACAGTTCGGAATGTCAATAGCATCTTCTTTTTCTAAAATATTATTGAAGTCTAAACGACGACTCTCAATTGAAATTGTATCAGCATTGATTTGAAATGGCCGAATTACCTGACCGGATGACATTTCAAATTAATTACTGATAAGAAAGATCTCATGTTCCTGTTCAATCCTACAACATGGAGCAACATGAAAGAACAAAAACAAGAACTGTGATACACACGTACATCAATGAGGTTTTTACATGTTGATCATGCTACATTCTTTACAACAACTGCCTATGGAACAGGTGATCCTAAATTTCCTCTTTCCACGTATCGTTGAGCTATTTGATGGAGAGATTGCTAACCAGCTTATGATTGAATAGTAGATACATTGTGGCAGATCAGAGACAGTAGACTCATGTCTGTGTCTCGATGGCCTTCTTCATAGCTGTCTTTATGGTTTGTATGCATCATTCTGCCATGCCATTCGATTGGGGAAATTTGGGAAAAGAGGTGATATGCTCAATATCCCAATCTTTTGTCAAATTCTCTGAAACTCTGAGAGCTGAAATGCGACCCATTATTGCTGGGACTTCTTACCCAGCAAATATTTGCTTGGTCAAACTGATAGCTTCCTCACTAGAAAATTCCCTTAGTCTGCAGGTGAAGAGGTATTTTGAATATTAATCCACAATAAGGAGGTAGCTGTGTCTGTTCAAATTGAAGATATCATCAGCCACGACTTGCCATGGTCGTACTGGAATCTCATGCGGTATGAGGGATTTAACAGTTTGATATTTCCGATGTTCTTTACATATGGTTCATTGCTCTGGCAATTTCGCTATTTATGCCATTCTTGAAAACAGGTTTTCGCCTTGAGTTTATATTTACCGTTTCCTTGCTGACAACAATGTATTTTAAAAATATTTCAGGTTGCATTGATTCAGGGATCAATATCTTGTCACCTTTGAGTAAAATATAATGCTCTATAGAAGGCTCGTCTGGATAAGACCAGTACGGTTGAATATTTTGACGTAGTTCTCTGCGAGATTCTGGCCACCTTTGAAAAATATGTTCCCACAGTGTTATATCAGAATGAACAAATGACGCATCTGCATTAATTTCTTAATAAAACGAAGTTTATTTTAATGTCTAAATCAATGACTTTGTTTTTTTTTTGGGGGGGGTGTCTGCATATTCCATCTGCCAGTAGCATCTCCTTGCCTGAACGATATTTGATAATCATATTGTACTCCTGGAGACTTAATAGAATTCGTTGAAGTTATGGAGATGTAGTGGTTAGGTTCATGAGACAGATCATTCCCAAAGTTTTGTGGTCACTTTCAATTTCGAACGAGCAGCATGTATGTGCGAAATCATTTGCATCCGAATATTACAGCTAAGAACTCTTGCTCGATATATAGCGTTGTTCTTTTCGAGTAAGGGATTTTGAACCAAAGATTATGGGGTTTCGATCTTGTATTATGGCTGTTCCCAAACCTCTAAATGATGCATCGAATTGTATTACAGACTTTTTAAAATAGTCATAACAAGAGAGTAGCATTTCATTGCATATCAAATTCTTTATCTTTTGCAGCAGCTTCTAGTTACTATCGCTCCACTCATAATCGGCCTCCTTCTTCAGAAGTTCACTGAAGTTTGCTGTGAGACCCGAAAACTTTAGAATGAAAAGTGCAAAGTAGGTAATGATTACTGGTACCTTTTATAGCACTGTTACGTCAGTTGAACTGGGGGAGTAATTTCCTCCTCTTTTTGGAGATCTAGGTGTATGTACGCTAAAGATTGCACAGAAGAATTTGACTTGCTCCTGATTGATAGCACATTTGTTTTTGTTAAATGTGAGATCTGCAGTCTGTGCTACATCCATCAACATTCGTAGGTTGTGTTCCTCTTTGTTTTCTCCAAAGACAATCATACCATCGATCAACGCTAAAGTTCAAGTGTACTTTTCTATGATCATATTCATCTTCAGTTGGAAAACGCATTGGGACACAACAAAGCCAAAGGACATACTATGGAAACAATAACGAAAGGAGAGTTGGGTTAGGGTTAGTTAACAACTGTGACTCCCTGTCTAGCTTAACAGACCAGTAGCCGTTTTTGGCATAAAGATTCGGGAAGAAAAGTTTGTGAGAGAGTTTTTTCTATTGTCGGTGCCTTATGATGGCAACGCATAATGTCTTTGCTTTGATCTTTGCGGTTAAAACATAGGCGGAGTGGATGGAACATTCCCTGGGCGCATAAATTTGTAAAGATACCAACCCGATCAAATTAATATAGATATGCTTCTATCAGGTCTTTAATAAAGTTAATTGGGATATAGATTGAAAGAGCAACTAGAGCACCTATTGAACAATTGACTGGAACGGACTTTGTTCTTTGGATAGAGCAGTGTAGCAGTCTAACTGAATGGAAGGTAGTCCTAATGTAGTAGGTCAAGTAAGATCACAATATAGAACATAATGTATCTCCACTTGCCCTTTTATGAATTCATATAGATCCGGGTTGTTGGATACTGTCCGAACGGCAATCAACGCAATTTACACATCTTCAATACCTACGCAATTTACACATCTACAATACATACGCAAATTACAGATCTACATAACTTTCGCAATTTACAGATCTACATAACTTTCGCAATTTACACATCTACATAACTTTCGCAATTTACACATCTACATAACTTTCGCAATTTACACATCTACATAACTTTCGCAATTTACACATCTACATAACTTTCATAATTTACACATCTACATAACTTTCCCAATTTACACATCTACAATACCTAACCAATTTACACATCTACATAACTTTCGCAATTTACACATCTACATAACTTTCGCAATTTACACATCTACATAACTTTCGCAATTTACACATCTACATAACTTTCGCAATTTACACATCTACATAACTTTCGCAATTTACACATCTACAATACCTACGCAATTTACACATCTACATAACTTTCATAATTTACACATCTACATAACTTTCGCAATTTACACATCTACAATACCTACGCAATTTACACATCTACAATACCTACGCAATTTACACATCTACAATACCTACGCAATTTACACATCTACATAACTTTCACAATTTACACATCTACAATACCTGCGCAATTTACACATCTACATAACTTTCACAATTTACACATCTACAATACCTGCGCAATTTACACATCTACAATACATTCGCAATTTACACATCTAAAATACCTTCGCAATTTACACATCTACAATACATTCGCAATTTACACATCTAAAATACCTTGGCAATTTACACATCTAAATAACTTTCGCAATTTACACAACGAAATAACTTTCGCAATTTACCCATCTATAACACTTTCACAATCTACACATCTACAATACATTCGTAATTTACACATCTACAATACCTACGCAATTTACACATCTACAATAACTACGCAATTTACACATCTACAATACCTATTCAATTCACACATCTACATAACTTTCACAATTTACACATCTACAATATCTTCGCAATTTACACATCTACAATACCTATTCAATTCACACATCTACATAACTTTCACAATTTACACATCTACAATACCTACGCAATTCACACATCAACAATACCTACGCAATTTACACATCTACAATAACTACGAAATTTACACATCTACAATACCTATTCAATTCACACATCTACATAACTTTCACAATTTACACAACTACAATACCTTCGCAATTTACACATCTACAATACATTCGCAATTTACACGTCTACATAACTTTCACAATTTACACATCTACATAACTTTCACAATTTACACATCTACAATAACTTCGCAATTTACACATCTACATAACTTTCACAATTTACACATCTACAATACCTTCGCAATTTACACATCTACATAACTTTCACAATTTACACATCTACAATACCTACGAAATTTACACATCTAAAATACCTTCGCAATTTACACATCTACATAACTTTCACAATTTACACATCTACAATACCTACGAAATTTACACATCTACAATACCTTCGCAATTTACACATCTACATAACTTTCACAATTTACACATCTACAATACCTTCGCAATTTACACATCTACATAACTTTCACAATTTACACATCTACAATACCTACGAAATTTACACATCTACAATACCTTCGCAATTTACACATCTACAATACATTCGCAATTTACACATCTACATAACTTTCAAAATTTACACATCTACAATACCTGCGCAATTTACACATCTACAATACCTTCGAAATTAACACATCTGCAATACCTACAAAATTTACACATGTACATAACTTTCAATACTTACCAATCTACATAATTTTCGCAACTTACACATATCTACAATACCTTCAAAATTTACACATCTACAATGCCATCGCAATTTACACATCTACAATACCTACGCAATTTACACATCTACAATGCCTTCGCAATTTACACAACTACATAACTTTCACAATCTACACATCTACAATACATTCGCAGTTTACACATCTACAATACCTTCGCAATTTACACATCTACAATACATTCACAATTTACACATCTACAATACATTCACAATTTACACATCTACAATACCTACGCAATTTACACATCTACAATAACTACACAATTTATACATCTACAATACCTGCGCAATTTACAAATCTACAATACCTAGTCAATTCACACATCTATATAACTTTCCCAATTTACACATCTACAATATCTTCGCAATTTACACATCTACAATACCTTCGCAATTTACAAATCTACAATACCTAGTCAATTTACACATCTACATAACTTTCCCAATTTACACATCTACAATATCTTCGCAATTTACACATCTACAATACCTTCGAAATTTACACATCTACATAACTTTCACAATTTAAACATCTACAATACCTTCGCAATTTACATATCTACAATACCTTTGAAATTTAAACATCTACATAACTTTCACAATGTACACATTTACAATACCTTCGCAATTTACCCATCTACAATACCTTCGAAATTTACACATCTACAATACCTACACAATTTACACATCTCCATAACTTTCGCAACTTACGCATCTACATACCTTTCGCAATTTCCACATCTACAATACCTACGCAATTTACACATCTACAATACCTACGCAATTTACACACCTACAATACCTTCGCAATATACACATCTCAATGACTTCCGCAACTTACGCATCTACATACATTTCGCAATTTACACATCTAAAATACCTTGGCAATTTACACATCTACAATACCTACGCAATTTACACATCTACAATACCTTCCTATTTCACAAATCTACACTACTTTTCTTATTGAGATAATTATGTATTGATGCACCGTGTAATTCTATCTTTTAGATTATATTATAAATAATTTCAATGTGCAACAATTTGCCGGATTTCCCTTTTTAAAGAATAACTTTAAGATTAAGAGACGATTCCATAACGCTAACTCTAACCTTTACACACTGATTTCGTTATATAATATTTTAATAAAACTGACTTTAATTTTTAGTCTTTTTTCATATGGAAAACTCAAATTGGACGATATAATCAACAACAAAGATTAATCAGAAATCAATAAAACAAATGACAAATAAATAAAATTTCCAGCAAAACACATTTTATCTGCAATAAAGTTCACTTTCTTATCACGAATCTCCTGTTCTCTATTCAAATCTCACTTGACTTGTGAACATTATTCTTGTCTTTATAAGTTGTGGGATCTATTTTTTGATTTATAATTCACTTCACACTATTATATTATTTTCTAGTTTTAAGTACCTGGCGTTGCCTGGGAATCGTTTTACTTTATATGTCAATTTTTTGTATTTTTACTAAATTGCTTTCGGTCAAAACTGATTAAGTTAAATTTAATTATATTACAGCATCACTTTGTCTTTTAATTTATCAATTCAAACAAATTACTACAAATCTGTAACTAATTTGTTTAAAGCAATGTTGGTTTAATCTCCATTTCTAAAATAATTGGTGTTGAAATTCACACATTGGTTAGAGCACTTCCGCTGTTGCCTGCCGGGAGTTTCTTTGGAATGAAAGTCCTTTTTTTTTTATACGCGTGACGCGCCAAAGGCGCACAGTTTCAATTTCCAGTAATGTGCCGTTATGTAATATTCGTTTCTAATTCAAGGGAAAATTTTACGCCTTTATCCCCGAAGATAATATTTAATATTTATGCTTCTGTTGTTGAATCCCTTACGTTGAGAACTTGAATTAATTTTGCGAATTTCACGTTATACAAGGTTAAGAAAATTCACATTCGATGAAAATAACTTTAAAAATTTTCAATCTTTTAATACATACGCATTTGCTAAAAAAACTTTTACTAACCAATCACATTCTATGCTTTAAATTTAAATTTATTAAAAATAATTTTAACTATTAATTAACTATTAATTTTAGCAAAAACGAGCATTCTGCTTATTTTAACTAACACGACCTTATTCTGCGTGCAGAATATAAACGTTATGCATAAATATAAACTTTTTCATTTGATCTTCGAATATTAATGAGTTGTTCAATAATAGTTAAACTCTCTCTCTCTCTCTCTCTCTCTCTCTCTCTCTCTCTCTCTATATATATATATATATATATATATATATATATATATATATATATATATATAACGTTGAATTGTTCAATAAATAATAAAAAAAACTAGTTGAAAAGTCTTTCGAGTTTCAGGTTGTTGTTTGATGTTTAAAACTTGCCTTTGTAAAAACGGTTTGAATCGGTTTAATTTAATCAATAATAATATTTGGAACCGTTGTTTTTAAATTCTAACAAAATATAAAAATAAATATTTTAAATATGGTTAAGCTTTCCTGGGTTAGTTTCAAATGGCTCCTTCTCGAAAAGATATCGAGAGGGTGTCCGATGCAAAAACTTCGAATCGAAGCAACAGTCGCGAAAGTGATCATGGCCGATGTGTGGAGGCAATAAATGCTTACGTCCTTGATATTAAAGGATGGCTATCAGATTGTGAAGATCTGGCAGACCAGATATTGACTGTATGGTTTACGAGCGTATTGCTACTTGCCAGGAAGACTCGTCGTTCGTTCGCATAGGGTGTTCGAAAGAATATATCCAAGTTTGAGGAGCAGGTTTTGAACCGGGAAATAAAAGAACAGCACGTTAAAAATCTCCAATGGTGAGGTTGGAAATTGAGTGACAATTCTCGAAGGCAATTCTCTCTCGAACAAATTTCAATTCAGAACCTTTCTCAAACGTTCCGAATTATCCATTCACTTTAGAAGACGAAACAGACAAATTACTCATATGAAAATCTAAACTGGGAGGGAAAACCTTTGAAATTATCTCAGAGTGTGGTGTTTCTCACTGAGAACGCAAACGCCGAGTTTGTTTTAAGACTTTATTCAGCCGAGAGCCCACCGCAAGTATCTACATGCTGTCTCTTTCTGCACCGCCCGTTTGACGGTGTTCTCCCTGTTATCGTCCCCTGTGTACCTACGTACATTACATCTCCCCCCAAAAAAGAAAGGTCCATTTATCATGGAAAAAGGCCCGGGTAGACTGCCCTTGTGACCCTTTTGTGGTCGAGGATTATTCTGCCTCAGTATGTGACCATTAAAGCCCCCCCCTTTTTTTTAAGTTAAGAAAAAATAAAAGGTAATTGTTCAATCTTTAGTCAATCCGGACTAAAACGATTCGGTGGTCTTATTGTACGACCCGATCGTCGTGGCAGGGCTAGTGGGGTATGCTCACTCACTTCTCTATCTGGCTGCTCATAATCGGGCGAATTCTCATGTGTCAATGGAGTCTGTGGATGTGTGTTATTTTCTGTTGCCATATCTGGAGGCATGTTTAGTTCTGTGAAAATGCGTTCTGGATTGTTTTTACTTGGGGATTGAGGTGCTGGCTCGGTGATACAACGGCGAGACCTGATGTGATCCTGATGACGACGAACCAACCGGCCATCCTGCAATCTGATTAGAAAGGATAAAGGAGATACTCTTTCCAGAATGTGACCAGCCAACCACATGGATCCGGAACCAAAGTTCTGTGCAAATACTGCTTGGTCTTCATCAAATGAACGCATCTGGGCAGATCTGTCATGGTGAAACTTTTGACATTCTTGGTTGTTATATACAACACTTGAGGTGGCGGGCTTCATACGATCCAGATTGGTGCGCAATCTTCGCTTTATCAATAACTCTGCCGGGGTAGATCTCGTTGTTGTGTGAGGCGTTGTCCGGTATGTCAGCAGAAAACGGGATATCTTTGTTTCCAGAGTTCCTCCCGACATTTTTTTTAATACCGTTTTTAACCAGCCCAACCGAGCGTTCGGCTAGACCATTTGATGCCTGATGATGTGGACTGAGAAATTTGTGTCTGATACCATTCCGTTTCATGAACTCTGCAAATTCTGAACTGGTGAAGCATGGGCCATTATCACTGACAACAATGTGCGGGAGACCATGAGTAGCAAAACAGCGCCTCAACCTTTCAATTGTAGTGGCTGAAGTAGCTGCACTTGTGGTATAGACATCAACCCATTTTGAGTGTGCATCCGTAATGACAAGCAGGTATTGGCCATTGTAATCGGCATAATCAACGTGAACCCGCTGCCAAGGTTCAGCTGGCCATTCCCAGGGGTGTAGTGGTGCCTTAGCAGGTAGGCTTCTGGAGCACTGACAAGGGTAACAGTTGTTCACCTTTTTTTCGATGTCAGCATCTATCACAGGCCACCATACATAGGTCCGGGCGAGGGCCTTCATCTTGACTATGCCAGGGTGGCATTGGTGAAGCTCGTCCAACACTCTTTACCTGAGATGGTGGAGAATTACCACTCGTGAACCCCACAGCAGGCACCCCCTTTCAACACTTAGTTCGTTTTACGAGCGTGAAATGGTAAATACGGAGCATCATGTGGGAGATTGGACCCTCCATGTTGTGTGGCTTGAACAACCTTAGAGAGGATGGGATCTTTGCGTGTATGAGCACAAATGTCAGTCGAGTCAACGGTGGAATTGTCCAGGTGATCCATGAGATGTATAATGTAGCCTGGTGTTGGGACATCTAACGCTGCCTGCAGGGGGAGACGACTCATTGCGTCGGCAGTGACGATGTGTGAACCAGGCCTATATTCTATCGTGTAATCGTAAGCACTCATCAACAGTGACCAACGTATTATTCTTGGTGGCAGGGTGTCCAATGTTGGCTTTGTTGGGCTAAAGAGGCTGATAAGTGGCTTATGATCCGTAATGATACGGAATGCACGTCCAAATAAGTAGTGATGAAACTTTTTAACCCCAAAGATAATATTCAGTCCCTCCGTGTCCAACTGACTATAATTTTTCTCAGCCGGTGACATTGTTCTCGAAGCAAAAGCAACAGGTTTCTCTGAACCGTCAGCAAAGATGTGCGACAAAACAGCTCCGACACCATATTGACTGGCGTCACAGGTCAGTACCAGTTCCTTCTTCGGGTCATAGTGAACCAGGACATTTGTGGTCTACAATGCATCTTTGGCTCGCTGAAAAGCTGTTAATTGGGGGGTGCCCCACGTCCAAGAGACACCTTTCCGCAGTAGATAATAGAGGGGGCCCAACTTATCTGCGACGTTGGGGACGTACCTAGCGTAGAACTGGAATAAGCCCAAGAAAGCCTTAAGTTCGGTCACATTGCGTAGTGCATCCCGGATGGCACGGATCTTTTCTACTGCTTCGGAGTCAATCCAATGACCTAAGTAGGTTACGGAGGGTGCCATGAACTTGCACTTGTCCAGACGAACGCGAAGACCAGATTCTGAGAGTTTCCCTAACACTCGGTCAAGGGTGCTCAAGTGTTCTGCGTCTGATGATCCTGTAATTAGTATGTCGTCCTGATAGCATACGACATGTGGTTCATTTGCCAACAAATTGTCCATACAGCGTTGATAGATACTAGGAGCTGATTTTACTCCAAAACTGAGGCGGTTGAACCTGTAGAGACCCCGTGGTGTATTGATTGTAAGGTACTGCTTTGAGTTTTTCTCTAACGGAACCTGCAGGAACGCTGATCTCAAGTCAAGTTTGGTGAATTTCTTTCCCTGCAACAATTTTGCATACAAATCATCAAGCCTGGGGATAGGGTACTGGTCGAGATTTGGACATTTGTTTATTGTAGTTTTATAGTCTCCACACAACCGTATTGTTTGGTCAGTTTTGACAACTGCTACTATAGGGGCAGCCCATTCTGTGTATTGTACTGGTTCGATAATACCCAGAGACTCTAGTCGATCCAGCTCCTTGTCAACCTTTTCACGCAATGCAAAGGGCACGTGTCGAGCCTTGCAGAATATGGGCTTTGTTTTCGGGTCAACACTAAGTTTTGCTGTGAAACCCTTCAGTGCGCCCAATTCATCCTTGAAAACATCGGGGTATGTCTTCAATTGCAGGTGTAGCATTTACTGCTTTCAGCTGATGGATGCGTTTCCAGCTGAGTTGCACTACTCGTAACCAGTTTCTACCAAGAAGTGCAGAGCCAGAACCAGGAACAATCACTAATGGCAGACGAAACTGTCGGCCATCATAGTCTACCGACACTTGACACGTACCACACGGCGTAATACTTTCTCCCGTGTAGGTTGCTAGTTTCTGTGACATAGGCTTAAGTACCGGCTTATCAGGTTCACACAATAGTTTTTCAAATGCATTGCGGCTGATCAATGAAACAGCAGCTCCGGTGTCGATCTCCATCTCGACATTGCGGCCATTTATGCCCACCAACACAATCAGAGGCTCGGTTTTGCTATTTGTTGGCAGGTTAAACAGCCTATGCACCGAGGCGCAGTCGCTGCCTGTATCTTCGTCTACTGGTTCTTCACTGGCGACCTTGTGGGTTTTACGATTTCCAGCTCTGTCGTTGTACTTCCGGGTCAAACAGACTGGCGAAATGTGACCGGTTTTGTGACAAAAATTACACGTTGCCTCTTTTAAACGACAGGAGTCGGGGTAATGTTTTCCGTTACATCGGAAACATGGTCTTTGTTTTTGTCTCCGTAGTGGAGTAGGCCGTTCAACCTGGTTGACTTTCGTCTGTATTGTAAAATTGGACGTTGAACAGGCTGCCATGTCACTAACATTCATGCCTGCACTTTCCATGGCAAGAGCTATCTGTCGGGCATAAGGAAATGTTAGTTTCCTCTCGGAAAGCAGTCGCCGACGGATTCGGTCATCCATCAATCCAACGACGAGCAAATTTCTCAACATCTCTTCTATCGTATTTCCAAACTCACAAAACTTTATATTTTTTTTTTAAATGAGCAATAAAATCCGAAATGGACTGACTTGATTGTTGGCGGCACATGTAAAAGTTGAATCGCTCAACAATTACGGACGGTGTTGTGTTGCAGTACTCTTTTAACGAGAGCGAGCGTTCCTCATAACTTTTGTCTCTTAAGCTGTGCGGCGTAACGAGATCCTTCAACAGAGAAAATGTTTCACCACCACAAACAGAAAGAAGGACGGCCTTTTTCTTTCCTGGATCTTGTATTCCGTTAGCCTCGAAATAATACTCCAATCTTTCTGAGTATCACCTCCACTCGGCGAGAATTCGTCGATTTTACCATAATCTTTTTAAAATGCGTGTGTGCAGGTAGCAATATGTCGCTATTTAATTTCTATTAAACGCGATGTTTTTCGGAGAAAAAGTTTAAATAACTTTCCCCTTTATGAGAAATGATCTCATCCTCGTCGCCATGTGGTGTTTCTCACTGAGAACGCAAACGCCGAGTTTGTTTTAAGACTTTATTCAGCCGAGAGCCCACCGCAAGTATCTACATGCTGTCTCTTTCTGCACCGCCCGTTTGCCGGTGTTCCCCCTGTTATCGTCCCCTGTGTACCTACGTACATTACAGAGTTTGACATGAAGTCGAACTTGGAAAAAACTTTGAATGTCTTCACGGAAAGATTCTCGAATTCCGACAACATAAGAGACAAAATATTTGAAGAAATTCTTCATTGTACCGACCCCTTCGCAACCTCGATAAATTGATATTTAAAGCGTCAAAGCTGATTTGACCGAACTAAACTGCTCCTTCAGATTTTGTAAAGGATGGTTCATCTTCAGGACAGTTACTCACGTGATATTTAAAAATATTCCTGCAAAGATTCGAAAGAAAATTTATGTACCGAAGCAGGGAGAGATATTCTTCGCTAGGAAAGGATAAATGAATGTGGACTTCAATATGGCAGCAAAAAATGGGTGAAAATCGTGCGTCAAAATTGTCCGCCAATTTGTCTGATAAACGGCAAGGTGAGAACAAGAAACATATTAGGGGACTCTTACAACAAATGAAGGAAATTCTCCCGAATAAAAACACACTTTCTGGAAATAACAAAAAAATTCTGTAAATTTTGCAGTAAAATTGAACTCAGGGCGAAGAAGTGATCTACGTTCATATCTTTCAGTCTTAAAACAAGTATGTGAGGGCTCGATCGAATTTTTCAGCGATGTACGCAAAATCTACTCAATTCTTTGTGGAAAAGATTTCATCACCGTCGTCTTACGCCAAGTCCAGTACTGCATGTATCAGCAATAGGAAAGAGGATATCCTCCATGCATTTGAATTGTCTTGTTGATACTGGCAGCCAATGTTCATTCTTTTCATGTATAAAAAATTGGGCTCTCGAGAGGATTTACACGCAGAACCATGTAACAGACACCTAAGTACTTTTATATGTGCAAAGAATACTAATCTTCGTCATCTGGAACTATCCTTAAAATTGGGGGCTCAACAACCCTTTTCCTTTGATGCAATGTTCACTAATGGGTTAATATCCCTTGTTTTGACGAGATAAATATAAAAGAAGCGGGATTCCGTCCCGATTATATGGTATCATACGTTTAGATCTACTCCAACCCTTGGAGAATTTTAGTTTTAATAAATGTCTGGATGGATCTGCTTAGCAAACTTCAAATGGTATTATTCCTTTCAGACAAATAAGTTATTTTTTGGAGAAAAGTTTGAAGAAAGTTTATAAAAGACGTGCCTTCTCTTCATTTATTCATTCAATTTGCAAGTTACCAAAGTGTTCAAACTATCGAGAAAGTATTGAATCCCGTATATTCGTTTTCTGATCCTTCAGAACCAATTTTTAGAAATCCTTAGTTTTTTCTCTCGACTCAATTGGTGATGATGAGGACAAAATCAAAGTTTTTAAAGTATCGTTATGAAAGTACCATGGGATGAAAACAAGATATCTCATGGGGAGTTAAATTATGTCCCTTCCTTGAAGATTCTGGAGAGAGTGGTGGACTCTCTGTAGAAAAAGGGGCACTATATAAAGACTATATAAATGTCTTCCGGGAGCCTGAAAAGAAATGGATATCATAGTACTGGTGAAGGCTTCGGAAAATATTGTTGGCTTCTCCATCATCTGGTCATTAAACAAAGTACAGAAGTCACCACTAAGATTCGTCCTGTTTTCAATTGTTTGATTGAAAGGCATCGGGGCCTTTTTACGAATGATGCTGCATATACTAGAGTCAATATGACTGTCAAGTTGTTGTACTTGTTAGTAGCATTTAGGAAAAACAATTATAAAATAAAAGTATTAACCGATTTCCATCAAAATTGAAAATTAAAAGCGTCCAGAAATAAAAGTATTAACCGATTCGCGTCAAAAGTTGAAAATGAAAAGCGTCAAGAAATAAAATTATTAACCGATTCGCGCTAAATGTTGAAAATTAAAAGCGGCCAGAAATAAAAGTATTAACCGATTCGCGTCTAAAGTTGAAAATTAAACGCATCAAGAAATAAAATTATTAACCGATTTGTGCCAAAAGTAGAAACGTAGAAGCATCCAGAAATAAAAGTATTAACCGACTTGCGTCAAATGTTGAAAATTAAAAACGTCCAGAAATAAAAGTATTAACCGATTCGCGTCAAAAGTTGAAACATGAAAGCGTCCAGAAATAAAATATTAGTCGATTCGCGTCAAAAATTGAAAATTAAAAGCGTCAAGAAATAAAAGTATTAACCGATTTGCATTAAACGTTGAAAATTAAAAGCATCAAGAAATAAAAGTATTAACTGATTCGCGTCAAAGTTTATATTTATTTCATATTTTTAAAAGCCTCAGCATGTCTGCAAATTCTTCTTACTGTACATTGGTAGAGGAAAGGTTATTTGATATGGATGCTATTATTCTCAATCTCAGCTTTATGTGTTCAGACAAAAATTGTCCTAAAGTTCTCTTTCGACAAAATATGACTGAGATTAGAGAAGGCTTAGATACGTTTCTTGACTTGACTGAGCAAGTCTATACTTGTTTTTATCCTGAGACTGTGGATATGGAATTTCTAGACGCAGATGCTTCTCGGGTAGATGCATTCCAGAATAGTGTTAGAGAAGCCATGCGTAGTTTAGCTAGTGGTAAGCTAGGTGAGTCCCGGTGCTCTTTGATACACCGACGATAATGCCGGTCAAGGTTTCCGATCCGGAACCAGAATGCCCGGTTGCTGAGACCAACTCTCTAAGTAAGTAAGCGAATTCAGGCCGCAGTTAGAAAATTGTGCGGCAATTAAATCAATTTAATCTGCCTAGATTGCAGCTTGCCGTAATTTTAGCTAGGAAATTTAAATTTGTTAGGAATTTTTAAGGACTCCAGTTTGGTCCATAATTTGTTGAGCATGGATCCCTGGAATTTTATGCAATTAATGGAGGAGTTTAAATGGGAATTGGTTAGAGGCATTGTGCCTATTATTAAAGGGAAACAGTTAGGGGTTTTTAAGCAGTCCGCTGATAGTCAGGGAAACTGTTTAGATTTGGGCACTTGTCAAGATGGCCAAGCCCTGGTATGCATTGATGAGCATGTTATTCTGAAGAACTGGAGTTTAGCTTGTCGTAACTCCTTTTCAGAACAAGTACTGGAAGAAGACTTTAGTACTTTTAAAGTACTTACTGTAAGTACTGCATTCGGTGCAATCATGCACCTTTGGAGCGAATGTCATTCCGAAAGTTTCAGAACCTCTGGTCCTTTATCACCTTGTCTCCATGTTGGGTTGCAAGGGAGACTATTTTGCCGAGAGTTTGGCAAACTCAATCTCCACTGGATGATTTCAGTGGAGTGTCGGCAGTTTATTTTCCAAGTATTTTTTATCTACATGATGTGTAGTGCAGCCCCTCCGAAGATCTGTGAGGGTGCATATTTTGTTCTGCAGAAACCTTCTGTAGAATTTTGTCCGTATGAGGATGAAGTTTCTCCTTTCAGGATGACCTTTCCTGTTTTAATTAAAGCTATTTCATGCCTCATGGAGTATTTGAGGATATGCCTCTACGTTGCTTCTTGCAACATTATTCGGGTTATATAGCCCAATCTATTTTGCTACTGGATTCTTCCCCTGGAGCAAAAGTAATGTTTTTAGGAAGATTTTATAAGTGTGCGGTGAAGTTCCTGATGCTGGAACGTGAAGCTTGGGATCTAACCCAGGAGATTTGCCTTAAATGCTTTCTCCCCTTTTTTCTTTCCTTTTTGTTACTATGAACAACGGATTTTGGTGACGAACCCAAAATTTCGTTAGTATTAGCCGATTTGCGTCAAAAGTTTAAAATTAAAAGCGTCCAGAAATAAAAGTATTAACCAATTCGCGTCAAAAGTTGAAAATTAAAAGCGTCAAAAATTGGAATATTAACATGTGATTCGAGTCAGTCGTTTTCTAATAGTCGTCGTATAATAGAGAATTATGATTCAACTGACTTTTTTGTGCTTGAGAAGCTAGTTAAGCTTAGCGGTCGTCTGAGAAGCTAGTAAAGCCTAGCGGTCATATGAGAAGCTAGTAAAGCCTAGCGGTCGTCTGAGAAGCTAGTAAAGCCTAGCGGTCGTCTGAGAAGCTAGTAAAGCCTAGCGGTCGTCTGAGAAGCTAGTAAAGCCTAGCGGTCATATGAGAAGCTAGTAAAGCCTAGCGGTCGTCTGAGAAGCTAGTAAAGCCTAGCGGTCATATGAGAAGCTAGTAAAGCCTAGCGGTCGTCTGAGAAGCTAGTAAAGCCTAGCGGGGTTTGAAAGGCTAGTGATGACTAGCGGTTGTTCAAAAGTGCCTGGAGGTGTTTAAGAGGCTAATCAATTCTAGCGGTGTTTGAGAGGCTAATCAATTCTAGCGGTGTTTGAGAGGCTAATCAATTCTAGCGGCGTTTGAGAGGCTAATCAATTCTAGCGGCGTTTGAGAGGCTAAAAAATTCTAGCGGTGTTTGAGAGGCTAATAATTTCTAGCGGCGTTTGAGAGGCTAATCAATTCTAGTGGCGTTTCAGAGGCTAATCAATTCTAGCGGCGTTTGAGAGGCTAATAAATTCTAGCGGCGTTTGAGAGGCTAATCAATTCTAGCGGTATTTGAGAAGCTAATCAATTCTAGCGGTGTTTGAGAGGCTAGTAAATACTAGCGGTTTTTGAGAGGTTAATCAATTCTAGCGGTGTTTGAGAAGCTAATTAATTCTATCGGCGTTTGCAAAGCTAATCAATTCTAGCGGCGTTTGAGAGGCTAATCAATTCTAGCGGTGCTTGAGAAACTAATCAATTCGAACGGGGTTTGAGAGGCTAATCAATTCTAGCGGTGTTTGAGAGGCTAGTCAATTCTAGCAGTATTTCAGAGGCTAATCAATTCTAGTGGTGTTTGAGACGCTTATACATTCTAGCGGTGTTTGAGAGGCTAATCAATTTTAGCGGTGTTTGAGACGCTTATACATTCTAGCGGTGTTTGAGAATCCAATCAATTCTAGCGGTGTTTGAGACGCTTATACATTCTAGCGGTGTTTGAGAGGCTAATCAATTTTAGCGGCGTTTGAGAGGCTAATAAATTCTAGCGGCGTTTGAAAGGCTAATCATTTCTAACGGTGCTTCAGAAGCTAATCAATTCTAGCGGCGTTTGAGACGCTAATCAATTCTAGCAGCGTTTAAGAGGCTAGTCAATAAATTCTAGCGGTGTTTGAGATGCTAATCAATTCTAGCGGTGCTTGAGTAGCTTATAAATTTCAGCGGTGTTTAAGAAGCTAATCAATTCTAGCGGTGTTTGAGAGGCTAATACATTCTAGCGGCGTTTGAGAGGCTAGTCAATTCTAGCGGTGTTTGAGAGGCTAATCAATTCTAGCGGTGTTTGCGAGGCAAATCAATTCTAGCGGTGTTTGAGAAGCTAATCAATTCTAGCGGTGTTTAAGAGGCTAATCAATTCTAGCGGTGTTTGAGAAGCTAATCAATTCTAGCGGTGTTTGACAAGCTAATTAATTCTAGCGGTGCTTGAGTCGCTAATAAATTCGAGCGGTGTTTGAGAAGCTAATCAATTCTAGCGGTGTTTAAGAGGCTAATCAATTCTAACGGTGCTTCAGAAGCTAATCAATTCTAGCGGCGTTTGAGACGCTAATCAATTCTAACGGTGCTTCAGAAGCTAATCAATTCTAGCGGCGTTTGTAGAGGCTAATCAATTCTAGCCGCGTTTGAGAAGCTAATAAATTCTAGCGGTGTGTGAGAGGCTAATCAATTCTAGCGATGCTTGAGTCGCTTATAAATTCCAGCGGTGTTTGAGAAGTTAATCAATTCTAGCGGTGTTTGAGAGACTAATACATTCTATTTTATTTTCTTTAAATCATAATGAATATCCATTTCTTTTCCCCCTCCTCCTTTATGGGAAGTGTGTTGAAATTGGCATTGGCTAGAGCACTTTTGCTGTTTCTTGTAAGGAGTTGCTTTGGAACGGAAGTCCTTTCTGTACACACGTGACACGCTAAGGGCGTGCAATTTCAGTTTCCAGTGATGTTTTGTCGTGAAAGAACGTGTAATAATCGTTTCTAATTTAAAGGAGAATTTCTCACTTTTGTCCTCCCAGATAGCATCCACTGCTTCTGTTGTTGCGTCTCCTCCGTGGAGAGGTTGAATTAATTTATAATTAGAAACTACTGTTTCGGCTCAATTTCTGTTATAAGAGCTTTTCAACTATACGGTGATAAGTATAATTGGCATTCTTCTAAATTCTTTACTTGCTTCAGTGGACTACTTAGAAGAACATTATCAGCTCTGAAGCACAGGCGCATCGTTTCTGCAAACATTGACTCAATCGTGAATTCCGTTCTTGTTTTGCGAATTTCGTGTCTTCACAAGTTTTTCACCCAACTTGAATTTTCTTCATATTTGGTGATAAATAGCTTTAAAAATTTCCAATCTTTTAATTAAATGAAGATTTGCTAAGAAATTTAAAGCTACCAATCACATACTATTCGACAGTTTTAATGATTAAAATGTTCAACTATAAATAATCCTTAACTGAATTGCTAACTCCTTTTTACAAAGAAATCTAAAATGATTATTGTTGATTTCATTTTGTAAATACTTAAAAAAATGTATTCAAATAAATGTTCGTTTTAGTATTTTATGTTTTTAGATATTTGATTTTAATAAATAATCGATTAGAATAAAATCAAAATAATATTACGTAAGTCACGTAGAGACGAGTAACACATGAGAAGCACGCTCGTGAGTTTCCTAGTATTCCGAAACGGCTGGGTGGAGTTTTATGAAATTTCACACAAATACACTTTGTGTCTGGGAGTATTGTTAGATAAGTTTTGTATCGGAATGTCTGATTAGCATCAAAAATCGATAATTAAAAAATCCAATTAAAGAAGAAACAGTTCGATTTTGAAAAAGTTAACACCTTATACAGTGCTTTGGGTCGTCCCATTGAACATTCAGTTGAGTAAACATCTCAATTCTAGCGGTGTTTGACAAGCTAATTAATTCTAGCGGTGTTTGAGTCGCTAATAAATTCGAGCGGTGTTTGAGAAGCTAATCAATTCTAGCGGTGTTTAAGAGGCTAATCAATTCTAACGGTGCTTCAGAAGCTAATCAATTCTAGCGGTGTTTGAGACGCTAATCAATTCTAACGGTGCTTCAGAAGCTAATCAATTCTAGCGGCGTTTGTAGAGGCTAATCAATTCTAGCCGCGTTTGAGAAGCTAATAAATTCTAGCTGTGTGTGAGAGGCTAATCAATTCTAGCGATGCTTGAGTCGCTTATAAATTCCAGCGGTGCTTCAGAAGCTAATCAATTCTAGCGGCGTTTGAGAGGCTAATCAATTCTAGCGGTGCTTGAGAGGCTAATCAATTCTAGTGGTGTTTTAGAGGCTAACAAATTCTAGCGGTGCTTGAGAGGCTAATCAATTCTAGCGATGTTTTAGAGGCTAATAAATTCTAGCGGTGTTTAAGAGGCTAATAAATTCTAGCGGTTTTTGAGAAACTAATCAATTCTAGCGGTGCTTGAGTCGCTAATAAATTCTAGCGGTGTTTGAGAAGCTAATAAATTCTAGCGATGCTTGAGGAGCTAATCAATTCGAGCGGTGTTTGAGGAGCTAATCCATTCTAGCAGCATTTAACAGGCTAATCAATTCTAGCGGTGTCTGAGAAGCTAATCAATTCTAGCGGTGCTTGAGAAGCTAATCAATTCTAGCGGTGCTTGAGAAGCTAATCAATTCTAGCGGTGCTTGAGTCGCTTATAAATTCCAGCAGTGATCGAGACGCTAATAAATTCTAGCGGTACTTGAGAGATTAATCAATTCTAGCGATGTTTTAGAGGCTAATATATTCTAGCGATGTTTGAGAGGCTAATCAATTGTAGCGGTGTTTGAGAGGCTAATCAATTCTAGCGGTTTTTTTAGAGGCTAATCGATTCTAGCGGTTTTTGGGAGGCTAATCAATTCAAGCGGCGTTTGAGAGGCTAATCAATTCTAGTGGTGTTTGAGAGGCTAATCAATTCTAGTGGCGTTTGAGAGGCTAATCAATTCTAGTGGTGTTTGAGAGGCTAATCAATTCTAGTGGTGTATGAGAAGCTAATAAATTCAAGTTGTGTTTGAGAAGCTAATCAATTCTAGTAGTGTTTGAGAAACTAATCAATTCTAGCGGTGCTTGAGAAGCTAATCAATTCTAGCGGTGTTTTTAGAGGCTAATCAATTCTAGCGGTTTTTTTAGAGACTAATCAATTCTAGGCTAAAAAATTGTAGCGGTGTTTGAGAAACTAATCAATTCTAGAGGTGTTTGAGAAGCTAATAAATTCTAGCAGTGCTTGAGAGGCTAATTAATTCTAGCGATGTTTTAGGGGCTAATAAATTCTAGCGGTGTTTTAGAGGCTAATCAATTCTAGTGGTTTTTGAGAAGCTAATCAATTCTAGCGGTGTTTGAGAGGTTAATCAATTCTAGCGGTGTTTTAGAGGCTAATCAATTCTAGCGGTGCTTGAGAGGCTAATCAATTCTAGCGGTGTTTGAGAAGCTAATCAATTCTAGCGGTGCTTGAGAAGCTAATTAATTCTAGCGGTTTTTGAGAAGCTAATCAATTCTAGCGGTGCTTGAGAAACTAATCAATTCTAGCGGCGTTTGAGAGGCTAATCAATTCTAGTGGTGTTTGAGAAGCTAATCTGTGCTAGCGTTGTTTGAGAGGCTAATTAATTCTAGTGGTGTTTGAGAGGCTAATTAATTCTAGTGGTGTTTGAGAGGCTAATAAATTTTAGTGGTGTTTGAGAAGCTAATCAATTCTAACGGTGTTTGAGAAGCTAATAAAGTCTAGCGGTGCTCTAGAAGCTAATCAATTCTAGCGGCGTTTGCGAATCTAATAAATTCTAGTTGTGTTTTAGAAGCTAATCAATTCTAGCGGTGCTTGAGAATCTAATCAATTCTACCGTTGTTTGAGAAGCTAATCAATTCTAGCAGTGCTTGAGAAGCTTATCAATTCTAGCGGTGTTTGAGAAGCTAATAAATTCTAGCGATGTTTTAGAAGTGATAAATTCTAGCGTCGTTTGAGATACTAATCAATTCTAGTGGTGTTTGAGAAGCTAATCAATTAAAGCGGTGTTTGAGAAGTTTATCCATTCTAGTGGTGTTTTAGAGGCTAATCAATTCTAGCGGTGTTTGAGAGGCTAATAAATTCTAGTGGTGTTTGTGAGGCTAATCAATTCTTGCGGTGTTTTAGAAGCTAATCAACTCTAGCGCTGTTTGAGAAGCTAATCAATTCTAGTGGTGTTTGAGAAGCTTATCAATTTTAGCGGCGTTTGAGAAGCTAATCAATTCTAGCGGCGTTTGCGAAGCTAATAAATTCTAGCGGTGTTTTTGAAGCTAATAAATTCTAGCGGTGTTGTAGAAGCTAATCAATTCTAGCGGTGTTTGAGAGCTTAATAAATTCTAGTGGTGTTTGAGAGGCTAATCAATTCTAGCGGTGTTTGAGAGGCTAATCAATTCTAGTGCTGTTTGAGAAGCTTATCAATTTTAGCGGCGTTTGAGAAGCTAATCAATTCTATACGGTTTTTGGGACGCTAATCAATTCTAGCGCTGTTTGAGAAGCTAATCAATTCAAGCGGCGTTTGAGAGACTAATCAATTCTAGCGGTTTTTGGGACGCTAATCAATTCTAGCGGTTTTTGGGACGCTAATCAATTCTAGCGCTGTTTGAGAAGCTAATCAATTCTAGCGGCGTTTGAGAGACTAATCAATTCTAGCGGTTTTTGGGACGCTAATCAATTCTAGCGGTTTTTGAGAAGCTAATCAATTCTAGTGGTGTTTGAGGGGCTAATCAATTCTAGCGGTGTTTTAGAGGCTAATCAATTCTAGCGGCGTTTGAGAGACTAATCAATTCTAGGTGTTTTTGGGACGCTAATCAATTCTAGCGCTGTTTGAGAAGCTAATCAATTCTAGTGGTGTTTGAGGGGCTAATCAATTCTAGCGGTGTTTTAGAGGCTAATCAATTCTAGTGGTGTTTCGGAAGCTAATGAATTCTAGCGGGGTTTGGGAGATTAATCAATTCTAGTGGTGTTTGAGGGGCTAATCAATTCTAGCGGTGTTTGAGAAGCTAATCAATTCTAGTGGTGTTTGAGGGGCTAATCAATTCTAGCGGTGTTTTAGAGGCTAATCAATTCTAGCGGCGTTTGAGAGACTAATCAATTCTAGGTGTTTTTGGGACGCTAATCAATTCTAGCGCTGTTTGAGAAGCTAATCAATTCTAGTGGTGTTTGAGGGGCTAATCAATTCTAGCGGTGTTTTAGAGGCTAATCAATTCTAGTGGTGTTTCGGAAGCTAATGAATTCTAGCGGGGTTTGGGAGATTAATCAATTCTAGTGGTGTTTGAGGGGCTAATCAATTCTAGCGCTGTTTGAGAAGCTAATCAATTCTAGCGGCGTTTGAGAGGCTAATCAATTCTAGTGGTGTTTGAGAAGCTAATTAATTCTAGCGGCGTTTGAGAGACTAATCAATTCTAGTGGTGTTTGAGAAGCTAATCAATTCTAGTGGTGTTTGAGGGGCTAATCAATTCTAGTGGTGTTTGAGAAGCTAATCAATTCTAGCGGCGTTTGAGAGACTAATCAATGCTAGTGGTGTTTGAGAGACTAATCAATTCTAGCGGCGTTTGAGAGACTAATCAATTCTAGCGGCGTTTGAGAAGCTAATCAATTCTAGCGGTGTTTGAGAAGCTAATCAATTGTAGCGGCGTTTGAGAGGCTAATCAATGCTTGTGTTTGAGAGGCTAATCAATTCTAGTGGTGTTTGAGAAGCTAATAAATTCTAGTGGTGTTTGGGAAGCTAATGAATTCTAGCGGGGTTTGAGAGATTAATCAATTCTTGTGGTGTTTGAGAAGCTAATGAATTCTAGTGGTGTTTGAGAGGCTAATCAATTCTAGTGGTGTTTGGGAAGCTAATAAATTCTAGCGGGGTTTGAGAGATTAATCAATTCTAGTGGTGTTTGAGAAGCTAATCAATTCTAGTGGTGTTTGAGAGGCTAATCAATTCTAGCGGTGCTCGAGAAGCTGATCAATTCTAGCGGCGTTTGAGAAACTAATCAATTGTAGTGGTGTTTGAGAAGCTAATCAATTCTAGCGGCGTTTGAGAGACTAATCAATTGTAGTGGTGTTTGAGAAGCTAATGAATTCTAGTGGTGTTTGAGAGGCTAATCAATTCTAGTGGTGTTTAGGAAGCTAATGAATTCTAGCGTGGTTTGAGAGATTAATCAATTCTAGTGGTGTTTGAGAAGCTAATAAATTCTAGTGGTGGTTGAGAGACTAATCAATTCTAGTGGTGTTTGAGGGGCTAATCAATTCTAGTGGTGTTTGAGAAGATAATCAATTCTAGTGGTGGTTGAGAGACTAATCAATTCTAGCGGCGTTTGAGAGGCTAATCAATTCTAGTGGTGTTTGAGAAGCTAATCAATTGTAGCGGCGTTTGAGAGGCTAATCAATGCTTGTGTTTGAGAGGCTAATCAATTCTAGCGGTGTTTGAGAGGCTAATCAATTCTAGTGGTGTTTGGGAAGCTAATCAATTCTAGTGGTGGTTGAGAGACTAATCAATTCTAGTGGTGTTTAGGAAGCTAATGAATTCTAGCGTGGTTTGAGAGATTAATCAATTCTAGTGGTGTTTGAGAAGCTAATAAATTCTAGTGGTGGTTGAGAGACTAATCAATTCTAGCGGTGTTTGAGAGGCTAATCAATTCTAGTGGTGTTTGAGAAGCTAATCAATTGTAGCGGCGTTTGAGAGGCTAATCAATGCTTGTGTTTGAGAGGCTAATCAATTCTAGCGGTGTTTGAGAGGCTAATCAATTCTAGTGGTGTTTGGGAAGCTAATGAATTCTAGCGGGGGTTGAGAGACTAATCAATTCTAGTGGTGTTTGAGAAGCTAATCAATTCTAGCGGTGTTTGAGAAGCTAATCAATTGTAGCGGCGTTTGAGAGGCTAATCAATGCTTGTGTTTGAGAAGCTAATCAATTCTAGTGGATTTTGAGAGGCTAATCAATTCTAGTGGATTTTGAGAAGCTAATCAATTCTAGCGGTGTTTGAGAAGCTACTTAATTCTTGTGGTGTTTGCGAAGCTAATAAATTCTAGCGGTGTTTTAGAAGCTAATAAATTTTAGCGGTGCTTGAGAGGCTAATCAAATCCAACGGTGTTTGAGAGGCTAATCAATTCTAGCGGTGCTCGAGAAGCTATTCAATTCTAGCGGCATTTGCGAAGCTAATAAATTCTAGCGGTGTTTTAGAAGCTAATAAATTTTAGCGGTGTTTGAGAAGCTAATCAATTCTAGTGGTGTTTGAGAGGCTAATGAATTCTAGCGGTGTTTGACAAGCTAATCAATTCTAGCGGTGTTTGAGAAGCTAATCAATTCTAGCGGTGTTTGAGAAGCTAATCAATTCTAGTGGTGTTTGAGAGGCTAATGAATTCTAGCGGTGTTTGACAAGCTAATCAATTCTAGCGGTGTTTTAGAAGCTAATCAATTCTTGCGGTGTTTGAGAAGCTAATCAATTCTAGTGGTGTTTGAGAGGCTAATGAATTCTAGCGGTGTTTGACAAGCTAATCAATTCTAGCGGTGTTTGAGAAGCTAATCAATTCTTGTGGTGTTTTAGAAGCTAATCAATTCTAGCGGTGTTTGAGAAGCTAATCAATTCTAGCGGCGTTTGAGAAGCTAATCAATTCTAGCGGTGTTTGAGAAGCTAATCAATTCTAGTGGTGTTTTAGGAGCTAATCAATTCTAGCGGCGTTTGCGAAGCTAATAAATTCTAGCGGTGTTTTAGAAGCTAATACATTTTAGCGGTGCTTTAGAGGCTAATCAAATCCAACGGTGTTTGAGAGGCTAATCAATTCTAGCGGTGCTCGAAAAGCTAATCAATTCTAGCGGTGTGTTAGAAGCTAATAAATTTTAGCGGTGTTTGAGAAGCTAATCAATTCTAGTGGTGTTTGAGAGGCTAATAAATTCTAGCGGTGTTTTAGAAGCTAATCAATTCTAGTGGTGTATGAGAAGCTAATCAATTCTAGCGGTGTTTGAGAAGCTAATCAATTCTAGCGGTGTTTGAGAAGCTAATCAATTCTAGTGGTGTTTTAGAAGCTAATCAATTCTAGTGGTGTTTGAGAAGCTAATAAATTCTAGTGGTGTTTGAGAGGCTAATCAATTCTAGTGGTGTTTCAGAAGATAATCAATTTTACCGGCGTTTGAGAAGCTAATCAATTCTAGCGGTGTTTGAGAAGCTAATAAATTCTAGTGGTGTTTGAGAGGCTTATAAATTGCAGCGGTGTTTTAGAAGCTAATAAATTCTAGCGGTGCTTGAGAGGTTAATCAATACTAGCGGTGTTTTAGAGGCTAATCAATTCTAGCTGTGCTTGAGAAGCTAATCAATTCTAGCGGTGTTTGAGAGGCTAATAAATTCTAGCGGCCTTTGAGAGGCTAATCAATTCTAGCGGTGTTTGAGAGGCTAATCAATTCTAGCGGTGTTTGAGAGGCTAATCAATTCTAGCGGTGTTTGAGAGGCTAATCAATTCTAGCGGTGTTTGAGAAGCTAATCAATTCTAGCGGTGTTTGAGAAGCTAATCAATTCTAGCGGTGTTTGAGAGGCTAATCAATTCTAGTGGTGTTTGAGAGGTTAGTATAGCAGCGTTTAAGATTGCTGATCTCGACACAGGCTTATGAGATGATCTTAAAGAATCTTGGAGGCATGTAATGTGACATGCGTAGATTTGCATATCAATGAGGCTTCGTCCCACATAAAGATTTTATAAAAGGACTAAAGTCAAGAAGGCAGAGTAGTCGAGTTCTTGGAACCAAATTGAACACGTCAGAATTTAGAATGTCGTAGAAACGCTAAGAATCCTTTTTATTTTATTTTCTTTAAATCATAATGAATATCCATTTCTTTTCCCCCTCCTCCTTTATGGGAAGTGTGTTGAAATTGGCATTGGCTAGAGCACTTTTGCTGTTTCTTGTAAGGAGTTGCTTTGGAACGGAAGTCCTTTCTGTACACACGTGACACGCTAAGGGCGTGCAATTTCAGTTTCCAGTGATGTTTTGTCGTGAAAGAACGTGTAATAATCGTTTCTAATTTAAAGGAGAATTTCTCACTTTTGTCCTCCCAGATAGCATCCACTGCTTCTGTTGTTGCGTCTCCTCCGTGGAGAGGTTGAATTAATTTATAATTAGAAACTACTGTTTCGGCTCAATTTCTGTTATAAGAGCTTTTCAACTATACGGTGATAAGTATAATTGGCATTCTTCTAAATTCTTTACTTGCTTCAGTGGACTACTTAGAAGAACATTATCAGCTCTGAAGCACAGGCGCATCGTTTCTGCAAACATTGACTCAATCGTGAATTCCGTTCTTGTTTTGCGAATTTCGTGTCTTCACAAGTTTTTCACCCAACTTGAATTTTCTTCATATTTGGTGATAAATAGCTTTAAAAATTTCCAATCTTTTAATTAAATGAAGATTTGCTAAGAAATTTAAAGCTACCAATCACATACTATTCGACAGTTTTAATGATTAAAATGTTCAACTATAAATAATCCTTAACTGAATTGCTAACTCCTTTTTACAAAGAAATCTAAAATGATTATTGTTGATTTCATTTTGTAAATACTTAAAAAAATGTATTCAAATAAATGTTCGTTTTAGTATTTTATGTTTTTAGATATTTGATTTTAATAAATAATCGATTAGAATAAAATCAAAATAATATTACGTAAGTCACGTAGAGACGAGTAACACATGAGAAGCGATCATATAATTTTATTTATTTTAGAAAAGCACTTCCCGTTTGAATACATGTTTGTTCTTTTTAATGAATTTCTCTGTTTAAAAAAAAAATAACTGACATTCCTTCTCTGTTTTTCTTTCATCCTACCATTTCTTTAACTGTTTAAAATGGAGATCTATTTTCTCTCATTCTTGGGATATCAATCTTGGTTGCTGCACGCTGCACATAATCTCAGCAGTATTAGACAGCAAGCGGGCATTAACCGAAAGTTGTTTACTTTGCTACAAACTGAACGAACGTAGATATGCGCAGATATCTTCGTCCTTAACCTAATTCAACCCTGTGTGCTCGCTTCTCTTAGGTCTCATATCGAATGCAAATAGGTCAGCATACAGCTATAACTGCAAACAGCATTAGCACCTACTTACACAATTAAAAAAACACACAAAAACAGTCAGCTGCATACGATGCAGTCTGGCGGCGTGACGTTTTTCGTCTGCAGCACAAACTGCGCTGGTGGTAAAAGCGTTATTAGGGTTGGCGGCTGGATTTTTATGTAAAACGAGAAAAACAGGTGGATGATAATTGTAAGAAACGATCAAAACGAAATGTGACGAGCGGCAAGGATTTTATGTTTCATGTTTTATGTCAGCAATATTCGTTAAACAATCGTGATGCACAAAATATTGTTGCTCAAAGAAATTAACCCAATAAAATAATGATATAATAAGAAATCTTATGCCGACTTTCCATTCACTCGTACTGGACTTTTGTAATCATGATAAATAAAACGAGTTTAATACACTAGTGGAGACTGTCAGATTGATACAAATGTTCTTGGTAGTTGTAGGCGGTCCATTCCCCAGACCTCGTCTCTTGGCTTTCAGGAGGAGAACGTTTATCGCTTATTGTCCGAGGTGCGAATGCCGACAGGGCTACTCAAACTGATTTTTAAAAGACTAGAATGCTCCTGCTCTTAGAGTGCTGGCCTATTTTCCCACCTTCCGAGTTTGTGTCACATCCCCTCGCAGTTGGAGAAAGGTAAATACCGAATTATCGCGACCAACGCGAGACTACAGACTAACTTAAGAGTCAGAACAACTTTTTCTTTGTATTCACTGTTATGTCTTTTCTCCCTAAACCGTTGTTCGAGTCTTTCTTTGTGACCATTTTCTAAGACCACTACAATAAATATAAAACTAATATTAAGCACAAGCGATAAAGGAATATTTGCTCGTTGATAGACGTACACTTGTGAAAATAAAAACTATTTCTCCTTTCAAATTGCTGTTAAAAAAAAGCATCGAAAACAATTCGTTTCTCGAAAATGAAGTTTGATATTTTCTTTCGCAAATGCCAAACAAAAAGAAAAATATAAAATTGGAGTTGGGTTGAGTTGTGAGCCTGCTCATTTGTATGCTTAAGTCTTCAAGATAGACTCCCATAACGATATATATTTTTAAAAATGATACTCAGAAAACTATATTTCAATTTTATCAAAGAGACTACAATAATATCGTTGGGTCTGTGTTTTGATTTTCATAAAAATGAAATATGATGCGTTATTTTATTGTATAGAATTCCAAAATTTAATTACATCCCCTTCGAACCAACACATTAGTATTAGTGGTTAACAAATACTGCAAGACATACTTAACACATACACAATTGTAACACACCGTTTTCTCAATTTCGATTATAACAAGGTAACGTAAGCGTTTATGAAAAAATTCTGCTCATAGAAAAGCAGTGTTAATTTAGGATATGCATTTGCTGCCATTAAAAGCCATTTCATTTCTAATAAAAGGAACTTTATACGAACCTTCGATCATATGTAATTAATTCAGTTAATATAATCCCAAACGTTTGACAATTTTGCCATTTTGTTAAAAATATTGAGATTTGTTTAGAATTTGTTTAGTCATTAGTGACGTCATTATTGAATCGGCATATTCCGATACTAGTTCTTTCAATTGGCATTAATATTAAATTGTGCATGTAGGATTGGATGGCGCTGAGTCTAGTTTGAGTTAATGTTATTTTTTATATAAGGATTTATCTCTAAAACAAATTGTGATTTTCGTTAATTTAATGTCTGACAATGAAACTTATAGATTTTCTGTTGATAAAATCAGCTCCAAAGGATAACAACTATTTCTATTAATTTAATTCCTTTTATCAGACACGTCTATCGTGGAGGGTAAGAATAACACTAAAAATAATTCACGAATGATTACATTACAAATGAAAAAACAGCTACTGAATTAAAAATCCTAACGATAATGTCGCCCAAGTGCTGGGTGTGTTTAAATTTAACATTGGTAATATATAATCTGCGATGACTAAGAAAATAGTGAACTGTGAGTTATTATTTTGCAGATAATTTTCTTTAGTAATATTTTTCCGTTTTTTGTTCCTCAACATGAGTTGTCTATCACTCTGATGCTAAATATATTAAAGTACTTATTCAAATTGTTTGACAACTTCTCATGTGTACGTGTGAGTGCATTTCTCAGGTGTACATGACTTACAAATTATTATTATTTGATACTAATCCATAATCAATAATTGAAATAAAGATAACCTAAAATTGTGTGAACGAATTTAAAAAGTTCCATAAATTATTTAATTACGAAATAAAATCCATCACCATGGAATTATATTTTTTATGAATAAACCAGTATAATTCTTTGTTGAACAAAAATGAATGAATTAAAATTAAAACAAATAAAATATTGGAAAACATGTAAACTATTGAATAGAAAGGCATTTGATCTTTAAGATTCTTAGCAAATCTTATTATGCATTAATTGCAAGCTTTGCAAGCTATTTAATGCAATCTCTACTATATATATATATATATATATATATATATATATATATATATATATATATATAATACAGACTAAGCGTTTATATATATATATAAACACTTAGTATATATATATATATATATATATATATATATATATATATATACACTTAGTCTGTGTGTGTGCGTGTGATTTCAACTGTCTGGGAATGTTCTTAAGTAGGTTTTTTTATCGGAATAGCCTCGATAAGTATTAAAAATCAATAATCGAAAAAAAAGATTAAAAGAGGAAAAATGCGAATTTGACCAAAGTTAACACTCTTATACAGACTAACATCACAACTGCATTTTAGAAGTTTTATCACAGCAAGAGTAGAAGAGTCCGGCGTATACAATCAACAGTAAGTTCTTTGGTAAGACAAGGCGCGTTCGAAATGAATGTTTATGTTTAGAGCACAATTCAACCATTCAACTTTTGTATTTTCAAGTTTAATGCAAGCTATTAATTATGTTATTATTAATTATATTATTATTAATTATATCATTATTAATTATATAAAAATAATTGTATAAAATCAACTGTAGGTTCTTGTGTTGTCACTGCAGTGGGTCTCCGACTAGAGCAGACAATCAATCTGATTGGGCAATTCCACCGATGTCGATGAAATTGGTATTGGAAGTGTGGATCATTCGTTCAATTTCGAGCAACGTCGGTTCTCCCTTCTAATCACTTTATAAATAAAGATTAACTTAACAGGTTTAGTTATAGTTTTATAACAGTTTAGTCCAATTAATAATGTAAAACCAAGCGTAGTAATTATTTTTTTCTTTCAAAATCGAATTAAAAAATAGTAATTTAGTAAAAAACTAGTGGCAAAAAAATAAAGAAATAAATAAAGAGAATATAGAAATCATTTTTGACTCTTTTTCTTGTTAACGTTGTTCATAGCAGCAATGGTAACAGAATGCAGTAAAAAATGTAAAAAAAAAAATGCGGTTTATTGTTATAAACCGCATTTTTTTTTTTTACATTTTTTACTGCAGTGTCTTCCTTTCTTTTTCGAAATACGTTCGCTTCACTTTGTAGTAAAATTATCTGAGAGAGAGAGAGAGAGAGAGAGAGAGAGAGAGAGAGAGAGAGAGAGAGAGAGAGAGAGAGAGAGAGACAGACAGACAGACAGACAGACAGACAGACAGAGTAAATAGATAGATAGAGGGAAAATATATCCTTTTCTTTCTGCAACGTATCATTTTTACCACGTCACTTCTTTGCCACGTTCACTAGCATACATTCATCATCATCATCATCATCATCATCATCATCATCATCAGCAGCAGCAGCAGCAGCAGCAGCATCAGCAGCAGCAACAGTAGCAGCAGCAGCAGCAGCAGCAGCAAGGACATACCTCTTAATTTTTGAAAAAGTGTAAATGCCGTTAGAAGCAGCGCTAAGATTCGTGCGTATTTATTGATTTGCTAATTAAAAATATTCAAAATTAGCAACTTATATTCATTCAATAGGCAACTTATATTCATTCAATAGGCAACTTATATTCATTCAATAGGCAACTTATATTCATTCAATAGGCAACTTATATTCATTCAATAGGCAACTTATATTCATTCAATAGGCAACTTATATTCATTCAATAGGCAACTTATATTCATTCAATAGGCAACTTATATTCATTCAATAGGCAAGAATTGTGCTATATTCCATTTATTCAAGTGAATTTTCTAATGTTTGTATATTCACATGCATCCAGTTGCGTCGCAGAGTTTCTAATAACCGAATGATATGATGTTTGAATACAAAGAAAGTTGGGTTAAGGATTAGCAACACATTATTGGTTAACATGATGAATAAACTTCTACAGAACCAGAATTGACACAAACTGATGATTTCTGTTTCGAGTTTGTTGAAGCCACGCTAACCTCGAATTATGCTGTTTCTTATTTTATCTTTCCTAGTAACACACACACACACACGCGTGCACGCACACACACACACGCACACACGCACACATTAAAATTTATTCATGCACGGGTGTTTCGAAAAGAGCCGACGTAGTAGAAAGCACTCTCATCGTCAAAATATGAATTTTGGACCAATCAGGGCTCAATAAAAGGTTTATTCCTGCCAGTTTCTGGAGCCTCTTAAAAAATATAAAAAAAGCCCAATAGAACTCCTTTAGAAGAGAGAGAGAGAGAGAGAGAGAGAGAGAGAGAGAGAGAGAGAGAGAGAGAGAGAGAGGACGAGGATAGCACGCACGCAAAGTGAATGCGATAGCAAACACAACAGGCTGTATCACGCACCAAGGAACATTGCTTGACTGTCTTTCTCTTATCTCGCCCGCAACATGTCATCTATTTCTTTTCCTCTCACACTCCCAACACATTACTTTCTCCCAACCTTCATTTTTGTACAAACTGCCACATTTGCACACAAAAAGTAATTTTTTTCCTTTTAACGTTAATAAACAAAAGTTTATTTTACATGATTTCGTAGTGTATTTCTTTTTCATTTATTGTTCGTTGTAATTATGTGAATCCCTTTTATATGGACGCCATTCCATTATATACATAATCTTTCCGATACAAAAATAAAAAGAATGCAAATTTAGACGATATCGGGATCCGAGGTGGCAGCATCAAAAGACAATTGCTTGACTATTTCGTTTTTCGTTTTCAGAAAGACTGTAAGGTCTGACGAGGCTGTTAGATCGTAAACACGGTCCAACATCCGAAACATATGTAACCAAACAGATAAAACGGTAATAAAAAAATAAAAGATATTTGCTCTGCAATAGTATTGAGCACTCTCTTCAGGTTTTTACTAAAACCCAGTTTTACCATATATATATATATATATATATATATATATATATATATATATATATATATATATGAATAAAGTCTATTGTATTGTACCAGTTATCCATTCCCTTTTAATTAAAATGTCAAAATGTCAATATATGATATTTTTACCATTGCGGAGATAATATTGTAGTCTACACCCACCAAGCATTCAAGAAGCACCTGTTCTATTTTTTGCTCGCTTTTGCTTCAGCCAATATTTCCCAATGCTATCTAATCCTTATTCTCACGTGAATAAATTAAGAAAAAGGTAGAAAGCTGCATTGGTAATTCAACTGTGCAAATTGAAATCAGACACGATGCGGTCTCTTAGTGCATGTAAGTTGCACCTAGAACGAATGCATGAAATTAGCATAATTATAAGCAAATAATACTAGTAACTTGTGAAACTGCTTCATGGTTTTGGTCAGTTTTGCAACTAAGTCGATACATTCATTAACAAAATATAAAGAAATCATTTATAAATATATTGCATTCGAGAGTATTATAATTGATGATTTCGACAAATAAATTAAACGTATTTAAAACTCTTCAATACTTAAATTAAAATTCATCAAGTTTTATTATTTCAATTTTATGTAGATTTCCATTTTGGCAGGGCAATCGTTTTACAGTGGAAACTGAAACTTCACGCTCCCCCCTTTTTAAAAATTAAAACAATAACTATTTTATTAAAATCATAAGTCCCTTTTCTTAGAATACTGCGTTAAAAAAATGAGAAAGAAAAAAATATTTGAGCAAAAATAAAAAATTATCAGCTTTCACCGATATTTATTTTGATATTGTTACACATTCTAGCACCGAAGTGTGTAGATACTTCGTTGCTAGAATTTTTGAAACTTCAAAGGGGAAATAAAATATTGGGGTTCATACCCAAATGGCTTAAAGAGTGGAGATCTTTACCATCGATTTTTAAGTTCCCATACTTTATGACACAAACTCGATTACGTTAGATGAGACAAACGATAGATTCATGAAATAACAACGAACTAAGCCGAGGAGGAAAACCCGAAGAAAGAAAAATAGAATTGCACCGGTCGGTGGGTAATAGTTTTCTTTTTTTTTGTTGCATCATATTCGATTTTTTCTCTTGTTTTTTTTTTTTTTCGGTTATATTTTATTTGCACAAGGAGACTTAGTTCAGCGTCAATTTTATCGTTTCTGCTAAAGTCAAAAGTTCTACTATTATGAATCGGTTATACAATAGTTTCGTGCGTATTTGACGGATCAAGTAGCTGATTCGGTTTTAAATAATTCAGAATTAAACATTTAGAAATTAACATATTTATATTCATGTAAATTTGTATTTGAACTATTCAAGTGATGTCTGACTCCCAGCTGAGGAATATTAAATATCTCCAGTTTTTTATTTTACGAATTACTAAAGTTTGAAAATTAAAAAAAAAGGAAAAGAGAAAGGACACGTCTGATTCTTAGCGCGAGTTATGCTATAAATATTTTTCGCAAGTTTTGAAATCGTGTCTGGTCTGTTTTTTTTTTTCGATTTTTGGTTACTTGGATTCTTATAAATCTCGTACAAAACCGAACACAGAAATATTCATCTTTAAAGTCATATTTAATTAAACAAAAACCTAATGGCAAACAAAATTGTTTGGTGGTCAATCAGACACGTTAAGAAACATTATTCTTTAATTTTAAAACTGTATCGCCACGGTGGTAAAAAGATAAGTGTCCACTAAGCATTTAAGGTACTCATAATCGTCGGATACAGAAATGGACGATGTGGATAACAACGAATTTGTACGTAGACAGTCCGAACATTGCTGAGAGAATTTGTATCAGATTTCGCGAGGATGGAACGTCACAAGCATGAGAGATGAAGTTAGTGACGGGGTTTCTAATGGTTAGATTTATAAACGAAGTTAATGGAAAGTGTAAGCAGCAAGTGATGAACAGAGTGCCGAGGATAAATGAAAAGGTGAATTGCATTGAGACAAAAATGGGGAAAATGCAATAATTGTTGCATAATATGTCGTTAACTGATTAAGTCAGGGGCACGGATAATACCTCTGGACCTTTGGGGAAAGTGTCAACCGTAATAGTTTCAAATAATCTTGCCACAAAGGATTGAGCAGTTAAGAGACACAATAAGCCGTAAGGCTAAGACTAATTAAAATGATAAGATTAACTTGTCTCGAATAACCTCGAATAATCAAGCTGAGCAACTGAAGGACAAATACGTTTTAGGACTAAGCAAGTATGGTAACTAGTTTACTCAAGACTTTCGGAAAAGTTTTACCCAAAAGAAAACCAATTGGACAGTCAGCGTGAAAATCTATTGCCAAACGGACACAAGGAGAGAAATATTAATGCTATGACTGATATGATGGTGAGGAAAGAATCGAAGGTTGTGGAGAAAAATGAGAAAGGAATGCATAAGAAAAAAACTCAAACGACCGAAAAAAGGTAATAAACTGGGTTGCCCCTTATCATGTAATAAAGAAGACATACTAGATAAGTGAAAATGACATTAGGATGAGGCTAGGATCGAACCCTGTAAGCAAGTGTTAAAGATAATGAAAAAATGGAATGTTAGAAATTCAGTCTATTGTTAATTCTATTAGAAATAGTTAAATATTGTTTATATCGGAAAGAGTCGAATGTCCATTCTTTTAGAAATCTATATTTAAATTAATTATATATATAATATGTCAGTTAAAGAATGGACAATGCAAATTAAAAAGATTTTGTTTAAAAATAGGTTAGATTAGAAATGAGGATTCTTTTGTTTGCCAAAAATGTGTTTGGACAAACATATGTAAAGCCACGTGAAAATTAGTCACGTTTAAACAACACACTTCTGACGAAATAAACAAAGGTGATTTCTCAATATAGGCATCTGAGGGTTCGGAATTAGAGTCAGTTGTCAGTCAGTTGATCAGAGGAGTTGATCAGAAGAGTTGATCAGACAGAGTTGAAAGTCGACAGTTGATGAGAGATAGTCATTTGGAAAGTAGAGCCTCTTAGAGGCGACGAGTAGAACATTAGACGATGTAGATCCAACTTTGAATCACTGACGTCATCGACCGGTCGATCAGATAAATAAAGAAATCAACATTTTTGTTTGTAACTGTTCCTCTCGTCATTCCTTACAACAATAAAGGAATATGTGTTTATCATCATCTATAGCGAACTTTATGTAATGCCTCCCAAGTAATATATGTCCCCCCACCATCGTCAAAAGTGAAGTATCTCCTTCTTCTCACTATATGTGTATGAGAACGGTTGTAGCATATGTCTCATAGACTGTATAAGTATGAAACCTCTAAGACTTGTCCAAGTCGTCATGATGTAATATATATATATAAATGTCTTCCCATCAGAATTGTCATCACCATCATGTCCCATTATATATGTCCCATTATATATGTCCCATTATATATGTCCCATTACATATGTCACATTATATATGTCCCCTTATATATGCCCCATTATATATGCCCCATTATATATGCCCCATTATATATGCCCCATTATATATATCCCATTATATATGTCCAATAATATATGTCCCATTATATATGCCTGTTATATATGTCCCATTATATATGAACAATTACATATGACCAATTATATATGCCCCATTATATATGCAACATTGTATATGTCCCATTATATATGTCCCATTATATATGTCCCATTATATATGTCCCATTAGATATGCCCCATTATATATGCCCAATTATACATGTCCCATTATATATATCCCATTACATATGTCCAATTATATATGTCCTGTTATATATGTGCCATTATATATGTCCCATTATATATGTCCCATTATATATGCCGCATTATATATGCCCCATTATATATGTCCCATAAGATATATCCCATTATATAGGTCCAATTATATATGTCCTGTTATATAGGTCCCATTATATATGTCCCATTATATATGTCCCATTACATATGCCCCATTATATATGCCCCATTATATACGCCCCATTATAAATGTCCCATTAAATATGCCCCATTATATATGTCCCATTATACATGTCCCATTATATATGTCCCATTATATATGTCCCGTGATATATGTCCCATTATAAATGTCCCGTTATATATGTCCCGTTATATATGTCCCGTTATATAGGTCCCATTATATATGTCCCGTTATATATATCCCAATATATATGCCCAATTACATATGCCCAATTTTATATGCCCCATTATATATGTCCCATTATATATGTCCCATTATATATGTCCCATTATATATGTCCCGTTATATATGTCCCATAATATATGTCCCATTATATATGTCCCGTTAAATATGTCCCGTTATATATGTCCCGTTATATATGTACCATTATATATGTCCCATTACATAGGTCTAATTATATATGGCCAATTATATATGTCGCATTATATATGCCCCATTATATATACCCTATTATATATGTCCCGTTATATAGGTCCTGTCATATACGTCCCATTATATATGAACCATTATATATGCCCCATTATATATGAACCATTATATATGTCCCATTATATATGTCCCATTATATATGCCCCATTATATACGCAACATTATATATGTCCCGTTATATATGTCCCATTATATATGTTCAATTATATATGTCCGATTATATATGTCCCATTATATATGTCCGATTATATATGCCCCATTATGTATGCCCCATTATGTATGTCCCATTATATATGTCCCATTATATATGTCCCATTATATATGTCCCGTTATATATGTCCCGTTATATATGTCCCATTATATATGCCCTATTATATATGCCCCATTATATATGCCCCATTATATATACCCCATTATATATGTCCCATTATACATGCCCCATTATATATGCCACATTATATATGTCCCATTATATATGTCCCATTATATATGTCCCGTAATATGCCCCATTATAAATGTCCCGTTATATATGTTCACTCATATATGTCCCGTTATATATGTCCAATTATATATGTCCCGTTATATATGCCCCATTATATATGTCCCATTATATATGCCCAATTTTATATTCCCTCATTATATGTGTCCCATTATATATGTCCAATTATATATGTCCCGTTATATATGTCCCATTATATATGTCCCATTATATATGTCCCATTATATATGCCCCATTATATATGTCCCATTATATATGTCCCGTTATATATGTCCCGTTATATATGTACCATTATATATGTCCCATTACATATGTCCCGTTATATATGTCTCATTATATATGTCCCATTATATATATCCCATTATATAAGTCCCATTTTATATGTCCAATTATATATGTGCTATTATATATGCTCCATTATATATGCCCCATTATATATATCCCATTATATATATCCCATTATATATGTCCCATTATATATGTCCTGTTATATATGTCCCATTATATATGTCCCATTATATTTGCCCCATTATATATGCCCGATCATATATACCCCATTATATATGTCGCATTATAAATGCCCCATTATATATGTCCCATTATATATGTCCCATTATATATGTCCCATTATATATGTCCCGTTATATATGTTCCATTATATATGTCCCGTTATATATGTCACGTTATATATGTCCCGGTTTATATGTCCCACTATATATGTCCCGTTACATATGTCCCATTATATATGTCCTATTATATATGCCTCATTTTATATGCTCCATTATATATGTCCCATTATATATGTCCCATTATATATGTCCCATTATACATGTCCCGTTATATATGTCCCATTATATATGTCCCATTATATATGTCCCATTATATATGCCCCATCATATATGTCCCGTTATATATGTCCCGTTATATATGTCCCGTTATATATGTACCATTATATATGTCCCAGTATATAGGTCCGATTATATATGTCCAATTATATGTGTCGACTTATATATGCCCCATTATATATACCCAATTGTACATGTCCAATTACATATGTCCCGGTATATATGTCCCATTATATATGTCCCGTTATATATGTCCCATTATATATGTCCCGTTATTTATGTCTCATTATATATGTCCTGTTATATATGTCCAATTATATATGTCCCATTATATATGCCCAATTATATATGTCCCATTATATATGTCCCATTATATATGTCCCACTATATATGTTCCGGTATATATGTACGATTATATATGTCCAATTATATATGCCCCATTATATATGCCCCATTATATATGTCCCATTACATATGTCCCGTTATATATGTCTCATAATATATGTCCCGTTATATATTTACCATTATATATGTCCAATTATATATGTCCCATTATAAATGTCCCATTAAATATGTCCCATTATATATGCCCCGTTATGTATGTCCCATTATATATGTCCAATTATATATGTCCCATTATATATGTCCCATTATATATGTCCCATTATATACGTCCCATTACATATGTCCCGTTATATATGTCCCGTTATATATGTACCATAATATATCTCCCATTATATATGTCCCATTATATATGCCCCATTATATATGCCCCATTTTATATGTCCCGTTATATGTCCCGTTATATATGTCCCGTTATTTATGTCCCGTTACATGTCTTGTTATATATACCTCGTTTTATATGTCTCATTATATATGTCCCGTTATATATGTCCCATTATATATGTCCCGTTATATATGCCCCATTATATATGTCCAATTACATATGTCCCGTTATAAATATTCCGTTATATATGTACCATCATAGTTGTCCCATTATATATGTCCCATTATATATGCCTCATTATATATGACCAATTATATTTGTGCCGTTATATGTCCCGTTATATATGCCCCATTATATAGGCCCTGGTACATTTCCTGTTATATATGTCCCGTTTTACATGTCCCATTATTATGTCCCGTTATATATGTCCCGTTATACATGCCCCGTTATATATGACCTGTTATATATGTCCCATTATACATGCCCCATTATATATGTCCCGTTATATATGTCCCATTATATATGTCCCATTATATATGTCCCATTATATATGTCCTGTCATATATGTCCCATTATATATGAACCATTATATATGCCCCATTATATATGAACCAGTATTATATATGTGCAATTATATTTGTCCCATAATTTTCGCCACATTATATAGGTCCCGTTATATATGTCCCATTATATATGTCCCATTATATATGTCCCATTATATATGTCCCGTTATATATCTCCCATTATAAATGTCCCGTTATATATGTCACGTTATATATGTCCCGTTATATATGTCCCATTATATATGTCCCGTTATATATGTCCCATTATATATGTCCCATTATATATGTCCCATTATATATGACCCGTTTTATATGACCCATTATATATGTCCCATTATATATGTCCCATTATATATGTCTAATTATATATACCCCATTATATATGCCCCATTATACATGCCCCATTATATATGCCACATTATATTTGTCCCATTATATATGTCACATTATATATGTCCCGTTTTAAATCTCCCATTATAAATGTCCTGTTATATATGTCCCGTTATATATGTCCCGTTATATATGTCCCATTATATATGTCCCGTTATATATGTCCCATTATATATGTTCCATTATATATGCCCCGTTTTATATGCCCCATTATATATGTCCCATTATATATGTCCCATTATATATGTCTCATTATATATGTCCCATTATATATGTCCCATTATATATGCCCCATTATATATGCCCCATTATATATGTCCAATTTAATATGTCCCGTTGTATATGTCTCATTATATATGTCCCATTATATATTTAACATTATATATGTCCCATTATATTTGTCCCATTATATATGCCCCATTATATATGTCCCACTATGTATGTCCCGTTATATATGTACCATTATGTAGGTCCCATTATATATGCCCCATTATATATGCCCCATTATATATCCCATTACATATGTCCCGTTATATATGTCCCGTTATATATGTACCATTATATATGTATCATTTTATATGTCCCATTATATATGCCTCGTTATATATGTCCCATTTTATATGTACCGTTATATATGTCCCGTTATTTATGTCCCGTTACATGTCCTGTTATATATATCCCGTTTTATATGTCCCATTATATATGTCCCGTTATATATGACCCGATATATATGCCCCATTATATATGTCCAATTACATATGTCCCGTTATATATGTTCCGTTATATATGTACCATTATAGTTTTCCCATTATATATGTCCCATTATATATGCCCCGTTATATATGCCCCATTATATTTGTCCCGTTATATGTCCCGTTATATATGCACCATTATATATGTCCCGTTACATTTCCTATAATATATGTCCCGTTTTACATGTCCCATTATATATGTCCCGTTATATATGTCCGGTTATACATGTCCCGTTATATATGAACTGTTATATATGTCCCATTATACATGCCCCATTATATATGTCCCGTTATATATGTCCCACTATATATGTCCCGTTATATATGTCCAATTATATATGTCCCATTATATATGTTCGATTATATATGTCCGATTACATATGTCCCCTTCTTTATATGTCTCATTATATATGTCCCATTATATATGTCCCATTATATATGCCCCATTATATATGTCCCATTATATCAGTCCCATTATATATGTCCCGTTATATATGTCCCATTATATATGTCCCGTTATATATGTCCAATTATATATGTCCGATTATATATGTCCGATTATATATGTCCGATTACATATGTCCCCTTCTTTATATGTCTCATTATATATGTCCCATTATATATGTCCTATTATATATGCCCCATTATATATGTCCCATTATATATGTCCCATTATATATGTCCCATTATATATGTCCCGTTATATATGTCCTGTCATATATGTCCCATCATATATGAACCATTATATATGCACCATTATATATGAAGCATTATATATGTTCCATTATATATGTCCCATTATATATGCCCCGTTATATACGCTACATTATATATGTCCCGTTATACATGTCCAATTATAAATGTCCCATTATATATGTCCCATTATATATGCCCAATTATGTATGCACCATTATATATGTCCAATTATATATGTTCCATTATATATTTCCCGTTATATATGTCCCGTTATATATGTCCCATTATATATGTCCCATTATATATGTCCCATTATATATGCCCCATTATATATGCCCAATTATATATGCCTAATTATGTATGCACCATTATATATGTCCAATAATATATGTCCCATTATATATGTCCAATTATATATGTCCCATTATATATGCCCCATTATATATGCCCCATTATATATACCCCTATTATATATGTCCCATTATACATGCCCCATAATATATGCCAAATTATATATATATCCCATTTTATATGACCCATTATATATGTCCCGTTATATATGTCCCATTATAAATGTCCCAATATATATGTTCCGTTATATATGTCCCGTAATATATGTCCCATTATATATGTCCCATTATATATGCCCCATTTTATATGCCCCATTATATGTGTCCCATTATATATGTCCCGTTATATATCTCCCATTATATATGTCCCGTTATATATGTCCCATTATATATGTCCCATTATATATGTCCAATTAGATATGCACAATTATATATGTCCCTTTATATATGTCCCGTGATATATGTCCCGTTATATATGTACCATTATATATGTCCAATTACATATGTCCCGTTATATATGTTCCATTATATATGTCCCATTATATATGTCCCATTATATATGTCCCATTATATATGCCCTATTATATATGCCCCATTATATATGCCCCATTATATATGTACCATTATATATATCCCATTATATATGTCCCATTATATATGTCCTGTTATATATGTCCCATTATATATGTCCCATTATATATGTCCGTTATATATGTTCCATTATAAATGTCCCGTTATATATGTCACGTTATAAATGTCCCGTTATATATGTCCGATTATATATGGCCCGTTATATATGTCCCATTATATATGTCCGATTGTATATGCCCCATTTTATATGCCTCATTATATATGTCCCATTTAATATGTCCCATTATGTATGTCCAATTATACATGCCCTGTTATATATGTCCCATTATATATGTCCCATTATATATGTCCAATTACATATGCCCCATTATATATGTCCCGTTATATATGTCCCGTTATATATGTCCCGTTATATATGTACCATTATATATGTCTCAGTACATAGGTCCGATTATATACCCAATTATATGTGTCGCATTATATATGCCCCATTATATATACCCCATTGTATATGTCCAATTACATATGTCCCGTTTTATATGTTCCATTATATATGTCCCTTTATATATGTCCCATTATATATTTCCCGTTACATATGTCTCATTATATGTATCCTGTTATATATGTCCCATTATATATGTCCCATTATATATGTTCCATTATATATGTCCCATTATATATGTCCCACTATATGTGTTCCGTTATGTATGTACCATTATATATGTCCCATTATATATGCCGCATTATATATGCCCCATTATATATGTCCCATTATATATGTCCCGTTATATATGTCTCACAATATATGTCCCATTATATATGCCCCACTATACATGTCCAGTTATATATGTCCCATTATATATGTCCCATTAAATATGTCCCATTATATATGCCCCGTTATATATGTTCCATTATATATGTCCCATTATATATGTCCCATTATATATGTCCTATTATATATGTCCCATTATATACGTCCAATTACATATGTCCCGTTATATATGTCCCGTTATATATGTACCATTATATATGACCCATTATATATGTCCCATGATATATGCCCCATTATATATGCCCCATTATATATGTCCCGCTATATGTACCGTTATATATGTCCCGTTTTACATGTCCCATTATTATGTCCCGTTATATATGTCCCGTTATACATGTCCCGTTATATATGAACTGTTATATATGTCCTAATATACATGTCCCATTATATATGTCCCGTTATGTATGTCCCATTATATATGTCCCGTTATATATGTCCCATTATATATGTCCCATTATATATGTCCGATTAAATATGTCCGCTTCTTTATATGGCTCATTATATATGTCTAATTGTATATGTCCCATTATATATGTCCCATTATATATGCCCCATTATTAATGTCCCATTATATATGTCCCATTATATATGCCCCATTATATATGTCCTGTCATGTATGTCCCATTATATATAAACCATTTTATATGCCCCATTATATATGAACGAGTATATATACCCTATTATATATGTCCCATTATATATGTCCCATTATATACGCCACATTATATATTTTCCGTTATATATGACACATTTTATATGTCCCATTATATATGTCCAATTATATATGCCCCATTATGTATGCCCCGTTATATACGTCCCATTATATATGTCCCATTATATATGTCCCGTTAGATATCTCCCATTATAAATGTCCCGTTATATATGTCCCGTGGTATATGTCCCATTATATATGTCCCGTTATATATGTCCCATTATATATGTCCCATTATATATGCCCCGTTGTATATGCCCCATTATATATGTCCAATTATATATGTCCCATTATATATGTCTGATTATATATGTCCCGTTATATATGTCCCATTATATATGTCCCATTATATATGTCCCATTATATATGCCCCATTATATATGTCCCATTATTAAGGTCCCGTTATATATGTCCCGTTTAATATGTACCATTATATATGTCCCATTAAATATGTCCCGTTATACATGTCTCATTATATATGTCCCATCATATATGTCCCGTTATATATGTCCCATTATATATGCCCCATTATATATATCCCATTACATATGTCCCGTTATATATGTCTCATTTTATATGTCCCATTATATATGTAACCTGATATATGTCCCATTATATATGTCCCATTACATATGTCCCATTATATGTCCCATTATATATGCCCCATTATATATGTCCAACTACGTATGTCCCGTTATATATGTACAATTATATATGTCCCATTATATATGCCCCATTATATATGCAATTACATATGTCCCGTTATATATGTCTCATTATATATGTCCCGTTATATATGTACTATTATATATGTCCAATTATATATGTCCCATTATATATGCCCCGTTATATATCTCCAATTTATATGTCCCGTTATATATGTCCCCTTATATATGTCCCATTATATATTTCCGATTATATACGTCCCATTACATATGTCCCGTTATATATGTCCCGTTATATATGTACCATTATATACGGCCCATTATGTATGTCCCATTATATATGCCCCAATATATATGCCCCATTATATATGTCCCGTTATATGTCCCGTTATATATGTCCCGTAATTTATGTCCCCTTACATGTCCTGTTATATATATCCCGTTTTATATGTCCCATTATATATGTCCCGTTATATATGTCCCGTTATATATGCCCCATTTTATATGTCCAATTACATATGTCCCGTTATATATGTTCCGTTATATATGTACCATTATAGTTGTCTAATTATATATGTCCCATAATATATGCCCCATTATATATGCCTCATTATATTTGTACTGTATAATGTCCCGTTATATATGCCCCATTATATATGTCCCGTTATATTTCCTGTTATATATCCCGTTTTAAATGTCCCATTATATATGTGTAATAATATGTCCTGTTATATATGTCCCGTTATATATGTCTAATTATATATGTCCCATTATATATGCCCCATTTTATATGCCCCATTACATGCCTCCCATTATATATGTCCCATTATATATGTCCCATCATATATGTCCCGTTATATATGTCCCATTATATATGTCTTATTATATATGTCCCATTATATATGCCCCATTATATATGTCCAATTATATATGTCCCGTTATATATGTCCCGTGAAATATGTACCATTATATATGTCCCATTACATATGTCCCGTTATATATGTCTCATTATATATGTCGAATTATATATGTTCCATTATATATGTCCTATTATATATGCCCCATTATATATGCCCCATTATATATGTTCCATTATATATATCCCATTATATATGTCCCATTATAGATGTCCTGTTATATATGTCCCATTATATATGTCCCATTATATATGCCCCATTATACATGCCCGATTATATATACTCCATTATATATGTCCTATTATATAGGTCCCATTATATATGTCCAATTATATATGTCCCGTTATATATGCTCCATTATAAATCTCCCGTTATATATGTCACGATATATGTCCCGTTATATATGCCCAATTGTATATGTCCGGTTATATATGTCCAATTATATATGTCCCACTATATATGCCCCATTTTATATGCAACATTTTATATGTCCCATTATATATGTCCCATTATATATGTCCACTTATACATGTCCCGTTATATATGTCCCATTATATATGTCCCATTATATATTTCCAATTATATACGTCAAATTACATATGTCCCGTTATATATGTCCCGTTATATATGTACCATTATATATGTCCCATTATATATGTCTCATTATATATGCCCCATTATACATGCGCCATTATATATGTCCCGTTATATGTCCCGTTATATATGTCCCATTATTTATGTCCCGTTACATATCCTGTTATATATACCCCGTTTTATATGTCCCATTATATATGTCCCGTTATATATGTCCCGTTATATGTGTCCCGTTATATATGCCCCATTATATATGTCCAATTACATATGTCCCGTTTTATATGTTCCGTTATATATGTACCATTAGAGTTGTCCCGTTACATGTCCCGTTATATATGCCCCATTATATATGTCCCGGAACATTTGCTGTTATATATGTCCCGTTTTATATGTCCCATTATTACGTCATATATATCCCGTTATACATGTCCCGTCATATATGAACTGTTATATATGTCCCAATATACATGCCCCATTATATATGTCCCGTTATATATGTCCCATTATATATGTCCCTTTATATGTGTCCCATTATATATGTCCCATTATATATGTCCCATTATATATGTCCGATTAAATATGTCCGCTTCTTTATATGGCTCATTATATATGTCCCATTGTATATGTCCCATTTTATATGTCCAATTATATATGCCCCATTATATATGTCCCATTATATATGTCCCATTATATATGTCCCATTATATATGTCCCATTATATATGTCCTGTCATGTATGTCCCATTATATAAAAACCATTGTATATGCCCCATTATATATGAACCAGTATATATACACTATTATATATGTCCCATTATATAAGTCGCATTATATATGCCACATTATATATGTCCCGTTATATATGTCCCATTATATATGCGCCATTATGTATGCCCCATTATATATGTCCCATTATATATGTCCCATTATATATGTCCCGTTATATATCTCCCATTATAAATGTCCCGTTATATATTCCCGTTATATATGTCCCGTTATATATGTCCCATTATATATGTCCCGTTATATATGTCCCAATATATATGTCCCATTATATATGCCCCGTTTGATATGCCCCATTATATATGTCCCATTATATGTCCAATTATATATGTCTCATTATATATGTTCCGTTATATATGTCCCATTATATATGTCCCATTATATATGGCCCATTATATATGCCCCATTATATATGTCCCATTATATATGTCCCGTTATATTTGTCCCGTTATATATGTACCATTATATATGTCCCATTACATATGTCCCGTTATATATGTCTCATTATATATGTCCCATCATATATGTCCCGTTATATATGCCCCATTATATATGCCCCATTATATATGTCCCGTCATATATGTCTCATTATATATGTCCCATTATATATGTAACCTTATATATGTCCCATTATATATGTCCCATTACATATGTCATATGATATGTCCCATTATATATGCCCCATTATATATGTCCCACTATGTATGTCCCGTTATATATATACCATTGTATATGTCCCATTATATATGCCCCATTATATATGCCCCATTATATATCCCATTACATATGTCCCGTTATATTTGTCTCAATGTATATGTCCCGTTATATAAGTACTATTATATATGTCCCATTATATATTTCTAATTATATATGCCCCGTTATATATGTCCCATTTATATGTCCCGTTATATATGTCCCATTGTATATGTCCCATTATATATTTCCGATAATATACGTCCCATTACATATGTCCCGTTATATATGTCCCGTTATATATGTACCATTATATATGTCCCATTTTATTTGTCCAATTATATATGCCCCATTATATATGCCCCATTATATATGTCCCGGTATATGTCCCGTTATATATGTCCCGTTATTTATGTCCCGTTACATGTCCTGTTATATATATCCCGTTTTATATGTCCCATTATATATGTCCCGTTATATATGTCCCGTTATATATGCCCATTATATATGTCCAATTACATATGTCCCGTTATATATGTTCTGTTATACATGTACCATTATAGTTGTCCAATTATATATGTCCCATTATATATGCCCAATTATATATGGCTCATTATATTTGTCCCGTTATATGTTCCGTTATATATGCCCCATTATATATGTCCCGTTATATTTCCTGTTATATATCCGGTTTTACATGTCCCATTATATATGTCCCATTATATATGTCCCATTATATATGTCCCGTTATATATGTCCCATTATATATGTCCCATTATATATGTCCTAGCATATATGTCCCATTATATATGTCCAATTATATATGTCCCGTTATATACGTCCCGTGAAATATGTACCATTATATATGTCCCATTACATATGTCCCGTTATATATGTCTCATAATATATGTCCAATAATATATGGCCAATTATATACGTATTATTGTATATGCCCCATTATATATGCCCTATTATATATGTGCCATTATATATATCCCATTATATATGTCTCATTATATATGTCCTGTTATATATGTCCATTTATATGTCCCATTATATATGCCCCATTATACATGCCCGATTATATATACCCCATTATATATGTCGCATTATATATGTCTCATTATATACGTCCCATTATATAGGTCCCATTATATATGTCCCATTATATATGTCCCGTTATATATGTTCCATTATAAATGTCCCATTATATATGTCACGTTATATATGGCCCGTTATATATGTCCCATTATATATGTCCCGTTATATATGTCCCATTATATATGTCCCATTATATATGCCCCATTTTATATGCCCCATTATATATGTCCCATTATATATGTCCCATTTATGTCCCATTATACATGTCCCGTTATATATGTCCCATTATATTTGTCCCATTATATATGTCCCAATATATGCCCCATTATATATGTCCCGTTATATATGTTCCGTTATATATGTACCGTTATATATGTACAATTATATATGTTCCAGTACATAGGTCCGATTATATATTCCCGATTATATGTGTCGCATTATATATGCCCTGTTATATATACCCCACTGTATATGTCCAATTACATATGTCCCGTTATATATGTCCCATTATATATGTCCCGTTATATATGTCAAATTATATATGTCCCGTTATATATGTCCCATTATGTATGTCCCATTATATATGTCCCACTATATATGTTCCGTTATATATGTACCATTATATATGTCCCATTATATATGCCCCATTATATATGCACCATTATATATGTCCCATTATATATGTCCCGTTATATATGTCTCATAATATATGTCCCGTTATATATGTACCATTTTATATGTCCCATTATATATGTCGCATTATATATGTCTCATTAAACATGTCCCATTATATATACCCCGTTATACATGTCCCATTATATATGTCCCGTTGTATATGTCCCATTATATATGTCTCATTATATATGTCCTATTATATACGTCCCATTACATATGTCCCGTTATATATGTCCCGTTATATATGTCCCATTATATATGTCCCATTATATATGTCCCATTATATATGCCCCATTATATATGCCCCATTATACATGTCCCGTTATATGTCCCGTTATATATGTCCCGTTATCTATGTCCCGTTACATGTCCTGTGTTATATACCCCGTTTTATATGTCCCATTATATGTGTCCCGTTATATATGTCCCATTATATATGTCCCGTTATATATGCCTCATTATATATGTCCAATTACATATGTCCCGTTATATATGTTCCGTTATATATGTACCATTATAGTTGTCCCATTATACATGTACCATTATATATGCCCCATTGTATATGACCAATTATATTTGTCCCGTTATATGTCCCGTTATATATGTCCCATTATATATGTCCCGGTACATTTCCTGTTATATATGTCCCTTTTTACATGTCCCATTATTATGTCCCCTTATATATGTCCCGTTATACATGTCACGTTATATATGAACTGTTATATATGTCCCATTATCCATGCCCCATTATATATGTCCCGTTATATATGTCCCATTATATATGTCCCTTTATATATGTCCCATTATATATGTCCCATTATATATGTCCCATTATATATGTCCCATTATATATGTCCGCTTTTTATATTGCTCATTATTTGTGTCCCATTATATATGTCCCATTATATATGTCCCATTATATATGCCCCATTATATATGTCCCATTATATATGTCCCATTATATATGTCCCATTATATATGTCCCATTATATATGTCCTGACATATATGTCCCATTATATATGAACCATTATATATGCCCCATTATATATGAACCAGTATATATACCCCATTATATATGTTCCATTATATATGTCCCATTATATGTGTCAAATAATATATGCCCCATTATGTATGCCCCATTATATATGTCCCATTACATATGTCCCATTATATATATGTCCCGTTATATATGTCCCATTATATATGTCCCATTATATATGCCCCGTTTTATATGCCCCATTATATATGTCCTATTATATATGTCCCATTATATATGTCTCATTATATATGTCCCGTTATATATGTCCCATTATATATGTCCCATTGTATATGTCCCATTGTATATGCCCCATTATATATGTCCTTTTATATATGTCCCGTTAGATATGTCCCGTTATATATGTACCATTACATATGTCCCAGTACATATGTCCCGTTATATATGTCTCATTATATATGTCCCATTATATATGTCCCATTATATATGCCTCATTATATATGCCCCATTGTATATGTCCCATTACATATGTCCCGTTATATATGTCTCATTATATATTTCCCATTATATATGTAACATTATATATGTCACATAATATATGTCCCATTATATATGTCCCATTATATGTCCCATTGTATATGCCCCATTATATATGACCCATGATATATATCCAACTATGTATGGTTCATTATATATGTACCATTCTATATGTCCCATTACATATGCCCAATTAAGTATGCCCCATTATATATGCCATTACATATGTCCCGTTATATATGTCCCGTTATATATGCCCCATTGTATATGTCCAATTACATATGTCCCGTTATATATGTTCTGTTATGTATGTACCATTATAGTTGTCCCATTATATATGTCCCATTATATATGCCCCGTGATATAGTCCCCATTATATTTGTCCCGTTATATGTCCCGTTATATATGCCGAATTATATATGTCCCGTTACATTTCCTATAATATAGGTCCCGTTTTACATGTCCCATTATATATGTCCCGTTATTTATGTCCCGTTATACATGTCCCGTTATATATGAACTGTTATATATGTCCCAATATACATGCCCCATTATATATGTCCCGTTATATATGTCCCATTATATATGTCCCGTTATATATGTCCAATTATATCTGTCCCATTATATATGTCCAATTATATATGTCCGATTACATATGTCCCCTTCTTTATATGTCTCATTATATATGTCCCATTATATATGTCCCATTATATATGCCCCATCATATATGTCCCACTATATATGTCCCATTATATATGTCCCATTATATATGTCTCATTATATATGTCCCATTGTATATGTCCCACTATATATGTTCCGTTATATATGTACCATTATATATGTCCCATTATATATGCCCCATTGTATATGCCCCATTAAATATGTCCCATTACATATGTCCGTTATATATGTCTCATAATATATTTTCCAGGTTATATGTACCATTATATATGTCCCATTAAATATGTCCCATTATATATGTCCCATTATATATGTCCAATGATATATGCCCCGTTATATATGTCCCATTATATATGTCCCGTTATATATGTCCCATTATATATGTCCCATTATATATGTCCCATTATATACGTCCCATTACATATGTCCGGGTGTATATGTCCCGTTATATATGTACCATTATATATGTCCCATTATATATGCCCCATTATATATGCCCCTATTATATGTGCCCCATAATATATGTCCCGTTATATGTCCCGTTATATATGTCCCGTTATTTATGTCCCGTTACATGTCCTGTTGTATATACCCCGTTTTATATGTCCCATTATATATGTCCCGTTATATATGTCCCATGATATATGTCCCGTTATATATGCCCCATTATATATGTCCAATTACATATGTCCCGTTATATATGTTCCGTTATATATGTACCATTATAGTTGTCCCATTATATATGTCCCATTATATATGCCCCACTATATATGTCCCGTTATATATGTACTATTATATATATCCCATTATATATGCCCCATTATATATGCCCCATTATATATGTCCCATTACATATGTCCCGTTATATATGTCTCATTATATATGTCCCGTTATATATGTCCCATTGTATATGTCCCATTATATATGTCCCATTATATATGTCCGATTATATATGTCCCATTATATATGTCCGATTACATACGTCCCCATCCTTATATTTCTCATTATATATGTCCCATTATATATGTACCATTATATATGCCCATTATATATGCCCCATTTTATATGTCCTATCATATATGTCCCATTATATATGTCCCATTATATATGTCCCATTATATATGTCCTGTTATATATGTCCCATTATATATGAACCATTATATATGCCCCATTATATATGCCCCGTTATATATGTCTCATTATATATTTCCCATTATATATGTCCCATTATATATGCCCCATTATACATGCCCAATTATATATATCCCATTATATATGTCCCCTTATATATGTCCCATTATATATGTCCCGTTATATATGTCCCGTTATATATGTCCCATTATATATGTCCAATTATATATGTCCCATTATATATGCCCCATTATTTATACCCCATTATATATGTCCCATTATACATGCCCCATTATATATGCCACATTATATATGTCCCATTATATATGCCCCATTATATATGTCCGATCATATATGTCCCCTTATGTATGTCCCATTATAAATGTCCCGTTATATATGTCCCGTTATATATGCCCCATTTTATATGTCCCGTTATATATGTCCCATTATATATGTCCCATTATATATGCCCCTTATATGCCCCATTGTATATGTTCCATTATATATGTCCCATTATATATGTCCCATTATATATGTCCAGTTGTATATGTCCCATTATATATGTCCCATTATATATGCCCCTTTATATATCCCATTATATCTGTCCCGTTACATATGTCCCGTTATATATGTACCATTATATATGTCCCGTTACATATGTCCCATTATATATGTCCAATTAAATATGTCCCGTTATATATGTCGCATTATATACGTCCCGTTATATATTTCCCATTATATATGTCCCATTATATGTCCCATTACATATGTCCCGTTATATATATCCCATTATTTATGTCCCGTTATATGTGTCCCATTATATATGTCTCGTTAGATATGTACCATTATATATGTCCCATTATATATGTCCCATTATATATGCCCCATTATATATGTCCCATTACATATGTCCCGTTATATATGTCCCGTTCTCTATGTAACATTATCTATGTCCCATTATATATGTCCCGTTATATATGTAACATTATATATGTCCCATTATATATGCCCATTATATATGCCCCATTATATATGTCCCATTACATTTGTCCCGTTATATATGTTCCATTATATATGTCCCGTTGTATATGTCCCATTATATATGTCCCATTATATATGTCCCATTATCTATGCCCCATTATATATGTCCCATTACATATGTCCCGTTATATATGTCCCGTTCTATATGTAACACTATATATGTCCCATTATATATGTTCCATTATATATGCCCCATTATATATGCCCCATTATATATGTCCCATTACATGTCCCGTTATATATGTCCCGTTTTACATGTAATCATTATATGTGTCCCGTTATATATGTCCTGGTATACATGTCCCGTTATAAATGACCCGTTATATCGGCCTCATTATACATGCCCCTTTATGTATGCCCCATTATATATGTCCCATTATAAATGTCCTGTTATATATGTCCCATTACACATGCCGTATTATACATGTCCCGTTAGATATGTCCCATTCTATATGTCCTGTTATACATGTCCCATTCTACATGTCCCATTATACATGTCCTATTATATACGTCCATTCATATATGCCCTGTTATATATGTCCCGTTATACATCTCCCAGTATATGCGACCCATTATATATGTCCACTCATATATGTCCCGTTATATATGTACCATTATACATGTCCCGTTATATATGCCCCGTTATACATTTCTCATTCGATATGTCCCGTTATTCATGTCCCATTATATATGACCCATTATATATGACTAATTATACATGTCCCATAATATATGTTCCGTTATAAACGTCCCATTATACATGTCCAGTTATATATGTCCCGTTATACATGTCCGTTATATATGTCTCATTATATATGTCCCGTTATACATTTCCTGTTATATATGTCCCATTATACATTTGTCCTGTCATATATGTCCCATTGTACATGTCCCATCATATATGTCCCGTTATATATGTCCAATTATACATGTCCAGTTATATATGTCCCGTTATACATGTCCCGTTTTTTATGTCCCATTATATATCACGTTATAATGTCCTGTTATATATGTCCCGTTTTACATATCCCATTACATATGCCCCATTATATATGTCCCGTTAGATATGTCCCATTGTATAGGTTCCGTTATACATATCCCATTATATATGTCCCATCATACATGTCCCATTATACATGTCCTGTTATACATGTCCCGTATATATGACCTGTTATATATGTCCCCTTATACATGTCCCATTATACATGTCCCGGTATATATGACCTATTATATATGTCCCATTATACATGTCCCGTTATACATGTCCCGTTATATATGTCCCGTTACACATGTCCTGTTATATATGTCCCGTTTTACATGTCTCATTATATATGTCCCATTATATATGTCCCGTTATATATGTCCCATTATATATGTCCCGTTATACATGTCCCATTATATATATCCCATAATACATGTCCCATTATACATGTCCTTTTTATACATGTACCGTTATATATGACCTGTTATATATGTCTCATTACACATGTCCCATTATACATGTCCCGTTATATATGACCTGTTATACATGTCCCGTTTTATATGTCCTGGTATATATGTCCCATTATGCATGTCCAATTATATTTGACCTTTAGATATGTCCCGTTATACATGCCCCGTTATATATGTTCTGTTATATATATATCCCATTATAATTTCCTGTTATATATGACCTGTTATATATGTCCCATTATACATGTTCCATTACACATGCCACGTTATATATGTCCTGTTATATATGTCCCATTATACGTGCCCCATTATATATGACCTTCATATATGTGCCGTTATATATTTTCCGTTATACATGTCCCGTTATATATGTCCTTGATATACATCCCGTTATACATGTCCCATTACACATGTTGCGTAATGCATGAGCTGTTATATATGTCCCGTTATACATGTCCCATTATACATGTCCCGTTATACATGTCCTGTCATATATGTCTCCTTATACATGTCTTGTTTTATATGTCCCGTTATATATGTCCCATTATATATGTACCGTTATACATGTCCCGTTGTATATGTTCCGTTATTCATGTCCTGTTATATATGTCCCATTACATATGTCCTGTTATATATGTCCAGTTATACATGTCCCATTTTACATGTCCCATTATACAGGTCCCGTTATATATGTCCCGTTATACATGTCCCGTTATACATGGCCTGTTATATATGCCCCGTTATACATGTCCCGTTATACCTGTCCCGTTATACATGTCCTTTTATACATGTTCCGTTATACATGTCCCGTTATACATGTCCTTTTATACATGTTCCGTTATACATGTCCTGTTATATATGTCCCGTTATATATGTTCCCGATATTGACCCCGTCCTATGCAACAAAACGAATCTTGGAATACAATTAACGGTTAAATTTGTTATGAAGACTGTCGAAATACGCAATAAATTGACTTTATTACTAAAAGAAAAAAATACCTCGTCTGGAGGGGCGGGGAGTGGGTACCGACCCGAGACTAAAAAACATCAAAGACTGCTTAACGAATCTCGGATAATGGTCTTGCTTCGATTTAACTACTTTATAACATATTGTTAACATTACAAAAGTTTAATCCTGGACAACTAATCTAAAACATTTCAGCACTGATTGTTCGGTGAAATTTCAAACAAACAAACAACAACACCAACAACAACAAAAAGAACATTCTCGCTATTTAAATAGTTTTCTCCCTTTCAACGTGTTAAAACGTTATCTTTACATATTTTGAAAAATACGTTGGCATTACAAAGGAAAATAGAATAAAACTAAATGAAAAACTAAATTATGAAATAAAAAAGTAAAATAAAAAGGTCAAACAAACTTTACATTTTATTTATTCATTTGAAATGTTGAGTTTTTTCTTGTTTCCTTTTATTACCTCGGCGTAGTTTTTAATAAATTATTGTAAAAAACTGTTGGGGCATGGGAAAACCTGCAATGAATACGTAGCAGCAGCGACAGCCCAAATATGCAAATGACACAACAAAGGAAGAGAATGGGAAAAACCGTGTGACGTCGACTGGACTTAAGCAGACGTGTCGACGCTGCAAAAGAAAAAGCACGTGTTCGACACGGCAGAGTTTTGTTAACCAGATGACGAACGAAGAGACTTGTAAACAAAAGAATGCAAGCGTAGTTTGGAAAGTTCCATTAATAAATGCCTTTTATTTCAATTAAAAATAGGTGGAATTTACTTTTTTATTCATTCGCGACTATCTCTGCATACAATGTGTTAGGCCCATGTGAAAATGTAACGGCCACGTTACATATGAATACTTTTTTAAGTTTCTCCACCATAAAAGGTTTAAATTGAAGAAAAATAATATTCTCGAAATAGGAAATTAAAGCTGGAAGTCCAAATAAGACATGCGGGAATTAAAATTAATTAGAATTGTATTGAACACATGATTGAAAACGATATTTTTGACGATGCAGTGGTACACAGCCTAAAGAAGATTTGTTTGGACTTTTGCAGTTTTAACTTGCGCTAATATTAAAGCAGATGTAGAGAGAACAAAAATCTACTGGAATGACAAAAGTCCAACAGAAAATTCAGATAAGAGATTCGGACAACTGACAGTCGTTCGAAAATGCTACAAGTAATGAGTCAACCTTGCTAAGCTTTATTATAGGATAGACTTGAAAATATTTCCAACATTTATGAGCGTCTAGAGTAGCATGAAAACGCCTCACAAGTTTTATTCTAAACAAGGTTAAAAAGTTCAAGAAACAAACAGTCATTTTAGCTAACGCACTAGGCTGATTCTAACCTAGTGAGCTAGTTCATGGAAGCGTAAGGCAAACTAAGAAGATTAACATATACTGCGATCTATTTCGGTCGATGGAGTAACGGTGTCGGATCCGATCACGACAGGTTTAAACAAATAACACTGACGGAGGAGGTGCATTTACAACGATTGCAAACTTTCTTGATGAACAACAAACATCTTTACTGCATAAAACATGGTTACTCCAGTGGAAAATATGTATTAACCCACAAACGAGGCAAAACCAAATTTAATGACCACTTCGAGATTGGAAACTATGCTGACACTAAAATGGTGTCTTGTGCTCATGCAAGCTTAAAAAGAGGTCAGTCGACTAGACCAAACCAACATCCAGGCCATGAAATATGAATTTCCGTAGGGGTAGTCCTATTGCAGAAAGGTAAAATACTTCGTGCAAAATTGTTAGGCATCCCCACAAAACACACACACACACACACACACACACACACACACACACACACACACACACACACACACACACACACACACACACACACACACACACACACACACACCAAATTCAAATCTCAACAAATTTGTTCAACTGATGAGCTCAGATGAAGACGAAACTCAAATCTTAAACGCCCGGTTTGTTCACTTTCATGGCTTATGTGAGCTGTGGCGTTGTTTAACTGTATATATATATATATATATATATATATATATATATATATATATATATATATATATATATATATATATATAAGCGAGATAGGACACTGATAGAATTCAGATTAACAATCCTGATAGATATTATTTAAAGTAATACTTTCAAGTTTAAGGAGATCCTAGCCAAAAAGGAAAAGGCCAAATTTTAAGAATAGAACAATATATAAATTTCTTGGTTCAATTTTAAATTCTGAAAAAAAAAAACATATAGAGACATATATTCGATTTAAGAATTTATTGTTTGACAAAAGGAATATATAGAAGGGGTTATTTTAATTTCCTTAATCCATGGGTTTTCAACAGAGGAAATGAAATGCAGTTAGCAAAATTTTCAGCTGCGAATCGACGTTATTTTGCTTTTCAGCACAAATACTGAAAATAGTTTTTTGCGTGGTTGTGGATAATTATATGGAGAAAATTATACGAAAAGAGAAGTTTTTATTGAGCACTATCAACAACTTCGTTAAATTCATTGATTTTTACTTTTTGATAAATTAACCTGATATATATATATATATATATATATATATATATATATATATATATATATATATATATATATATATATATATATCAGGTTAATTTATCAAAAAGTAAAAACCAATGAATTTAACGAAGTTGTTGATAGTGCTCAATAAAAAGAGCAGGATATTATTTTATGCAATTTTAGGTAAGCAAAGTTACATTAGTGATAACACTAGAATTACTGTTTCCATCAAAGTATTGATCCTATCAGGTAACCCATAGCCCCGAATGGTTATATATATATATATATATATATATATATATATATATATATATATATATATATATATATATATATATATATAAATTCGATGAATGAATATTTGATTGATTATTTGGTTGGGCGTTGTCGTGGAGGATTTTCCTGCTATCCTTTGAAACTTTTAAAACAGAAAACGTTTATGCTTTTAATAAAAATCTTAAACTGCTATTCAAATTCAGGATATTCTTTATAATACGCACGTATGTCTAACATTTAAAGATAATTTTCGCTAGATCGGTTGTAAACTACATGGCAAATTTATCTTTCACTGTTTCTAAGATTAAAATATTTGGATTCCAAATAGTCTTAACAATTTTAATCAGTCTTTCTAGATAGAAAGATAATAATAAAAATTTCTACAGTTAATTTTAACAGTAACGACATATTTTCAGTAGGTAGCCACAACCTTTTTTTTATCTCGGAATGAATGATTTTTGCAGTGCTCTGAAGGCCTTTTCTATTTGTGACACATGCAATATTGTAAGAAAGAATATATACATTAACTAAGGAGAACAAAAAACGTATTGTGGATGCGTTCTCTGCAACCCCCGTAACTCTTGTTTATTTTGTTCCTCCGCCCACGTTTACTCGTTTACAATGAATGATGTTTCTGACCAAGGAAGAAGAAAAGCTGTATACTAGGTCGTCAGTCTTTTCCTTTTTTTTTTAAGATGTTCCAATTTGTGCCTTTCTATTCCTATCTTTGTGGCTATATCACTAATAAGGGTGCTGGAGTTAGACATTTTAACTGGGCTGACGTTATCCATTCCGTTTCCACTGGGACCTTTCGACCACTCGGTTGTCTCAGTTAAGATAAAAACAAAATACTTTTGTTTTTAATCTTCAGGTGTACTTCTCCATTGTGCAGTATATCTATATTCTATAACTGATTGCGATAACTTCTGTGCAGGTATATCAAATATACCTCTGCGTTCCATGTTTAAAATGACCATGGCTTATATAGTATCAGACCTGACTGAATGGTTAATTGTCGATAAGAAGCACTTCATACCCTCCAAGATATTCCGCCAAATATTTACCAGCCACCCGTGGTTTTCTCCAGAATGTGCCGCTGCCATTATGCACAAAAACCACTTTTTCATTGCTTTCAACGAAATAGATGTATTGAGACTAAAGCCGCCTTTAGGACTGTCAGCAACCAGTGTAAAAGAGTAATAAAGAACGCGAGAGAGTCGTATGCTCAGTTCGTCAAGTCTAATGTAGTTGACCAGCGGCTTGGTTTCCACGAGTTTTGGCGAATAACAAGCAGGGTCCTGGAGAACTAATCTCGTCAGCATTTGGAAAAACCAAACTCTTTGCCAAGAACTTTGCAGCAAATTCTACCCTTTTCGACCATGGCCGTCTATTTCCCTTATTTCCTCCGGTGATTTAAAACACACTCGCCAATTTCGCCATCAGTAGCAGACGTGTTAGCAAGCAAACATTAATCAGTGACTTTCAATGAGTTAATTTCAGAAGAGTTTAGCTCTGGACATGAAAGGGCATAAACTACTATTGGATATAAAAATGAAAAAAAATATATTTCTAAATTATAAAAGTTTTTCTTAGTATTTCATTTTCTTATATATAGTTTTGTATATTCTTTTAGCATTTATTGTTCTTTTCTGTCTCTTTTTTATCCACATCATATGCTCCCCCATAAAATAACTGTTTCTGAACTAATCTGAAAATATTGCCATTTTTAGTCTGAATGTCTTCAAATTCGGTATGTACTTTTCACCTTTATTTTGTATAATGCCAGCCTTTCTCCTCTTCTGACGAGAAGCATTTAGCTTCGAGATGCAATGGCCTTTAGAGGCTTTCTTCTTATTTCTCTTCTTATTGATTTGATAATGTAATAAAGTTCCTATGCACCTTCACGCTTTATCTTATTTTAATTTATTCTCGCTTTCTTTCTTTCTTTCTTTCTCTCTCTCTCTCTCCCCTCTCTCTCTCTCTCTATATATATATATATATGTATGTGTGTGTGTGTGTGTATGTGTGTGTGTGAGTGTGCGCGTGTGTGTGTATCAGGTTGACAAAAAAGTGTTTGTGGTTTTGAACTTTTAAATTCAAAAATTTATTACTCGAAATAAGCACCATTAGAGTCAACACACGCAAAACAAGTATATTGTATGCTAGTAACATATGCAAAACAAGTATATTGTATGCTAGTAACGTAAAAATCTGGCGTTCTGGTGGCGATAAATTTCTCTTAAATTTTCTAGTGTTTGCATGCAGCCGTCCCTCTCAAATATTTAGGCTTTGTACATATAAGATTTTCTCTTCTAATGTTTAAAATAAAAGGCTTACTTTTAAAATTTCTACCTCTTCCCATTTAATGTCGCATGGCACTTATTTAATTATTGATGCAAATAACTTTGTCGTGGAGGATTTTCCTGCTATCCTTTGAAACTTTTAAAACAGAAAACGTTTATGCTTTTAATAAAAATCTTAAACTGCTATATGATGTTTCTGATCAAGGAAGAAGAAAAGCTGTATACTAGGTCGTCAGTCTTTTTCCTTTTTTTTAAGATGTTCCAATTTGTGCCTTTCTATTCCTATCTTTGTGGCTATATCACTAATAAGGGTGCTGGAGTTAGACATTTTAACTGGGCTGACGTTATAATATTTAAAGATTTTCAAGACAGAAATAATTTTCTTTTCGATAAATTAAAGTTTTCAAATTCCTCCAAAATTACGATGAGTCAGATTTTTCAACTATTAACACTAATGATATAGTTTTTCTAAAAAAAAAAACGAAATGAATTTTATTGGCTTTAATTTCATATTTCAATTATTTTAAAAAGGATTTTTGAATAGCTCGGTTTTGTACATTACTTTTCAATAAATAATCGATTTGGTATTAAAAAATATCTAAGTTACGTACAGACGAGAGAAATAGACACATACACACATTTTTATTAAGCTCCTTTTGTAGATGTGTGCGTAGGTAGATAGATATGTTCGGAGTAGACGGCGCAGTATTAATCTATGCAAACACGTGCAAATAATTATTGGCTTTGATAAAATAAACAACTAATAAAACGTGCGACATTAATCATTCTTCTGAATTACGCGCTGCTCAAGTTCGTTTAGATTGCAGGATATTTTTCTACCATCAAATGTAGCGAATCTGAAACGGCTTTATCTCATCTCAGCCATATTAAACCGGTATATAAGCGCCATTTTTATGGACGTTTATAAATTCTTTTGGTCTCCATTACATTCTTCCGTTAATATACGAGCGAACATTCATTAAGATAATAAATACTTTGATTTACTAAGCGGAATTTTCCCCTGAATGTGGTTGTATATAAATGAAATGAGACAAGTTTGTTGAATAGAAAATGAAAAAGAAAATTGATTTTGTCTAAATAAAATGCGAAAAAGAAAAAATATGTTAGTCTAATAAATAGAAGAAAAGATTAAAAGAAAAAGAAAGGAGGTAAATGATGTTGGTGTTAGAATTTAAATAAATGAAATACCATGAAATATGTTTCAAAAGACTCCAAATTTCTTCATAGATTTATCGCAAAAATGACAGACAAAAGTTCAGTAGTAAACTTAACTCACCCAAAGGCATACAATCATTAGAATGAATACTTATAAATATTATACATATACACACGATACATACACACACACACGATACATACATGAATGCATACACATATTATACACACAGAAATATATACACATATTATACATACATGAATATACATACACATGATAAATACACACATTTTATATAGATTAATACATACGCACATAATACATACATAAATACATGCACACATTATACACACATGAATATATACACGCATTATACATGAATAAAAACATACACATTTTATACATACATGAATATATACACACATGGTACATACACACAAAATACATACATGAATACATAAACACATTATACATACATGACTATATACACAGAAATTTTACATACATGAATACATGCACATTACACATACATGAATACATACACATTACACATACATGAATACATACACAAACATTATACATGCATGAATGTATGAAAAATATTTTATACCCATCGATGCATACACAAATATTTTACATACATAAATACATACATAAATATTATTCATACATCCACACACATTATACCTACGTGAATGCGCACACATTTCTGACCTACGTGAATACGCACACATATTATACATTTTACGTACATGAATACATACACACATTTTACATACATGAATACATACACACATTTTACATACATGAATATACACACATTTTACATGCATGAATACATACACACATTTTACGTACATGAACATATACACACACATTTTACATACATGAATATATACACACATATTTTACATACATGAATGCATACAAACACATTTTACATACATGAATGCATACACACACATTTTACATACATGAATACATATATACACATTTTACTAAGATGAATACATACACACACATTTTACATACATGAATATATACACACACATTTTACATATAAAATTTATACACACAGATTTTACATACATAAATACACACACACATTTTAAATACATGAATACATATACACATTTTATATGCATGAATACATACACACATTTTACATACTGGCCCCCACACACACATTTTACATACACGAATAAATATACATACATGTTACATGCATGAATACATACACACACTGCCTTTTACTTCTGACTTGAAATGGAATGCCTTCATCAAATCTGTTGTCGGGGAAAATGATTGCGTCATTCTACCGCTCCAGTAAGTATCTAACTCTCAACGCAATCCTTTACTCTAGAAGAGCAAGATACGTTTTAAAATAGAATACTGTTGCCATATATGGGCAAAAGCTGTTTGCAGAATGTATTCTTCTTTGACAAAGTTCAACATCTTGTGGGTGATGCCCTTTTCTATTCACTGCAATTTCTTCAGACCAGAAGAGACTCTGCGAGCATGTCGCTGCTCTATCCTCATTTTTATGGCAAATGCTCGTCTGAGCTTCAATATATGGTCAAACCTTGCTAAACTTTCACAAAACGCACTCATCTAGCTACAATCATTATCAATAATTTCCCCAATCTCTCTGTACGTAAATCTAAATGCAAATTCAATGAACAAAGCTCCTTTCTTATAACTTCTCACCTGTAGAACTTTGTCTCACTGGCTTGTTTTCCAGCTGACTACAATAGGGCAGTATCCATCTCCAATGTAAACTTGCAAAGTTCTTGTTGACCCTCCCTTCCTTATAAAATGCTTCCCAATTTTCACCACTAACGAATATTACTCTGTTGTGTCAATTACCACTGCACACTCATTAACTGTTATCCTCGACTGGCCTTCGGGCCTTCATAAATGGTGACTTCCTTGTAAAAAATATTAGACACTTAAACAAAAACGCCCATCCAACACCATTTGTTGTTTCATCCAATGCCAGTAGGCGTAGGTGAAACGTGAACAAATTCCAATTGCCAGAGTTCTCGAGAGGGGGGCATTGTAGCAACCAGCTCTGTTCCTACCAGACCAGTTTCCTCTTCTATAATGGATTTCAGTGTTACACATGGACATCAACTTTCCTTTTTGCGTCTGGAGTCCAAAGTTCATCATGGTGACTAATACAAGTACAGTCTCTATCTCACATTATTGGAAACACGAGATAGGGAACCATACAATGTTTGTTGGGTGACTTTTCCAGGATATGTTGTAGGCTAGTCGAAGCATTCGTGTATATTTACTATTGAGATCTTTTCGGCGTGATACGCTTAGTGTCCATGATTCTGAGCTGTACAGAATGATTTACTCTATGCAGGCTTTGAAAACCTTGGTATTAGTTTCTTTTTTGATTGGAGATTTCATACTATCTCTAAAGGATGAAATGCACTCCATGCTAGCGCGATCCTAACATTCATATCATATTCGCTTTCGGATTAGCCTCTCAGCTATTTGAAGTCGTCAACACAGTCAATTTCTGATCCGTCCGATGAAATCAGTTGTATATGAAGCTGGTAAGACTGTCTCATCTCAACGACCTGTACATTCATCATTATTTCTATCAGTCACTCTCGCCATTACTGATGCATTAATATAAATAATCTTCTTATATGATATCTTGCAGATGAAAAACCTTTCAGCCAAGAATCTTGAAATAATTCTTTGTCTCTCACAAAACAAATCAGATTAATTTCACATGAATGACATCGAGCCATTATTCCGCCATTTCCGCGATCTATCTGTGCAGTAATATCCAACAAAACTACATAGAAACAGATAAATGGAAAATATTAAAAATCATGTAACTTATAATAAATATTATACTCTTAATATTTTGAACAATCGTTTGTCCTTTACATAAAATTGTTTTTCTTAATAAAAACAAGTAGACATATTATATAAACAACTGCACGTAACGTGTTTTACAACTCTCGTTTCGCTGTGTTCGGAGACTTTACATGAAATTATACGATTACTTGCTATAGAAGATTTCTCGTTATAATCTTCAACGTATTTTGATAACAGTTTCTCTTGTGGGTTAATGAAGGCACCTTTTTATAGTTAAAAAACGAGTCATTCTACAATCCATAAAAAATGTAGTTTCAAGTAAAATATTTACATGTTATTTAAATAACAAAATCGAAGATTTAATATATGTTTAGTTTTATTACCTATTTTGTTATGTTTGCATGCATACATGGGGGATCATTTGACGTCTTTAATATTATCTAAGCTGTGTTCTAGTTGATAAGAACGTTTGTTTCAAAGTAAAACGTCGGATAGTTTTTCCATATGGAGCATAAAGATAGAGATTTGTTGATTCGAGAAAACAATGATTTTTACAATTGTAATCAAATTCAAAGTTTGCCCTTGAGATCTATTGATGCAACCTTTTAAAATTAAAGGATACTCAGTGGGAATAATGGGAATTCTTTGGAATTCTTCTCTAGGCTGTACTAGAGTACGACTTACTATGAAGTTAGAGATTAATGTATAGGACAAATTTTAAAATTTTGCTTTCCATGTTTTCAACACTTAGGAATTTAAAGCATTTTGTTTATTTCTGTGTCATTTATTTCTCCGTCGTCTTGATTTTATTGCAGTTTAGTGCTTAATTTATGAAGTGTGACACGCCGAGTACTTTATCCATAGTTAAGTTGGATATTGTAAATGATGGCTTTGCTTCCTGAAACGATATATAAGCATCAGTTTAGTGAAGGGAACATATGTTTCAGTATTGTATGACAACAGAGGTTATTTATTGATAATACTTTTATTTGTATTTGACAAACGATTATCTGCTAAACTTCTGCAAAAGTGTCTTAAAGGTTGCGCCCAAGTGAGAAAAGGAAATACACTTTTAACTTTGATTTAATTTCGTAGACGTAATATTACGAAAGATACGTAATATATTTATAAGCATTGTAATATAGGCAGCGTCATAGATAACCTATAATATTATTAAAAATACAGTAGTCATTGGATAAATATATATTTATTTAGTAACGTCCGTAAGTCGCCAGCATGAACCTACTTTCACTAGTCAGTGCTCATTTTACATGTTTTATTTTATCAAACATTTCCCTAGACGGATTATTGGTTGGCATTTTGCTTTGATTTATCTGGTCTTTCCTAGATTACCTATAAAGTATAAATAAATCATAAACTAATGTAGTAAATATCTGTTTTCGTTCTGTTTACATTTACATTTATGTATAATGTTGGTTACCTATGCTAACTTTATACGTTTTAGTTAAATTTTATTTTGTGTGCATGAAAATATGGACATTATTCTTTTAGTCAGCATTACTAAAACATTCGGTAATTTTTTCTTAAATCGGTTATTAAAAAAATATGTCACGTGAACTATGATGACAATGAAATGAAAAAGGATATGGTATATAATTTTACTTTTGTGCAAAGGTTCCTTGAGATATGATATTTTAAGAGTTATGCAACCGTAAAAACGTCGAAAAAACACTATTCGCAAATACGGGACAGTAAAGTTGCGTTCACCATTTTCTATTGGTTTGGTTTCATGATACTAGCATCTACAAAATCTTCGACTCTGTCTTCGCCAACCAAACTCTCTAACGAGTTTTAGTGATTTTCCTTTTCAATGAAAATGACCTTTTCTTTTCACAGGTTTTATTTCAGTGATCCCGTTTTTCAACATCTATCACCGTCTTTATTAGGTATTACGAACAAGAATGCAGCACCTACATGCGAAACACATGCACATTGTCGAAGCTGAGTATTCTAGTGATCCTGAGGCCCCTGCAGTTAAAGGATAAAATCAAACGAGGTGGTTGTTATGGTTGCAAGAATAGAATATTGCAGAAGATGTAAGATACATATTTTTTCGTAGAATTGCGAGAAAGTAAGCTCTAAACGTTGCCATGTATTGATAGTAGTCTGTTTATAAAGGCATATGTTATGAGATCTAATTATCACTATGAAGATACACCTCTCCTTGTTGAGTTGGTTCAGCCCCACCTCCATAATTCCTCTACTGCCTTGGAGAACATCTCATATCGAGTAGATGATGAACGCCATTTAAACTTTCTCTTCTTATATGTTTTGTCTAGAATTTCGACGGCTTCTTTCTATGTGGCCTCTTCTACTAAACTCTTGTATACACTAGCTGGTGCGTTTTTTGTTAAATTTCCTAACTATGCAAAATCTCTTCTAGGAAGTTGTGGAAATATCGGTACTATCTTTCAGCATCCTTCGAATTCGGATCCGAACCTTTTCAGGATAGATAAAAGTTCACTTTTACAAGGTTAATTGAATGAATTGTAATCAAAACGTAGCGCGGCATTTTATGTATAGGAAAAAGAATGGTATTAGAATAGTCTTATTTGATCACAGCTACACACTGCAATAGCAAGCACGCTATAGAAAACATTAAATCGACTTTGATGAGATTTGCATTTATTGCTTTGAAATGATCGACTATTAGAAAATGTTAAACTGCAATATAATTCCGTATAATTTTTCAAATTTATTTTCAGAAAATTATTGGACTGATAAACTGATTTTTGTAATACATTATTTTCATACAAAATATGATTTTGTATCATCTGATTCAAATTTTGAACAGAATTAAAATAAAAAAGAATCAATCATTCTCAGATATAAAACAAGGGATTCATTTAGATGTTTGCTATAGCTTTTTATCTTATTGAATAAGATAAAAAGCTATAGCAAACATCTAAATGAATATTTTAACCACAGTTCCTGAATTCAAAAAGCGAAAAATTAAAAGATTCATCTGCCTTACTTTTAATGCTAGGTTTATTTATGGTGTCTTTTAAATTCAATAAAAACCCTTCAAAATTTGCTGACGAGGAGACCTTGCTTATTAAAAAACTATATGTAATTATTGTACATAACTTGATGTATACCACAATAAAAAGCATTGTTTTTCCGAAACGATCGTACAGATAATTGATTTTGTTATTGTTCCTTCTTATGAAACGGATTTTTAATTTAATTATAATTTGATTTTTAAATTTTAAATTATCAATCACATTACTTAATATATATATATATATATATATATATATATATATATATATATATATATATATATATATATATATATATATCCAACTAACACTCCGGACCAACACTGAGACAACACTTATCAAAAACTAGAAAACTAATCGACAACGGTCCCTGCACTCTATCGAATTGCCCCATAAATAATATAGAATTATGTAAAGGTATGTATTCAGTATATCAAATACAATGTACGATATGCAGGGAGTTCTACATCGGCAGCACAATTAGGCCATTGCACGTACGTATGCATATATTTGTATATGTGTGTACATATGTGTATGCGCACGTATGCATATGTGTGCATGTGTGTGTACGCACATATACGTGGACGTGAACGCGTATACATGTTAGCAGATGAACTAATCCAAGCACACGTAGAATGGCCTTCCTTAGACCATTCGCTTTACCCAAACAGGGTATTACCCCACACTAATACAGCAGTCATTAATACTTCCAAGTACACGTTTTAAGCGTAATATGCAACAATTAATCATTAAAAAAAGCTACAATGATTCTTAACAATACTTAATATTCATCGCAACTCGTGCGCTAGAAATTGATTTGACAGCCAGTCTGCGACACTGACTTCCGGAAATAAAGAAATAAATATATAAAAAAATAAAGCAGAGAAAGGAAAGCCTCGCCGAACAGTTACATATGTTTATCTTTATTTTTCCCCTGAAGAAGAGATACTGCTCCCGAAAATTAGGCACATCAACACCTGCCATTGTGTACGATACATTATGTTGGTAGATACATGTAATTTGATTAAAAATTATAAAAAAGTTCCTCCGAATATTGTCATTATTATTTTATATACTAACTTGTGTCCATGAACCGCATTGATATAACAGCCTTAAAACACAACTCATTTCACATATATATATATATATATATATATATATATATGTGTGTGTGTGTGGGGGGGGAGTGAGAGAGAGATATCTATAATAATATATAATTATGTAAATAAAAAGGTAGAACACTAAAAAAAAAAAAAAAATGAAACACCATAAAATTGAATGCGTTCTGTAGAATGTTTCTGAATTATTTTAGATGAAGATTTGCAATTCGTATTATTTGGATTCTTCGAACTACTGTTCTCTTGAGTGCTGTTTTCACAACGTTTCGGTCAGTGTAAGCACAGATCTTATTCAAATGTATATTGTTAAACTTGGAATCTGCACGGAATTCCGACGAAACCGTTTATACAATTTCAATTCGTCAGCCGCGACTGCGTAGAAGTATTAAGTAATTCTCAATTGTATTTCTAGTGTCGCCCGAAGCGAGAAGTTAACCTTAAAAAGAGAATGTAACTTTCACAACTGAATTTTTTCAAGTACACAACGGATGATTCCTGTCTGAATTTTGGGAGTCTTACACCTACGTTTTTTGTTATGCAATCTTGCTAATTATACCAATTACTACCTATATATATATATATATATATATATATATATATATATATATATATATATATATATATATATATATATATATATATATATATTACGTATTTTATCCAGTAAACACATGAGATTTTCATCTAGTATTTTCACTTCAACGAAAAATGAATACAATAAAACATGAATTATTTTAAAAATGATAGCCCCGGACAACAACAGGATCAAGTCAGCGTAAAGAAACAAATACTTGTCAGGAGCAATTTGATTATACAATTAACATTTAAACTTTTTTTGCCATAATTTACATATAAAAGAATTACATTAAGCTCAGAAAATAAATGTTAAATATGGGAATGTAATCTCTGGTTCTATATCACTTAGTCTTTTGTTATAAATAAATAAATAAATCTGTGTTTGTCAAGAAAAAAGCCAGAGCGGTTTTGGAATCAGAAATGAAGCTGAAAATTTTCCGATTCGATACACCCAAAAGTTCCAATTGTATATATATATATGTATATATATATATATATATATATATATATATATATATATATATATATATATATATATATATATATACATATATATATATATATATACATATATATATATATATATATATATATATATATATATATATATATATATATATATATATACAGTTTTTTGTTTATATCCATTAGAAGTGTTGAGTAAAATTTGAAAATAAAATAAGATACGTATTGAACACGTTTGAAGCCAAATAACTGCAACGCGAAATTTTTTATAAAATAAACGAGTGTTTATTTTTTAAGAAATATATTTCGGGGATATACTCCTTTGTCAATCTATTTATTTTTTTTCTCTTTTTCTTCGCCATGATGTCGATTGGAATAATGTTCAATGAATTATGTCCACGTGATGTTAGCTGCGGGGTTTTTATGTAGTCGGATGGTTACGCGTGGTCCCGCGGTTGTAAAATCTGGGTAGTTTTTTGTTTATATCCATTAGAAGCGTTGAGTGAAATTTGAAAATAAAATAAGATACGTATTGAACACGTTTGAAGCCAAATAATTGCAACGCGAATTTTTTTATAAAATAAACGACTATCCGACTACATAAAAACCCCGCAGCTAACATCACGTTGACTTAATTCATTGAACATTTTTCCACTCGACATGATGGCGAAGAAAAAGAGAAAAAAAATGAAGATTGACAAAGGAGTATATCTCCGAAATATATTTCTTAAAAAAATAAACACTCGTTATTTCCAGAGTGTTTGCGTTGACTTTTTGAATGTGTATGTGTTTCCTTCTATTATTACGTCACATACTCCACATCGCGGTTTGTTGCATTTTGTAATCCCTTTTGTAGTATGTGGAACGAGTTTTGAGGAAGTTAGGATGTGTTTTAGGTTTTTGGCTTGGCGTTTGCTTTTTATTATTTTTGTTGTTTTAAGTTTAGTTTGTCGTTCTGATTGAGGAGGATAAGGTTTTTTGTTATCTGTGTAAATAGTTCTGGGTTGTTTGTGTTGTGTGTGGAGACGTACGCTAAAATTTGTTCTTTGTTGTGTTCTTTTGGGATTTTTAGTTGGTCTATTGGAATTTTTTTCAGCCAGTTCAATACCTTTCTATATTAGTGGTAGTGGATATCCTCTTTCCCGCAGGGTTATTTGCAATTCATTCAGTCTAGTCAAACCAATAAAAGAAAACACACACACTCACTCACACACACACACACACACACACACACACACACACACACACACACACACACACACACACACACACACACACACACACACACGCGCGCGCGCGCACATACACACACACACGTACACACACACATTCTACCCGATACACCTAGTTGAACAAGTACCAATGAGCCTCTCACCCCCACTCAAGTAAGAGTAAAAAAAGAAAAAAATGAGAAAAAAACAAAGAACGATAAATAGAAACACAAGCAGAAAGAGAGAGAGAGAGAGAGAGAGAGAGAGAGAGAGAGAGAGAGAGAGAGAGAGACATAAGACATAAGACATCAGTCCAGCCCCCAAAAATTGGACATATGAATGAAAAGTAGAATTGTTTACACATGTTTCCACCTCTCGGACATTTCAAATGAATTACGAAAATGTTATTTACATTTTTAACACATCTTGAATATATTCTAATCATTTTAAATACTTTCTGAAGAGGACGTTTCACAAAACGTCTGAAACGCGTAAAAAACGATTTCAATGATTTAAAAACATTATTTCAATGATCTAAACATAATTTTCAATGAAAAAACCAAAACACAGAATAATAAAATAATGTTAAGAAATACACATTGTTGGTGACCACCCCCTTATATATATATATATATATATATATATACAATATTTATTATTACACTATATATACATATTTCAAGGTCGTACCATTGGTTTCGATACACCGAAAACAGTAATAATATACTGTGGAAAATCGGTATAATCTCTTCGGCGACAAAGAAAAATCTGAAACTAATGCAAAATGAACGAACATAGAAGAAACGCTAGACGAGCGTTTAAGACTCAGAATTTCATATTTAAAAAAATATCGTTTTAAAACTGACGTTAATAGATTATTATAGAAGAAAGAAAGGAAGAATGTGTGTGTGTGTGTGTGTGTGTGTGTGTGTGTGTGTGTGTGTGTGTGTGTGTGTGCGTGCGTGCGTGCATAGCGGGGAAGGGGGTGCGATGGAAAACTCTCTAAAAAATATAAAGGTCCTGTTAAAGCCATATTAATAAATAAAAGTAGGACAATTAACGGTAATAAATAATGAGAAAGGCATGAATATATTAATATGATTTATAAAAATTTTAATTTATTTTAAAATTTTAATTTTATAATTTTAAAATTTTTATAAATCATATTAATATATTCATGCCTTTCTCATTATTTATTACCGTTAATTGTCCTACTTTTATTTATTAATATGGCTTTAACAGGACCTTTATATTTTTTAGAGAGTTTTCCATCGCACCCCCTTCCCCGCTATGCACGCACGCACGCACACACACACACACACACACACACACACACACACACACACACACACACACACACATTCTTCCTTTCTTTCTTCTATAATAATCTATTAACGTCAGTTTTAAAACGATATTTTTTTAAATATGAAATTCTGAGTCTTAAACGCTCGTCTAGCGTTTCTTCTATGTTCGTTCATTTTGCATTAGTTTCAGATTTTTCTTTGTCGCCGAAGAGATTATACCGATTTTCCACAGTATATTATTACTGTTTTCGGTGTATCGAAACCAATGGTACGACCTTGAAATATGTATATATAGTGTAATAATAAATATTGTATCTTCAGCTCTCACATCTACGATCGAGCACTTTACTGGATTTTTTTCATCACCCCTAGACACGCTATATATATATATATATATATATATATATAATTTCGTTTTTTGTTGTTGTACACAAACATTTTCCAAAAATATAGACTTCCCCGTTATGAGAAATAATTCAGAAATCTCGATTTAATAAAAGCAAAAATATATACTTTCGTTTTTTGTTTGTTGTTGTTGCACATAAACATTGGTTGATGGTAAGAAGTTTAATGCCACGGAAAATTTTTACCTGGGTAGTACGCTGAGTAAGGACTGTACACTTGATGCTGGGATACAAAACAAAATAACCCAAGCCAGTTCTGCTTTTGGCAAACTAAAACGTGTGTAGTCAGATGTACGAATCACACTACAAACAAAGCGAAGTATTTACGAATAATGCGTTATCACTACCCTGCTATATGTGTCAGAGACTTGAACACCATAGAGAAGGCATCTCGAGTTATTGGAAAGGTTTCATCAAAGTTGTATTCGGAGAATACTTAATATTTACTAGAGGACTCTTACGCCTCACACTGTAGTCATGTACTAGTATAAATATGAAGATCATTCAAAATCAGATGCGCTCGTCTGGACACTTGGTTAGGATGGAGGACGAAAGACTTCCAAAACAACTGTTTTATAACGCGATAGATAAAAGACCACAGCATAAACCAAGAAAAAGGTTTAAGGATTGAAAGAAAAACAAGTGAAAATACTTGAAATGGATGTACATCACTGGGAAATCGAAGAGAAAGCTCGATAACTGTGGGGAAAACAATCAGAGAAAGTTGTAAGATTTTTGAAGAGCAACGTGCAGATCTTGCTGTCTTAAAATGTGCTTTAAGAAAGCAGGACGAAAATATAATGTCAGAGAAATTACAACAGGAACTGAAGTGCACTGCATGTGGCAGATACATTTTGTCAAATTATGGTTTTGTTAATCATCTGAAATTACGCAATCAAAGACAGAGTACGATAGTCTTATGAAGAGGCTTTTACAACAACGCTAAGTTGTCATATTTGTGGTCTAATATGCATGCAAATGTAAAATGGCCTGACACGACATTCGAGAGTTCACAATATTATTATGCGATTACCTATACAAGAAGTAAAGTTTTAATGTCACATATATGTACTTCCATGTAGGACTAAAGCTGGATTAAAAAGTAACCTACGTGCTCACAGCCGCACAACACTTAACTGAAGAGAAGGCAAACTTCTGTCAGGAAGTAACACTCATCAAATATATATATTAAGAGGGAGAGGGAGAGAGAGAGAGAGAGAGAGTGAGAGATAAAAAAGGATTATTCAATCTGGAGTTCACGTGCGAAGTTTCAAAACAGAATTGTAACAAATCTCGTATGAAGTTTACAAATAGAATTGCAACAAATCCCAATGAAGTTTCAAAACAGTTATTGTAACAAATTACGTATGAAGTTTAAAAACAGAATTGTAACAAATCCAAATGACGTTTACAAACAGAATTGTTACAAATCACGTTTGAAATTTACAAACAGAATTGTAACAAATCCAAATGACGTTTCAAAACCAAATTGTAACAAATCATGTATGAAGTTTACAAACAGAATTGTAACAAATCCAAATGAAGTTTCAAAACAGTTATTGTAACAAATAATGTATGAAGTTTAAAAACAGAATTGTAACAAATCCAAATAAAGTTTCAAAACAGTTATTGTAACAAATCTCGTATGGAGTTTAAAACAGATTTGTAACAAATAACGTATCAAGTTTCAAACACTATTGTAACAAATAACGTATGAAGTTTACAAACAGAATTTTAACAAATCATGTATGAAGTTTACAAACACAAATGTAGCAAATCCAAATAAAGTTTCAAACGTGATTTGTTCAAATAATGTAACAAATCACGTATGAAGTTTACAAACACAATTGTAACAAATCCAAATAAAGTTTAAAAACAGAATTGTAACAAATCACGTATGAAGTTTACAAACATAATTGTAACAAATCACGTATGAATGTTAAAAAACGGAATTGTAACAAATCACGTATGAAGTTTACAAACAGAATTGTAACAAATCCAAATAAAGTTTCAAAACAGTTATTGTAACAAATCACGTATGAAGTTTACAAACAGAATTCTAACAAATCAAAATGACGTTTCAAAACAGAATTGTAACAAATCATGTATGAAGTTTACAAACACAGTTGTAACAAATCCAAATGAAGTTTACAAAACAGAATTGTAACAAATCACGTATGAAGTTTAAAAACAGAATTGTAACAAATCCAACTAAAGTTTCAAATCAGAATTGTAACAAATCACGCATGAATGTTAGAAACAGAATTGTAACAAATCACGTATGAAGTTTACAAACAGAATCGTAACAAATTCAAATGAAGTTTCAAAACAGTTATTGTAACAAATCACGTATGAAGTTTACAAACAGAATTGCAACAAATCCAAATAAAGTTTCAAAACAGAATTGTAACAAATCCAAAGGAAGCTTACAAACAGAATTGTAAGAAATACAAATGAAGTTTCAAAACAGATTTGTTACAAAATCACGTATGAAGTTTAAAAACAGAATTTTAACAAATCCAAATAAAGTTTCAAAACAGAATTGTAACAAATCACGTATGAAGTTTCAAACACAATTGTAACAAATCATGTATGAAGTTTACAAACAGAATTGTAAAAATCCAAATGAAGTTTCAAAACAGTTATTGTAACAAATCACGTATTGAGTTTAAAAACAGAATTGTAACAAATCCAAATGAAGTTTCAAAACCAAATTGTAACAAATCAGGTATGAAGTTTCAAAACAGAATTGTAACAAATCCAAATAAAGTTTCAAAATAGTTATTGTAACAAATCACGCATGAAGTTTAAAACAGAATTGTAACAAATCACGTATGAAGTTTCAAAACAGTTATTGTAACAAATCACGTATGAAGTTTACAAACACAATTGTAACAAATCCAAATGAATTTTTAAAGCAGTTATTGTAACATATCACGTATGAAGTTTAAAAACAGAATTGTAATAAATCACGTATGAAGTTTACAAACACAATTGTAACAAATCACGTATGAAGTTTAAAAACCGAATTGTAACAAATCCAAATGAAGTTTACAAAACAGAATTGTAACAAATCACATATGAAGTTTACAAACATAATTGTAACAAATCCAAATGAAGTTTCAAAACAGAATTGTAACAAATCACGTATGAAGTTTGCAAACAGAATTGTAAGAAATCCAAATGAAGTTTCAAAACATAATTGTTACAAATCACGTATGAAGTTTACAAACAGAATTGTAACAAATCCAAATGGAGTTTCAAAACAGAATTGTAAAAAATCAGGTATGAAGTTTACAAACAGAATTGTAACAAATCCACATAAAGTTTAAAAACAGAATTGTAACAAATCACGTATGAAGTTTCAAACACAATATTAACAAATAATATATGAAGTTTACAAACAGAATTGTAACAAATCCAAATTAAGTTTCGAAACAGTTATTGTAACAAATAACGTATGGATTTAAAAACAGAATTGTAACAAATCGAAATAAAGTTGCAAACCAAATTGTAAAAAATCCAAATGAAGTTTACAAACAGAATTGTAACAACTTCAAATGAAGTTTCAACATAGTTATTGTAACAAATCACGCATGAAGTTTAAAACAGAATCGTAACAAATCACGTATGAAGTTTCAAAACAGTAATTGTAACAAATCACGTATGAAGTTTACAAACAGAATTGTAACAAATCCAAATGAAGTTTCAAAACAGTTATTGTAACAAATCACGTATGAAGTTTACAAACACAATTGTAAGAAATCCAAATGGAGTTTAAAAACAGAATTGTGACAAATCACGTATGACGTTTACAAACAGAATTGCAAAAAATCCAAATAAAGTTTCAAAACAGAATTGTAACAAATCACGTATGAAGTTTACAAACGGAATTGTAATAAATCCAAATGAAGTTCCAAAACAGAATTGTAAAAAATCACGTATGAAGTTTACAAACAGAATTGTAACAAATCCAAATGAAGTTTCAAAACCAAATTGTAACAAATCAGGTATGAAGTTTACAAACAGAATTGTAACAACTCCAAATAAAGTTTCAAAATAGTTATTGTAACAAATCACGCATGAAGTTTAAAACAGAATTGTAACAAATCACGTATGAAGTTTCAAAACAGTTATTGTAACAAATCACGTATGAAGTTTACAAACACAATTGTAACAAATCCAAATGAATTTTTAAAGCAGTTATTGTAACAAATCACGTATGAAGTTTAAAAACAGAATTGTAATAAATCACGTATGAAGTTTACAAACACAATTGTAACAAATCACGTATGAAGTTTAAAAACCGAATTGTAACAAATCCAAATGAAGTTTACAAAACAGAATTGTAACAAATCACATATTAAGTTTACAAACATAATTGTAACAAATCCAAATGAAGTTTCAAAACAGAATTGTAACAAATCACGTATGAAGTTTGCAAACAGAATTGTAAGAAATCCAAATGAAGTTTCAAAACATAATTGTTACAAATCACGTATGAAGTTTACAAACAGAATTGTAACAAATCCAAATAGAGTTTCAAAACAGAATTGTAAAAAATCAGGTATGAAGTTTACAAACAGAATTGTAACAAATCCACATAAAGTTTAAAAACAGAATTGTAACAAATCACGTATGAAGTTTCAAACACAATATTAACAAATAATATATGAAGTTTACAAACAGAATTGTAACAAATCCAAATGAAGTTTCGAAACAGTTATTGTAACAAATAACGTATGGATTTAAAAACAGAATTGTAACAAATCGAAATAAAGTTGCAAACCAAATTGTAAAAAATCCAAATGAAGTTTACAAACAGAATTGTAACAACTTCAAATGAAGTTTCAACATAGTTATTGTAACAAATCACGCATGAAGTTTAAAACAGAATCGTAACAAATCACGTATGAAGTTTCAAAACAGTAATTGTAACAAATCACGTATGAAGTTTACAAACAGAATTGTAACAAATCCAAATGAAGTTTCAAAACAGTTATTGTAACAAATCACGTATGAAGTTTACAAACACAATTGTAACAAATCCAAATGGAGTTTAAAAACAGAATTGTGACAAATCACGTATGACGTTTACAAACAGAATTGCAAAAAATCCAAATAAAGTTTCAAAACAGAATTGTAACAAATCACGTATGAAGTTTACAAACAGAATTGTAATAAATCCAAATGAAGTTCCAAAACAGAATTGTAAAAAATCACGTATGAAGTTTACAAACAGAATTGTAACAAATCCAAATGAAGTTTCAAAACAGTTATTGTAACAAATCACGTATGAAGTGTACAGAATTGCAACAAATCCAAATGAAGTTTCAAAACAGTTATTGTAACAAATCATGTATGAAGTTTAAAAACCGAATTGCGACATATTCAAATGAAGTTTACAAAACAGAATTGTAACAAATCACGTATGAAGCTTACAAACAGAATTGTAACAAAACCCAATGCAGTTTCAAAACAGAATTGTTACAAATCACGTATGAAGTTTACAAACAGAATTCTGACAAGTCAAAATAAAGTTTCAAAGCAGTTATTGTAATAAAATCACGTATGAAGTTTAAAAACAGAATTGTAACAAATCCAAATAAAGTTTCAAACAGAATTGTAACAAATCCAAAAAAGTTTCAAAACAGTTATTGTAACAAATCACGTATGAAGTTTAAAAACAGAATTGTAACAAATCCAAATAAAGTTGCAAAATAGTTATTGTAACAAATCACGCATGAAGTTTAAAAACAGAATTGTAACAAATCACGTATGAAGTTTCAAAACAGTTATTGTAAGAAATCACGTATGAAGTTTACATCACAATTGTAACAAAACCAAATTAAGTTTCAAAACAGTTATTGTAACAAATCACGTATGAAGTTTAAAAATAGAATTGTAACAAATCCAAATAGAATTTTCAAAACAGTTATTGTAACAAATCACGTATGAAGTTTACAAACAGAATTCTAACAAATCCACATAAAGTTTAAAAACAGAATTGTAACAAATCACGTATGAAGTTTCAAAACAGAATTATAACAAATCCAAATGAAGTTTAAAAACATTTATTGTAACAAATCACGTATGAAGTTTACAAGCAGAATTGTAACAAATCCAAATGAAGTATCAAAACAGAATTGTGACAAATCACGTATGACGTTTACAAACAGAATTGCAACAAATCCAAATAAAGTTTCAAACAGAATTGTACCAAATCCAAATGAAGTTTCAAAACAGTTATTGCAACAAATCACGTATGAAGTTTACAAACAGAATCGTAACAAATCCAAATAAAATTTCAAAACAAAATTGTAACAAATCCAAATGAAGTTTACAAACAGAATTGTAAGAAATCCAATGAAGTTTAAAAACAGTTATTGTAACAAATCAGGTATGAAGTTTACAAACAGAATTGTAACAAATCCAAATGCAGTTTCAAAACAGAATTGTAACAAATCACGTATGAAGTTAAGAAACAGAATTTTGACAAATCCAAATAAAGTTTCAAAACAGTTATTGTAATAAAATCACGTCTGAATATTAAAGACAGAATTGTGACAAATCCAAATAAAGTTTCAAACCAGAATTGTAACAAATCCAAAAAAAGTTTCAAAACAGTTAATGTAACAAATCACGTATGAAGTTTAAAAACAGAATTGTAACAAATCCAAATTACGTTTCAAAACAGAATTGTAACAAATCACGTATGAAGTTTACAAACAGAATTCTAACAAATCCTAATGAAGTTTCAAAACAGTTATTGTAACAAATCACGTATGAAGTTTACAAACAGAACTGTAACAAATCCAAATTTAAGTTTAAAAACAGTTATTGTAACAAATCACGTATGAAGTTTACAAACGGAATTGTAGCAAATCCAAATGAAGTTTCAAAACAGAATTGTAACAAATCACCTATTAAGTTTACAAACAGAATTGTAACAAATCCAAATAAAGTTTCAAAACAGTTATTTTAACAAATCACGTATGAAGTTTACAAACAGAATTTAATAAATCAAAATGAGGTTTCAAAATAGAATTGTAACAAAATCCAAAAACAGTGAGGATGGTTGAAACTTGAATGATAACATATAGAACCGATGGTGTTATTCGTAAATTCAACTGGAGGAATAATCATTAGTAAATTTGTGAAATCCAAATCGGATGAATCTAGAAATCTTTAATTCTTGCATGAGAAGTTCTACAGCGTTGAATTTATGTTTGAAATTTATGTCTCGAAGAGTTAAAATAAATTAGAAATAGACCATAATAGTGATGTTAAAATCCGCGGAGGTTTAGTTTCTAAGATTCAATTCTATCGCCAAGATATGAAAAGTGAATAAAATTAGAAGGTTGGCAAATGCAACAGTGGGGAAAAGATTGACTATAGAGGCTAACGATGACCTATAATTTCGTGGAGAAACGTTAAAGTATGTATGATTAATTAAGGTGTGAGATGGGGAAGAACTTGATGGACGGCTCAGAATTTCAAATAATAGCTGTACATGCTCTCATATATTTTACATATTAATAAGTAAAAATGCTCTTCGTGTAAACAAATAAGCTTGGGTCATTTGGACAAGGTTTAACATTGTAATTTCGCATACACATCTCAACAGCAGCCAAATAGTGTAACAGTGATAAGCGCTGACCGTCGCCTGACCGGTCGAGTTTCAATTCTGGTTTGAAGCAGGTACTGGTCTAACCGCACTGATCAGCTGTGATACAGCAATAAAGTACTGTATGTGACGGACTATATATGCATATATTGATATATTTCCGTTAAAGTAAAAGTTGCTATGGCACGTGGTTTTGCACACGTTCCTCTTCCTTTTTAAAAGGGCTGAGTTTTTTTTTTCTTCAACATTTCGTTACTAACATCTCTTGCGTTTACTGCTGCTACCTGCTATTTGCTCTTACGGTTACTTTTTGCTCTTATGTTTATTATTGGCTGTGAAATTAGTTCGGTAAAGCCTAGTAAAGAGGTTTTTGTCTCTCTTCCGTTCTACGATAAAACACAACATATATATATATATATATATATATATATATATATATATATATATATATATATATATATATATATATATATATATATATATATACGTTCAAATTTCAATTAAGAAAAGTCAATTTTCAAAATAAAATTTAAAGTTTAATGTTTGAACCGAAGAATACAATGTTTATTGCCTTATATGAATTTTTCTTTCCAACGTTCGATAAGACTTGAAACCACTAGATTCACCAACTTGTAATCTAATTCATTTCAATACCTTAAGGTATATATATATATATATATATATATATATATATATATATATATATATATATATATATATATATATATATATGAATAAAAAAAGCCAGCTAATAGTTCAGGGTCCAATATAAGCAAGGTTCTGATTGTATATGTGTAAAGAACAGGATTTTACAGCAGTTTAAAATATTTCAGTCGGGAAATTGTAATCGATGCGGAAGTTAAAGTCATAAGAAAAACCTACTTTAGGTTAACAGGTAGAAATAAATTACTATGAAATGTCAAATTATGGTTATGAAAAGACATAAATTACTATGAAATGTCAAATTATGGTTATGAAAAGACATAAATTACTATGAAATGTCAAATTATGGTTATGAAAAGACATAAATTACTATGAAATGTCAAATTATGGTTATGAAAAGACATAAATTACTATGAAATGTCAAATTATGGTTATGAAAAGACATAAATGACTATGAAATGTCAAATTATGGTTATGAAAAGACATAAATTACTATGAAATGTCAAATTATGGTTATGAAAAGACATAAATTACTATGAAATGTCAAATTATGGTTATGAAAAGACATAAATTACTATGAAATGTCAAATTATGGTTATGAAAAGACATAAATGACTATGAAATGTCAAATTATGGTTATGAAAAGACATAAATTACTATGAAATGTCAAATTATGGTTATGAAAAGACATAAATTACTATGAAATGTCAAATTATGGGATTAAAATTCTGCAAAATTCCGCCCTTTTTTCTTTTTTTAGCTAAGTAAAGTTTAATTTGGCTTGTGTGAAATTTTAATACTCACAATACTAATAATAATGATAATTCATCCAACAATACTCAAATTATTAAGTCTATAACCTCTAAAAATTCCCCCAAATTCTCACTCTACAACCAACAATCCAAACCCGTAATAATTCGAGCTTCAGATTCAGATGGAGTAGACTTTTATGTTAACTGTTATTAGGTGCTCCAGTTTAAAGCTAATTTAGTTGCGAACAGAAAAGGTTGTGCAGATTATATTTATCGAAACAAATGAACATCTTTTGGGATAGCATTATACAAATTAAAGTAGGACAAACAAAATATGTAAGAAAGAATGTAAAGTATAAGTTCTGTGTGGCAATTACAACGGGTCAGTCGAATACAGGGTATAACATTAGAAGAATATACTGATCTGGGATTTTTATATGTCTAAAAAGACGGGGGTGAGGAGTGGAATGAAGGAAGTATAGTGACTGTGAAAAGTTAGGGTATCATTAATTGGTGCATATTGCAGGCGAAGAGCTGTATGAGATATCATGTTCTTTCGAACTGGTCATATTTGAATTCTATCATGTGTTTGCAACATAAAATCAGCTTATTTTACGAGTGGCTAATACTTTTATTCTGAGAAGAAATCACTTAGGCGTCAGGATTTAGAACCTGGGGTATATGATTTTGATTTTTTAAGTATAGTCCATTTAATGGAGAAAAGTGTGTTTTTAAACTCAATATTTCTAATTAAGGTAGACGTTCCTTTCATTTTATCGCTATTAAATACAAGTAAGTTGTTTGAAATAGATAATTTTATTAAGGTGGAAGTGACAACAATGTAAATGTAGGTTGTAAAGGGTGTCTGCATTATGCTGTTTGTGCGAACACTTCTATTAAGGTTAGGAAAAGGGTAACTTATTAAGTTAGATCGGCTCGAATTACTACGGGTTTGGATTGTTGGTTGTAGAGTGAGAATTCGAGGGGAACTTTTAGAGGTTATAGAATGAATTATATTTTGTGTATTGCTGGATGAATTATCATTAGTAGTAGTATTGTGGGTATTAATGGGTAAAATACCGGAATCGTATATAGAGCATGAATTATGAAAATTTAATGGATTGAAGATTGGAATAAATGCCTGATTACTTCAATCAATTGGAGAGTTATTCGGATCGGTGCGTGAATAGATTACATCTTTATAGATGCAGTCATTATTGAGTGAGCATATTTGTATATGCTCTGTAGTTACATTTAACATACATTGAGCTTCATATATTTATGAAGTTCAAGGATTGGTATGAATAGGGATGAAATAAAATTGGATTGGTATGAATAAAGGATGAAATAAAATTGAAAAAGGATATTTTCCACAAACGTATATATATATATATATATATATATATATATATATATATATATATATATATATATATATATATATATACGTTTGTGGAAAATATCCATTTATATATATATATATATATATATATATATATATATATATATATATATATATACGTTTGTGGAAAATATCCTTTTATATATATATATATATATATATAAATATATATATATATATATATATATATATATATATATATATATATATATATATATAGAGAGAGAGAGAGAGAGAGAGAGAGAAAGACAGTTGCAATTGGTTCTAGGAGTTGGGGAGGATGTTTGATTGAGCTGCTTTAAACTTCTTATTATTTGATGCGATTATTGTTTGGGATAAGTCAAGGCATTGTAGAGTAAGATATGTTAATTAAATGTTTATTTAAAATAGAATTATATCTATGTGCGTATTTGAAATATTTTTCTACAATTTTGAAAATTCTTTCGATGTTTTTTGACACTGTTAATCAAAGAGGGATTGAACCAGATATTTACTTCTGCCTTATACGGTTGCATGGATTAGAAGGGTGTGGTTTAATTTATTTTGCATAATTACAGACTTTATACAGCAGTAAGAACAGGTGAACTTTTGGCCGTCTTTTATTGTCTCGGAATTGAATTTTGTAAGGCATTATTAAAGAATGTGGAATTTTGATCAAAGGTTCTTTATTAGCGGTGAGTCAAGGTATTCAATTTGAAATCGAAGGCATTATTGATTTTATAATTGCAATGGGATGATTTGGAAAATTTATAAACATAGGGTAATGTTAGGTTTGGATTTTGGTAGGAGCTGTAAGTTAACGAAACAGCTAAGAAGTAAAAAAATTCTTATCGGCTTCAATTGTTACTGAAAGACCGAAATTAATAATAAAAAAAGGCGTGTAATTTCATAATAGTTTTCTCTTGGTCTAGCTCTGGCTGTAAGTAAGGCGTTATCTCTATATAATCCTCCCTGAATGTACTTAAATTAAAGCTTGAGTTCTTTTAACAGCTATAAGCCTATGTATATCAACAGAGCATGAAAACCCATAAGAATATCGAAATTGTTAGGTGTATCTTTTCTAGTTTAATGCTTATTATCAAAATGTATTAGGGATCCCAAAGGATTAATTTAATTTCAAGATTGATGAGGTCTGTTCCCTTCTGCGAAGTTTAAGGCTTTGTTTAATAGGACTGGGTATATTGACACGTAGTAGCTATCAATATCAATAAAGCCCACCCTCTTCTTATCCTTAAGATGTTAAGACACCATTTTCTTAATGAGTCAAAACATTGCTAAATGGGGGAGACTCACTTTATTCTTTATGAAAAGACATCTTTTCAATTACTGAACCTAAGTGGGAACTATGAGGGCAAATTAATCTAATGGAAGAATTGTCATGGAAGTTTGGTTTGCGATCTTTAACGGTAAATCTTGGGGTGCCTTAGGTTAGGCATTTGAAAATAGCGTGGTCGTGGCGATGAAGAAATCTCTCTTTTATTAAAAAAAACGTTAATTAAGTCTAAAATTGTATCCGACAATAAATGTTTATTAAAGCATTATTGCATTTCTAATAAGTGGTTATTGTAATAGTTAGGTTAATGATTAATTCGTTAGGTTAATGAATAATTCGTATAGTTTATACGAATAAATAAAGAATAAATAATAAAAACGTAAACATATCTATAAAATAAAAGTTAGTTTCGTATTCAAAAGTGAAATACACAAATTATTAACATAATTTTAGATAATAAATAGAGTTATTTGGAAAAAAATAAAAAATTATTATAGAAGATATTTTTAGTGTTGATAGGGATAAGTTATATTAATACGAGAAAAACGTGAATAGATTTACTATTAAATCAAACATGGATCTAATATCATAACACACGATGCAAATATTTTTCGTTTTCTTTCGAGTTTTATATGATCATACCATTTTATTTTTATTTTATTTTTAAAGTTAAAAAATTCTTACTTTTCTGAAGAGTCAGTGCGGAAAATATTAAAAATCAACATGATAATTATATGATTGTAACTGCGCTACGAAACAGATACTGTCAGGAGTGGATTTCTGACATGTTGAAATAAATAAATGGTAAGCTGGATAACATTTTAGAATTTAGAATATAGCTGTTTTGTCATCTATTTGTATATGCTCTGTAGTTACATTTAACATACATTGAGCTTCATATATTTATGAAGCTCAAGGATTGGTATGAATAAAGGATGAAATAAAATTGGAAAAGGATATTTTCCACAAACGTACACACACACACACACACACACACACACACACACACACACACACACATATATATATATATATATATATATAGAGAGAGAGAGAGAGAGAGAGACAGTGTGTGTATGTGTGTGTGTGTGTGTGTGTGTGTGTGTGTGTGTGTGTGTGTGTGTGTGTGTGTGTGTGTGTGTGTGTGTGTGTGTGTGTAGAAGACCACTCGGCATTACGTAAAATACATTTAATTATGATATTTTATTTTAACTGCAAATTTCATATTTATTTATCAATTCTTCATGGATTATTATATTGTACTTAATATATAACAGAGAGAGAGAGAGAGAGAGAGAGAGAGAGAGAGAGAGAGAGAGAGAGAGAGAGAGAGTGAGTGAGAGGATATGGAGAAGAAAAGAGAATTCTTTACAGTTTCTGTTGAAGGGATACATTTTGTATTTCATAGTTTTTTTTTTACTGCATGTCCTCTAAAGTTTACAACTTATCGCTGGCTATTGTTTACTATTTAATAGTTTTTTGCGGTCTTTAAATCTAATTTTCTCAAGATTTCCCGTCGAGCATAGAAAACACGGTGAATTTAATAAAGCACCGACTTTAACTTTTCTTAGTATCTTCCATTCAACTTTAAGTGTTTTATTATTATTGGTTAATTTTCAGTATTGCAACGATAATGCAATGTTTTGCTTTTCATACGTTTCATTATTCATTGAAAGTGTACGTCCATAGAATCTATTTTTAAACGTCATTGTATTCCCAATGTTGAATTTTTTAATGTAATCAATTAAATTTACATAATATATGAAAATAGCAATAATAATGAATAAATCAATCAACGGATAACACACACACACACACACACACACATACATATATATATATTTATGTATGTATGTATGAACGTTTTCAGTGTCATGTCTGCTTGAGGGTGTGCAAGTCACTGGCAGGGCTAAAAAGCCATATTCGGGCACATGGATTTTAGTGACTGAGGGAGTGGCTCTCGTCTGACAAGACGTTGCAATCATCATATGTATATATATATGCATATATATGTGTGTGTGTATGCGCGCGCGTGTGCGAGTGTGCATGTTTGTGTATGTATGTGCTTGTGTTTGTGAACAAACGTTACTTCACTTAACTGTGAATATAATCCTAGAATCATTTAAATACCAAACAACGGACAAAATTGGGAAGATGTTATGAAAAGTTCAAAGGAATGCCTCATAGAAAAATTTATGAACTGGACACCCATTTTCAACAGGAGAAATGTCACGAAAATAGTTTTGTCAAATAAATCTTGCATATGTGAAAATGAGTGAAAATTAAGTTCTTTGATGTTCAAGGCATTTCACGTTTTCATTCGATTAGAAATTCCAAGATTTTTGGAAACGAAATTGATGAATTAAACCACCTTCTATTGACGTAGGAACATATTGAAGCATTTTTATTTAATATTATTTACTTCATCTATTTTAATAAGTTGTCTTGCAGTAACATTTTTTTTTTTTGCAATAAAGGTAATGGAATATTAGCGCTCTCGCAAAATGTTTATAATGTGTATGAATAAAATTAATTGAAATATACCTTCGTGTGGATTCACACACAGATAAATACGTAACAAAAATGATAAAATATCAGTGAAAGATATTGAGCAGAATGTTATTTGTTTTATTGTATGAACACACATAAAAACTAGAACATTATTGATATTTTGATCGAATTCGCACAAAAAAGTGTTTTAACTAAATTCTAATGAAAATAATGTGTTAACCTTCATCAATGCGATACCTCATATGGGGAGCGACATATATTTTAAAAATAAAATTAGTTATGGGCATGCGTTTCGTAGTCTTACGACTCATCAGTAGAGTATAACCTAGCGAGATTCAAAAATATTTTAACAAAAGTTTAAGCATTTAAATATTTTTTTTATTTTAAAAATTAAAAAAGTACACATATAAATAAACTAAATAATAAAAATAAAATAAAAACATTCGTTCCGATTCAGTTAACCATCTGTCGTTTTACAACTAATTTCTAAAATAAACATAGCGATTACGTTGTGTTTTTCGTAGCTTTGATCCATGTATGGATTTACTTTCGAAAATCATTAAGTGATTGTTCCATTTAAAAAATAAAAATAATAATTTGGATAAAAACAATGATAAAGCAACTTTTACTGCTTGATTTAAATTCATAAAATTATCAGGATTTTTTAAAATTAAAATTTTTGATGTGCTGTTTTCATGTGTTGCTTCAATGTATTTTCTTATATGTTTTTATAATCTTTTGTCTTAATATGTTTTCTTATATGTTTTTAACGTGTAGTTTTCATGCGTTGTTTTAATGTCATATTTTATACGCTGTTCTAATATGTTGTTTTCATAAGTGTTGTTTGTGTTGTTTAAATATGTTGTTTTTATATGTTGTATATACACGTTGTTTAAATATGTTATTTTTGTATGTTGTTTTTACATGTTGTTTAAATATGCTGTTTCATGTGTTGTTTTTATACCTTGTTTAAATATGTTGCTTTAATGTGTTGTTCTAATGTGTTTTATAACGTTTTAGTAATGTGTTGTATTAATATGTTGTTTTAACATCTTGTTTTAATCTGTTGTATTAATGTCATGTTTTATGTGATGTTTTTATTTATTGTTTTAATATTTTGTTTTATATGTTTTTGCATGTGTTTTTACATATAATATTTTCATGTGTTGTTTTGATGTTTTTATGTGTTATTTTAATATGCTATTTTAGTGTAATGTAATTATGTGTTGCTTAATGTGTTGCTTAAATGTGTTGTTTTAATGTGTTGTTTTCATGTGTGGTTTTCATATACTTTTTTAATTTTATTTAATATGTTGTTTAAATTTGTTGTTTTTATGTGTTTGTTACGTGTGTATTTTTCATGTGTTGTTTTAATATAATGTTGCCATGTGTTGTTAATGTTTTGGATTTTATGTATTTTACAATGTTTTGTTTTAATATGTTGTTTTATGTTCTGTTATTATAGTATGTTATTAAGTTTTTGTTTTAATGTATTTTTTAATTATATAGTTTTTATATGTTTTTAATGTGCTGTTTTAATGTGTTGTATTTATATTTTGTTCCAGAGTGTCGTTTAAATGTATTGTTCTTATGTGTTTTGTAATGTGTTGTTTTAATGTGTAGTTGTAATGTGCATTTTTATGTGTTGTTTCAATGTGTTGTTTTATTGTATTGATTTAATATGTTGTTTTAATAATTCGTTTCAATGTGCATTTTTAATGTGTTGTTTTAATATGTTTTATTATGTCGTTTTTATGTGCTGTTTTTATGCGTGGTTTAAATATATTGTTTCAATATGTTGCTTTTAGAGGATGTTTTTATATGTTATTTTCATGTGTAAATTTTATGCGTTGTTTTAAGGTGTTATTATAATGTGTACTCTTAATATGTTGTTTTTATATGTTATTTTCATGTGTAAATTTTATGCGTTGTTTTAAGGTGTTATTATAATGTGTACTCTTAATATGTTGTTTGAATATGTACTTTCAAAGTGTTTTAATGCATTTTTAATACGTCGTTTAAATATCTCGTTTCAAGGTGTATTTTTAATGTGCTGGTTTAATGTGTTGTTTTATTATGTCGTTCTTATGCCTTATTTTAATGGGTTGTTTTAATGTAATGTTTTCATGTGTTGCTTTTCTGTGATGTTTTGATTTGTTGTTTTAATATGTTGTTTTTGTTTAATGTGTTGGGGTCATGTGTTCTTTTAATGTGTTGTTTGAATATGTTGCATTTAATGTGTTCTTTTAATTTGTTGTTTTATGCAATGTTTATATGTGTTGTTTTAATGTATTGTTTAATATGTTGCATTTAATGTGTTCTTTTAATATGTTGTTTAATATTTTGTGTTAATGTTTTTTTCATGTGTTATTCTAATATGTTGTTTTAATATGTTGCTTTAATATGTTGTGTTAATTTGTTGTTTTCATTTGTTGTTTTAAAAGTTATTTGTATATGTTTGAATATGTTTTATGCGTTGTTTTTATAGCTTCTTTTAATTTGTTGTTTCAATATGTTTTTAAAAGGCTGTTTTAATGTGTTGTTTCAATCTGTTTTTTTTCATGCGTTGTTTTAATAAGTTGCTTTAATGCCTTGTTTTTATATGTTGATTTAAAATGTTGTTTGTATATGTTGTTTTCAATTGTTTCTAAAAATGTTGTTTTAATATGCTGTTTAAAGGTGTTGTTTTAATAAGTTGTTTGAATATGTTGTTTAAATATGTTGTTACAATTTTAACATGGTATTTTTATAAGTTGTAGTAATGTTTTTATCGGTTATAAAATGTTGTTGTCATATATTGTTTTTACGTGTTGTTTTTAAATGTCGTTTTTATATATATATATTTTTTTTTTTTTTACAAAGGCATCACCACATTATCAAGGCCCAGAGGCCACTCAAGGATAAGAGTTAAAGAGTGTACAGTAGAAATTGGTCAATATAGTAATCATTAGTAATGAAAATTTGGTAAATTTAATAACTTATATGGAACGGCTCATCAAGAACTTATTTACTTTAGACTTGAACACAACCATATTGTAGTCAGCCGGAAAGCAGGAAAACGGAAGACAATTCCACAGGCGTGCAGTTCTAAGAAAGAAGCTTTGTTCATGGAATCTACGTTTAGGTTTAGGCACAGATAAAGAGTGGGGGAAATAATTGATAGTGTTTACAGCTAGACGAGTGTTTCTTGTGAAAGTTTGGCGAGGGGGGACCATAGATTGAAGCTCAGTTGAACACTTTCCATGAAAATAACGATACATCAGAGACAAACTCGCAACATCTCTTCTGTGAGATAGAGGTTGCAAGGAGGTTAAAAGGACATCTCCTACGAGGCTACGAAGTCTATTTTGAACTCTATCAAGGCAGGACAAGTCCTTTCTAGCAGCTCCTGCCCAGATGTGGCAACAGTATTCCATCCTTGGACGTACCTGGCTCTTATATAGGTAGAGAATAGCATCAGCAGTGAGATATCTACTGGATCGATAGAAAGATCCCACCATTTTTCCAGCGGCCTTGGCAACAGATTTGATATACGTGTTCCATTTAAGATCAGGAGTAATGGTCAAGCCCAGAAGCTTGTCAAAACTTGAGGCCTCCTGAAGACGAGAGCCATTCATTTCAATTGATGACAAATGTGAATTAGAATGTTGATGATGTAAAGAGAGAAGCTTGGTTTTAGATGCATTAAAAGTAACCAGCCACTCCTTTCCCCATTGTACTACGTGCTCAAGATCAGAGGAGAGAGAATTGGAGAGAACTTGGTCGTTTACTGTCTTAGATGTGGTACCATAAATGGTAGTGTCGTCAGCATAAATTTCTACAAATGATGTAAGGATATGATTTGGAAGATCATTAATGTAGATCAGGAAAAGCGTTGGGCCCAGGATGGATCCCTGAGGGACACCGGCATTAATACTGTGAGCTTCTGATTTTTGCCCCTCAACTACTACTCTTATGAACCTATCAGAAAGAAATGATTTAATAATTGAGAAGACTTTTCCAGCTATACCATAGCTAGCGATCTTATGAAGTAAACCTTTATGCCATACCCTATCAAAGGCTTTAGATATGTCAAGAGCAATTGCCCTAGAAAGATTGCCACGGTCGAGAGATTTGCTAATCCTATGCGATATAACTGTAAGGACATCTGCTGTAGATCTAGCAGAACGGAAACCATATTGAGTGTCACTAAGAAGGTTATTTTTGTTGAGATGTTTGATTACTTCTGTATTTAACACAGATTCTAGCAACTTACTCATGACGCACAGGAGACTTATTGGCCTGTACTGAGAGGGGGATGAGCGATCACCTGAATTCTTAAATACAGGGCATACTGATGAGATTTTCCAGGGAGATGGGAAACTATTCTCCTTAAGACAACGTTTAAACAGTTTTGTAAGTATGGGCGCTACTTCAGTTTGAAGTTTTTTGAGTACTATAATTGGAATACCATCAGGGCCAGTTGCTTTACTGGAATCAAGGTTTTTGATTAGCTTGGCAACATCACGTACAGATATACGTATATCACAATACGTGTTTTCTGATACAGGAGGAAATATTGGAGGTTGGCGGTCTTGGTCGCAAAGGGTAGAATATTGTATTAATGTTGTGTTTACATATGTTGTATTCATGTGTAATTTTAATATGTTGTTTTAATGTGTTGTTTTATATGTTGTTTTTATATGTTGTTTTTATATGTGGTTTTTATATGTTGTTTTGATGTATTTTTATAGGTTTTCATGTGTTATTTTATGTGTTTTTCAATCTGTTGTTTTATGTGATTTTAATGTGTTCCTTTAATGTGCTTTTTTAAGGTGTTGTTTTCTTGTGTTTGTTAATATGTTCTTTTAATATTCTTTTCATGCGTTGTTTTTATGGGTTTTTATGTGTTGTTTTAATATGAGGGTTTTATTTGTTGCTTTGATATGTTGTTTTCATTTGTTGTTTTAATGTGTGGTTCTACCGTCATATTTTTATGTTGGTGTAACGTGTAATAAACATGTGTTGTTTTCATGTGTTTTTTTTACTAAAATGCTTGTTATGTGTTGTTTTTAATGTGTGGTTTTGATATGTTGTTTATATATGTTTTTAAATAGGTTGGTATAATGTGTTGTTTATCTTTTTAATATGTTGTTTCATGTGTTGTTTTCAGTTGTTGTTTTAATGTGTTGTTTTGATGTGTGTTTTAATATGTTGTTTTTCTGTGTTTTTTCATGTGGCTTATAAATCTGTTTTTATATGTTGTTTTTATATATAATTTTAATGTGTTGTTTTTACATGCTGTTTTAATGTGTTGTTTTCATATGTTATTTAAAGAAATTTTTTAATACCTTATTCCCTGCTAACACCGTGAATTATATTGATATATTTATAACATAAAATGAAGTGCTAATTAGAAATTCGCTCCGATAAGTTTTGGGATCGTAAATGTTTAAATACTACATTTTCAACCCGGAGAATTTTTTGTCTTGAAATGAACTATTAGTCGAGTTTTAAATATAATAATGCACTTTCAGAAATTAACACTTAACAATATATATATATATATATATATATATATATATATATATATATATATATATATATATATATAAATGTAAATTTGGTTCGTTAAAAGCGAATAAAACCATATTTCTACGTTACCAATTTATTTGAAATTTTCAGACAACCCATCTTTAGAGTCGAGGTATGTTTTTATGCTATTAAAATAAATTTACCTCGCGAATTATTAAAATATTAAATAAAATACATATAATTTTTAACCGTTAGTGCAAATCTGTTCTGTTGATAAAACTGAACTTCCGGTTCGATTCATTTCACAGCCACGAATTGACGAAAGGTTTCATTTTCTGTTTACTCGATAAGTAAAAAAAAACAAAAAAAAAACATAATTCATTTGTTTATCTTCCAAACTTTTTAATTTAAACATTTTTCCTTTATTATATAAGACAAAAAAAAGTTTGTCGCTTGCTTTTTGAGTTTTTTTTTTTAGTTTTTCGATATAAGATTGGTTGGTAAGGCACCGCCAAAAATGGCCGAAAAATCAAGTTGTTGTTGTTTTTTAAAACGAAATCACATTTATTAAAATCCATTATTTCTGAGTAACTTTTTTTTTCCAGAAAGATAAAACCCTGACTTTTATCATATAGAAAACAGAATAATGTAAAACTCTTTCTACTATTTTTAATTAAATTTTAAATGTTAAATTTTCCCAAAAAGTTAACAATTGACATTTTTTGTCTTGCACAAAAAACGTACATAAATATTTAAAAAAAAAGGTTTTTGAACTAATTAATTTATTTATTTGTTGTCTAACTAAGATTTAGGATGATTTTCTATGAGAATATGCAAAAATATTATAATATAAGTACCTGGATTTCAAATAATTCCACTTATTCATATAGGCAACCAGTTACTTCGCGTCGATCTAGAGTCTAGATCGATAATGTTTACGTTTGTATTTACAAACTATGGAAGACCAAACAGGCAAAAAAAAACTTATTTTTCAGTGACGAAAATTTCAATGTATTATTAACGCTGAGGCTGGCCAGTACCAGATGGGGGACCATTTGTATGAGTTTGGTTTTTAATGTATATGTGTGAGGGGGCCAGGCTCCCCAAAATGGGGGGGGGGGGATTTAACGCAGAATACAAAAAAATTATTTCAGCGCGTTTGGTCCACCGTAGTCGAAAGGCGGCAAACGTTTTCAAACGGGATCGAAAAAATGATGCTATTTTTAACACAAAGGGCACAATATTTATCGAATTTATTTTTGTATCGATTCTTCAAAGCAACGCCCTGTTTAATAATGGTCATGCATTATTCAGCTCGCTAAAAAAAATTGTTAATTTATTTATCAAAATTTTAAAATGGCTTTTTTCGTATAAATATTAAAAAAATTTTGTTTTGTTTTGCTTAACTTAAATTAATTATTTTACTTAACATATTCACCGAATTTCACACTTCAAAACTCAAAAGTGGGATTATCAAACACAATCGAAGTTCTGATATTCAGACGTCAAAATAAGGTATGCAAACAATTTTTTTTAAATCTATAATTCTGTCCCTTACAACAACACAATATGTTGTGTTCAGTTTCAGATGATTATTTTAAGCATATTTGTACCCCCTCAAAACAAGGGGGGTTGTAAGCAAATATATATATATAAATATATCCTTTATGAAAAATAAGTACACTGTTATAAAGTTCATTCTTCTCTTAATAATCGCTGAGAATTTCGTATTGATCGGATAATTACCTGATTTTTGGTAGATTTTTAAAAAGACGGTCCGTCAAAAAGTACTTACCTACCCCCCAGTTTTGGCGGTGCCTAAATGCAAAGAGTGGTCCGCGCTATTTTTTAAATCGTATTTCCAGGTTTAATTAAAGTTTTATTATGTTTTTTATTCAATTGTAAGGTTGAAATACAGATTAGGTACAAAACACCCTCCCGTCCCCATGTTAAGAATGGCTTTTTAAATAATAACCTTATTATTTCAACACGGATCACTCTCTGCATGAGTACTGTACTTTCACCTAACAATTTAATAAACAAAACATGGTACTTATGCAGAGAAAGTACATAATAATAGAATAATAACGTTATTAGAAAGCCATTCTTAACATAGGGATGACGTTTTGTTACTATTCTATACTTTCACCTAACAATTTAATAAACAAAAGAGGTACTTATTCAGAGAAGGTACCGTGCTGAAATAACGCTATTAAGAAGGCCATTCTTAACATGGGAAAGGGAGAGTGTTCTGTAACTATTTTATATTTTCACCTAACAATTTAATAAACAAAAGATAGTACTTATGCAGAGAAGATACCGTTATTTAGAAAGCTATTCTTAACGTGGGGAGGGAGTTTTGCATCTATTCTAAAATATGAATGGTTTTTCTTTATTAAAGAAATTGGGTACTCGTGCACGTATTGATCCGTGCTGAAATAATAACGTTATTATTTAAAAAGCCATTCTTAACATGGGGAGAAGAGGGTGTTTTGTAACTATTCTGGACTTTCACCTAACAATTTAATAAACAAAAATTAAACTTAAACAGACAAGGAACAGTATTAACATTATGTAGAATACAATTGAATAAAAAAAACAAAAATTAATTAAACTTGGAAATACGATTTAAAAAATAGTACGGATCGGTAAGTACATCAGCACCATAAATTTGTCTAATTCTTAATTTCTTATGTTATTGGGGAAGGTAAATATGAGGAATTACTCCACCCTCGAAAATTCCTTTAAAATTACCACTCCTATAGGTTTTCGGGGGCGCTGAAAACGAAAATAATCTTTATAATTAAGGCAAACGAGTAGTTTCCAAGATATGAAGAAATGTTAGTTTAAAAAGTGAAGGATCACTTTTCCATAATAATTTAACGTAAAATGATCACCAACTTTGTGACCACGATTTTTGGGGTGGAGGCTTTCTTTCTACCCTTGGAAAATCCTTTAAAATTACTTGCTTAAATTGGTTGGAGGGGCGGGGGTCGGCCGCCAAAACACCTCTCCCCACACACAGAAAAATGCCCCTCTCTCAGGTGGCCAGAAAGTGGGTGCTCATTCTAAGTTAAATTTAAAGTGATCACCCACTTTTCGAAAAAGTAATTTCTTCATATCATGAAAACTTTCTTTTTGCGACGGAAACGGTTTGCAGATACGTTTTTAGTACACTGAAATCTATAATCAAATATTTCGTTGTATACGAACATGAGACGGGCCTTAAAGTAAAATAATACCGGATTTTTGGGGCAGATTTGCCATTTAGTTGTATAATATCCTCAAACCAGGTAATCACTAAAAGGGACTCTTAAAAGTCGTTACCTGTATCGAGCAAAATTTAAAACCACTGATTATATGTCAGCCTATGTCACAGTAACATATATTGAGTGAGTTTCTAACAGTATTTTGTATAGTTTTTAGTTTAAACTCATTTTCCCAAAATTTCCCTAAACTTAACATGTTCGATACAGTCTGCCGCAATTTGTATTTTTCAAATATACCGATAAACACTGCATGTTTTTGAACTGATTAAACATTATACATTACATAAAAACACTACAATCTTATCCAGTTAGGTAGAACATTTACTTTTCTTGCCTTTGATAACATTTATTTGTTATATATTCATTTTTGACAACTTCTTTGTATCTGTTAATATAAACCCTTTTCATTTAATGTAACGTTTAGTCAGCCCGAAAAACAGTGTTTATCGGTGTATTTGAAAGATACAAATGGTGGCGGACACTGTTGATTATGTTAAGTTTGAGAAAGTGAGTTAAAACTAAAAACTATACAAAATACTGTCACAAACCCACCGATTATGTCAGCCTATGTCATGGTAACATATTCGGTGGGTTTTTGACACTGTATTGTATAGCTTTTAGTTTTCAACTTAATTTCCCAAACTTAACGTATTCAACAGTCTGCAACCATTTCTGTTTTTCCAGCCGATTAAACATTTTACCTTACATAAAAACACTAAACAATTATCCAGTTAGGTAGAAATGTAACTTACCTTACCTTTGCTTTCATTTGTTTTTGGACAACTTTTTCGAATCTGTGTATAGTAACCCCCCTCCATCACTAGATCCAATTGTGCAAGAGTACCATTTTTTTCACTTTTTTTTTTTTAGAGTGGATTGCTGTACTAAGAATATCAGAAACATGCATTTTCTCTTTTTATTAGAATTTTCCATTACACCAAATTGAGCCACAGCAACGCGTTGCAGGGTACAGCTAGTATATATATATATATATATATATATATATATATATATATATATATATATATATATATATATATAAATGAAACGTCCGGTTTGTTCAAAATCACTAAACTAGAAATTTACAAGCCCATTTTCCGTAATATTTTATAACAGTGAGTGTATTAAATCTAACTGTGTTTCTAAATATTAAAAAGTAAAAAAATATTACTATATTAAAAAAAACTTTTATTCGACATCATTTCTTTTCGGTCGACCGTTTTTAAATGACGAAAAATAACGATTCTGACTACACGTACGTGTAAAACAAACTTTTTTTTTAACAATCGTTAAAAGAGTAACGGTTTAAATTAAATCTGCTTACAGTGGCGGTCTTTACCGATAAGTATACCATTAATTAATACCTGTAATATTTTGCAAAAGTGATGGTATCTAATTCAACTGTGTTATTAAATATTAAAAAGTAAAAAATGTTACCATATTAAAAAATTGTTTCTTTTCGGTCGACTATTTTGAAATGACGAAAAATAAAGATGCTGTCTACACGTGCGTATAAAACTTTTTGAAACAATCGTTAAAAGAGTAAAACAAAAATTGTTAAATTAAAAAAATAAAGCATAACTAAAAATAAAATTATTTGGTACTTTTGCTATTAATGAACCAGACGTAACTCAGCATTCGACTCGGATTTTTCCGGAACATGACGTCCGCAGCTCGGGTTAGCCAATCACAATACGCTGTGGCAAGTCGTAAAAATTAACGAAGTTGCTATTATGGAGATGGAAAAAATCGAAATTCTATAGGATAGGGATTTATAATATTTTAAATGTATTCTTTGTCTTACATAGAGTAATGGAAATCTTTTGATTTTAAATTTAAACATTTCACGTCATAAATTTTTAAATTCATTGAATGACTAAAATTTTATATATATATATATATATATATATATATATATATATATATATATATATATATATATATATATATATTGGTTACTAACCGATAATCTAAATAACCACTGGACCGATCGACATTATGACAGTATTTCTATCGTACTCAGGCGCGTTTTTATATATCTCTTTAATTATAACGTTATACTTAATTTTTATTTAATAAATTAGGTGGTTTTCTTTGTAACTATGTTACCATTTTTTTATTTAGTTTTATAGTCAGATCTGCCATTTAGTTATGCAAATATTGTCAGACCATGTAATCACTAAAAAGAACTCTTTAGGTCAACAACAATGACTTATTGTAAATAGAATTTGCTTACATTTATGAAATCAACAATATTAGAAATGTTTCACAAGTTTTAAATGGGTAAAATTTAATCATGTGAGTATTGAAAATGTAATCATTTGACTAAAATTTAATTTAAATTACCCACGTGTGGTCACTTTCCTGTTAGTTATTCCTCGAAAAACGGATTTTAGCAGCATGTTTGGATAGTGTTTTAACTACACAAGAAATTAAAGAATTCAAATGGAATTTGACGTCAATTTGTTTAGTGACTAATGAAAATATTGAAAAATAAATACGAAAATAATCTCTCCCAACCATACGTCAATAATTCGGTTTCGTGTTTCACTTGAGTGTTTTCAATAAGGGGGGTCGATTTACGAAAACTTTGTATTAGAAAGTGAGTACCTCTTAAAATTCTTTAAATATTGAATTTTTTGCATTCAGTTAAATTTTTTAGTTTGCAATCGCTAATAATCCGCTCCAAAAATTGAAAAAAAGACAAAATTAACAAAAAATTGTGCTCTTCCAAAATTTGATTCTCAGGATTTTCTGTCAGTTATGGTCATGGTTCGACCGGCAATCACCAGATTAAGCTTAAGGTTGAAACACTAAATCGACATTTATTTTTTGTTTTTGGATAAAAAAGTATTTTTTATTTATTTCTTGGATGATAGGAATATTTTTTCTTGTTTATTTTTTAACATCTGTTGGCAAAAATAATTTGTAAGTTATCGTGAAAACTTTTTCTGTACTTTCACTTTTCAATTTACGATTTTCATAAAAAGCATTCATCTTTTATTATAAAAAATCTGTTTACAAAACAAAAAATAAAAAGCGTTTAATGCCAAATTAAAAATAAAAAAACGCAAAAAGTAATTAACCTTTTCTTGGGGAAAACAACTATTGTTGATAAGAAATTGCCAAAAATAATAACAGTAAACAATACAAAGTGTAATTGATATACATGCTTGTAACTTTCAGCAATAAGCAATGTTATATACCTAATTGTCATGTCACAATTATTTAAGTCTTCTATGATTCAACGAAAACATGATTTCGGCTATGTTTGTTTTGTCACGTTACATGTGACGTAAACAGAAACTCCGAAAACTATTTTCTTTAATAATTAATTTCTACCTTATCATTTTTCGTAAGTTTTGAATATTTTCATTACTGCGACATGACAACTATTAGTTTCACTTGAAAATCAATATTTCGATTTCTGATTTCCGCTACAATCACGGAGAATAACCAAAATGCTTACGAATATTCTCATTAATTATATTTGAAAGCAATATATTTTCTCAAAAAAAAATGTGCGAAAATGAGGATATATATTTGAATAAAAACAGCAACTGGCCAAACTATTTCCTTCTTTCAAAACTTATCCTACAACATTTTACATCCTTTTCTTCATTCTTTCTTCTGAATTACTATCGGTCTCTGATTTATTTTTTAAACAGTTTTCTTTTCAATTTTTCTATTGATTTATTTTTTAATAGAACATACAAAAAGAAAATCGGCTAAATATTTTAGTTTACGAGATTTTCCAGTGTGTGCTCACATACATGTTCACAGTAAAATTTAACCCTCATGTTTTCCCCTCTGTTAACCTCAGGAAGAATGGGCAGTGAACGCGCATTAAATGATTTAAACGGATATACCATTTTAATTTAAGATATTGTACTTCACAATTCACTTAGCATTTGCAATAACCATTAACTAGGCACAGAGACAATTTTTATATTTGTGTGACATATCTACACTCTGATTGCTTCTCACATAGACAAGTATATGTTGCGTGTTATACAGTCGGAGAATCAGATAATTTCTACATCGGCACAGAAAAAGGAACACCTGAAAATATTGTGTATCCACAAATATTGAGAATTTTTTGTTTTATGTTTTTGTAAAACTGAGCAACAGCAACGCGTGACTGTGTACAGCTATTATATATATATATATATATATATATATATATATATATGCGCTTATGAAAATAACTTTATTATTAAAATTACATATAAGTAAAACCGAGAAAACTTATGTAATATGTATTTTTATTCTTAGCGTAATAGATTTTATGTCATATCGACATTTTATTCGCTAAAGAACAATTCAATTTAAAGAAAATAAATAAAAAATGCATTAAAAATATTCTCTCTAAACAAGATACAGGTGTTTTAGATGAAAATATTAGCATTCCACGTTCTGTTTAGCCCTTTTTCTATTCAATCAGGCGCGCCGGCAAAACATGACATTTTCTAGCACATCTCATAATAAAATAGAAACAGTATAAAATGGTTAATTATTATTAAATTTAAATCTTATCTAAATCAACTTAAAAAAAAAATTATTAACCTAATTGTTAAAGCATTTGAAATAAAGTCATGGAAAAATTTCCGATTTAAAAATAAATTCGTAGACGTTTCATTACCATGCTTATAACGAATTGCATTTTTAGTCTCTTCTGCTTTCGTTAAAATTATTTCCAGGCATATGCACAGAACACCTCTGTTTGAAAAAAAAATACACTAAGTTTATTACGTACATTTGCTAGGATTGGTCTCAATCGTTGCTATTCAGCTGTTTTTTTAATAGAAGTAATTCAACTGAGTCATTCAATTTTGTCTCTATTTTATCGATGCAAAGGACATAGCTCCGATATTTTTTCATGATATTATGCTAGAACTAATATTTTGTTCAAGTATAAAAAATTATTCTTAGAGTTTTATTACTATCGATATTATTGTGAACTGAAATCTTAGTGTGTTATATAGGTATTAATATACTCGTTGCGTTTCTATTTTTTAATTACATAGAAACTCAATGAGTTTTGCAACAGTAAAAGCTGCCCCCACGAGCACAGAGTTAGACACAAAATCAGTGTTCTATGTATGGAAACTACATCTTCGCTCACAAGGACACTTTACACTGGAACAAAATAAAAATATAAGATAAAATGTAATACGGATTCTCGTCACTTATTTTCACAGAAACCAATGGTCGTCAATGACTTATCTTTACACAAATACCCACTTTTTGAAACCATTAAAACTATTTTTGAGGAGGCTCATCTCATTCGTTGTTGAACAAATAACTAATTTTTGCTGGAAGAACAACGTGACTGCAGGCCCAGTTTTGACAGCGTTTCAAAACTTATAAAACTAGCCTTTCGATTGGTAACTCAAGCATTGTTTCATGACCATGCCTGAAGCGGTTCATCCTTTTTAACAGTCCTGTATTTAAATAACTGATCCTTTTAGAACATGATTGATTCACTTGTGCACTGTACAATTAAATATTTATATCTCATTAACCGGAATTAATTTACCACCTCTCTATATAATCGGATTAGTTTTTGATTCCATATATTGTATCGATAACATGTAATTGAATGAACAATTATGTTTTTGTAAAATATTTAACAAAATAAAATCAGGTAAATACAAGTTGATAGAAATTGATATATAAAGGCGGCAAAGTGCAAAGTAACAATAGTTCAGCGATTAATTATCGATTACGATGATAATGCCTCTATAATAGAATTGTCTCCAATAAAAATAAATTATTTAATCACTTTATGAATCATTTAATATGAAAAACAACGATTTGATAAATTGTAACATTTTACGTTAAACAAAGAATTCAAACATTGTAGTTTTCGTAAACGCACATTTTACACGTATTCTTTATCGTTCGTGAACAATGAAGAAAACAGGTTCTGGTCTTTCATTTTATCGATCGTCGTTTATGTTTGGATCATGATCCTCTCGTGAATGTTGATCGCCTTATCTGTTTAACTAGACGAACAAAACTACTACTACATAAAGCACAATGGAGATTTTCTGAGTTTTCAAAGATTTTATTTAGAGAAAGTTTATGCACTGAGAGAGAGAGAGAGAGAGAGAGAGAGAGAGAGAGAGAGAGAGAGAGAGAGAGGACAATTCTCAACGTATATACTCAACGGATATTTGGTCTACAGGCTTGGAATTTGGTATATAGGATATTTAGACATGTGGAATTTTTTTAAATCTGGTTAATCCGGAAAAAGGGACTGCTAAGGCGTCAACATTAGCAAATTGGTACGTGGGGGTCATCGGATTTTTATTTATTTTTCAACTGTTTCACGACTTCGCATGTGCGATCGAGAAACATGACAGTTTATTTATGTTAAGAATAAAATTGTTTGAAAATACTTTGTAAATGTCAGATTAAGCTCGCATGCACATGTCTCAGTTTCTGTATGAATCAAAATATCATATTTATGCGTATTGATTTATTAAATAAAAGAAATCGTTAAATGAGTAATTTATTATTATTATTATTATTATTATTATTATTATTATTATTATTATTAGAGTTTATTATTTTTCTTTACTGTTTGTGTCAAAAAGGGGTAGGAAACAGCTGTAAAAATGGTTTTAACATCGCAAAGAAAATGACAATATTCGACTTAAAAATATACAGAATACAGTTAGAAATCCATCTGATAATTATTTCGTGACATTTATTGGATTCTAACAGTATTTTGTACTTTTTTTAACTCATTGTCGAGACTTCAAAGATACAAGAGATGCCACGCGACAACATTTTTCTTATGCTTGTGTAACGCTCGACACTACTTATTTTTAAAAGTGAAAAACTTTTTACATTAAATAAAACCACTTAAAACTTATCCAGCTGGATAGAAGAGTAACTTATCTTGCCTTTGGTAACATTTATTTCTTATATATTTGTTTTCAACAATTTTTTCGAATCTATGTGGATTATAAAACCAACCAGATATTTGTAATCTTTTAATATGTAATGTTTGAAATATTTCTGTGCATGAACGTTATTTGTTTGAATTTATTTTTTATTTTTTGTTGCGGTCTGTTTTTTTAGATAAACTAATTTATCGTTCGTTTCCAATTGAAAAATTATTTATTATTGGTTTTGATTAAAAAATATCCTTCGTTTTGATTGTAAAGAACATTGTTTATTTTGATTCTAAAAACATTGTTGTTCGTTTGGATTTAAAATTATTGTTGTTCGTTTTAGTTTTTAAAAATATTGTTAGACGCTTTAATCTTTGAAAAATATTGTTTTTTGCTTTGATTTTAAATAAAATGTTGTTCGCTTTGATTTTTAAAAATATTGTTGTTCGTTTTCATTTTAAAAATGATTTTACATGCATATTTTATGCATATTATATAATATTTACATACATACTTATATATACTAGTTACATGCATATTATATAATATTTACATGCATATTATATATAATATTTACATGCATATTATATATAATATTTACATGCATATTTATATATAATATTTACATGCATATTTATATATAATATTTACATGCATACTTATATATAATATTTACATGCATATTTATATATCATATTTACATGCATATTATATAAATTAGTTACATGCATATTATATATAATATTTACATGCATATTATATATAATATTAACATGCATATTTATATATAATATTTACATGTATATTATATATAATATTTACATGCATATTTATATATAATATTTACATGCATATTATATATAATATTTACATGCATATTATATATAATATTTACATGCATACTTGTATATAATATTTACATGCATATTATATATAATATTTACATGCATACTTATATATAATATTTACATGCATATTATATGTAATATTTACATGCATATTATATATAATATTTACATGCATATTTATATATAATATTTACATGCATATTATATATAATATTTACATGCATATTATATATAATATTTACATGCATACTTATATATAATATTTACATGCATATTTATATATAATATTTACATGCATATTATATATAATATTTACATGCATATTATATGTAATATTTACATGCATATTATATATAATATTTACATGCATACTTATATATAATATTTACATGTATATTATATATAATATTTACATGCATATTATATATAATATTTACATGCATACTTATATATAATATTTACATGCATATTATATATAATATTTACATGCATACTTATATATAATATTTACATGCATATTATATATAATATTTACATGCATATTTATATATAATATTTACATGCATATTATATATAATATTTACATGCATATTATATATAATATTTACATGCATACTTATATATAATATTTACATGCATACTTATATATAATATTTACATGCATACTTATATATAATATTTACATGCATATTATATATAATAGTTACATGCATATTATATAATATTTAGATGCATATTATATATAATATTTACATGCATACTTATATATAATATTTACATGCATATTTATATATAATATTTACATGCATATTTATATATAATATTTACATGCATATTATATATAATATTTACATGCATACTTATATATAATATTTACATGCATATTTATATATAATATTTACATGTATATTATATATAATATTTACATGCATATTATATATAATATTTACATGCATACTTATATATAATATTTACATGCATATTATATGTAATATTTACATGCATATTATATATAATATTTACATGCATACTTATATATAATATTTACATGTATATTATATATAATATTTACATGCATATTATATATAATATTTACATGCATACTTATATATAATATTTACATGCATATTATATATAATATTTACATGCATACTTATATATAATATTTACATGCATATTATATATAATAGTTACATGCATATTATATAATATTTAGATGCATATTATATATAATATTTACATGCATACTTATATATAATATTTACATGCATATTTATATATAATATTTACATGCATATTTATATATAATATTTACATGCATATTATATATAATATTTACATGCATACTTATATATAATATTTACATGCATATTTATATATAATATTTACATGTATATTATATATAATATTTACATGCATATTATATATAATATTTACATGCATACTTATATATAATATTTACATGCATACTTATATATAATATTTACATGCATACTTATATATAATATTTACATGCATATTATATATAATATTTACATGCATATTTATATATAATATTTACATGCATATTATATATAATATTTACATGCATATTATATATAATATTTACATGCATATTTATATATAATATTTACATGCATATTTATATATAATATTTACATGCATATTATATATAATATTTACATGCATATTATATGTAATATTTACATGCATATTATATATAATATTTACATGCATACTTATATATAATATTTACATGTATATTATATATAATATTTACATGCATATTATATATAATATTTACATGCATACTTATATATAATATTTACATGCATACTTATATATAATATTTACATGCATACTTATATATAATATTTACATGCATACTTATATATAATATTTACATGCATATTTATATATAATATTTACATGCATATTATATGTAATATTTACATGCATATTTATATATAATATTTACATACATACTTATATATAATATTTACATGCATATTTATATATAATATTTACATGCATATTTATATATAATATTTACATGCATACTTATATATAATATTTACATGCATATTATATATAATATTTACATGCATACTTGTATATAATATTTACATACATACTTATATATAATATTTACATGCATATTTATATATAATATTTACATGCATATTATATATAATATTTACATGCATATTATATATAATATTCACATACATACTTATATATAATATTTACATGCATATTATATATAATATTTACATGCATATTATATATAATATTTACATGCATATTTATATATAATATTTACATGCATACTTATATATATATATATATATATATATATATATATATATATATATATATATATATATATTGAATAAAGTTCAGTTTTGCTATAAATCGAATCGTCTTCCTTTCTTTTCATTCTTTTTAAATGCAATTTACAAGTAAATTATGAACGTATTTTTGTCTTTAAAATCCATGAAACAACGAAATGTTTATTTACGTTGAACGCATAAATACACAACTTTTCCGTTTCGAATTATTTTTGTTTTCAATATTGAATGAGTTTTAGTACAAACATTCTTTATTTTTCTTTTTTTAAAGTTTCTAATGTTGTTTGTAAAATCTTTTGATTCGTTATCGACAATCTGTCGACAGTGTGACTGTTCGACAGATCTTGCTTGCGAAGACCTCAGGGATGATATCATTTTTCAGCTCACGGGCCTTAATGACATATATAACGTATGTCACGGTTTATTTGTCTTGCGACGGATGCCATAATAATACCATCAGATGACAACAATTTGCCATACACGTTATCGTCTGCAACCTTTTTCACTGTATCGATAAAAAAATCTTTAACATTTTTAACATAAAATACATTTGTGTGAAATATAAAAATCGGCCCAGCCATTTTGGGGTTCATAGAGAACGAACTCACACACACACATGGCAGTGTTCTTATATATGTTTTTTTTATCGGAATGTCTTCGATAAGTATTGGGAATGTTTCTGTCGAACTCGGAAATTTGGTCGGAATTTTGAACAGAAACCTTTATTTTATTCCAGTAAAGCAACTAGCCCCGACGGCATTCAAATTATACTATTGAAAAAGCTCCAACCAGAACTTGCCCTCGTACTTACAAAGCTGTTTAAACGTTGTCTTAAGGAGAATTGCTTCCCAACACTCTGAATAACCTCATCAGTATGCCCTATATTTAAGAATTCAGGTGACAGGTCATTTCCCTCTCAGTACAGACCAATAAGTCTCCTGTGTGGAGTAAGTTGCTGGAATCCATATTAAATAAAGAAGTAGTCAACCACCTCAGCAGAAATAATTTTCTTAGTTACATGCAATATGGTTTCCGTTCTGCTATATCTACAGCAGATGTGCTAACGGTTATATCTAATAGAATTAGTGAATCTCTCGACAAAGGCTTCCTTTCTAGGGCAATTGCTCTTGACATATCAAAGGCCTTTGATAAGGTATGGCATAAAGGCCTACTTCACAAGATTTCCAGCTACGGTATAACTGGAAATATTTTCTCAATTATTAGATCATTTCTCTCTGATAGGCTCATAAGAGTAGTGGTTGATGGGTAGAAATCAGAAGCCAACAGCATTAATGCTGGTGTCCCTCAAGGGTCTATTCTGGGCCGAATTCTCTTCCTGATTTACCAATGATTTACCAAAACACATACTTAAATTAAATCATTCGTTGACATCTATGCTGATGACACGACCATTTATGGCAACACATCAAAGGTCGTAAATTACAAAATTCTCTCTGATTCTCTCTCCTCTGATCTTGAGCGCGTGGTACAATGGAGGAAGAGGTGGCTGATTATTTTTAATGCATCTAAAACTAAGCTTCTATCTTTACATCATCAACGCTCTGATCCCCATCTGGCATCAATTAAAATGAATGGCTCTCGTATTGGGGAGACTCCATATTTTGACATCAAATCTGTTGCCAAGGTCGCTAGAAAAATGGTGGTATCCTTCTACCGCTCCAGTAGATATCTCACTGCTGATGCAATTCTCTATCTATATAAACGCAAAGTTCGTCCAAAGATGGAGTACTGCTGCCATATCTGGGCAGGAGCTGCTAAAAACAGCATATCCTGTCTTGACAGAGTACAAAATAGACTTCGTAGCCCTGCAACCTCTCTCCCAGAAGGGACGTTGTGAGCCTGTCGTTATTTTATCGTTATTTCTATGGAAAGTGCTCGTCTGAGCTCCAGTCTATGGTCCCCTCACCAGTCTTTTAAGAAAAACACCCATCTAGCTGAAACCACTGTCAATAATTTTCGCCACTCTTTATCTGTGCCTAAATCAAAACGTAGATTCCATGAACAAAGCTTCTTTTTTAGAAGTGCACGCCTGTGGAACTTTCTTCCGTTTGCCTGTTTCCCACCTGACTACAACTTGGATGTCTTCAAGCCCAACATAAACAAGTTCCTGTTGAACCGCCTCCTTAAGCACGACACTTTATCAGATCTCCATTACTAGCGATTACTACGATATTATCCCATTGATTACTGTACACACAATAACCCTTATCCTTGAGTGGCCTCCGGGCCTTGATAAGTGGTGACTTCCTTGTAAAAAAAAAACTACTCCTAAGGGTAGCATGCTCTTCTCTTGTTCCTTTAGCAATGACTGGATAGAAGTCCTATGATTCGCAATTGTATTTTTCGGTGGCCCACACTGAAAATTGAACCTTCAAGGAAAATATTACTTTTGCAATTGTTCAAGTACTCTTACCCTAACCCTGACCATAACCCTAACCCGACGGTTCGTGGCACAGTGGATAGAGTACTTGAAAACCAACTGGTGGCACAGTAGTTACAATACTTGGAAAAATCAATGCTCTCCCCGTGAAGTAAAAATAAAGGATTCCGTTCGAAATTCTGTCCAAATTTCTGAGTTCAACAGAAAAATTTCTGAGTTCGACAAGATACACCTAAACAAGGCCGGAGGTCACATCGACTGAAACGTTTTGAAAATCACACTCAAGATGAGAATAGTAGTCCGATGAATCCAAACAATACGAATAACCAATCCTCATCTCAAAAATCAATAGGTTCTCGATAGTTCAATATAAACTACAATGTATTACGGATTAAGTTACTACAGGAAGCATGTGAAGTTCCCTCTACGTTTTTAATTGCAGATTTGGCAATTATCGTTTATTTTGAATTCAGCTTGGTTTGGCATTTCACTATGAAGATACTGACACTCGAACAGCATTTGCAAATTGCAAACGATACAACCAATTTACTGAGAGAACCATTTGATGAAAAAATAATTTCACTTCTTTCTTGCGATTTAACCCCTTTAGATTATTTTCTTTGGGGATATGGAAAGTCCCATATCTACGCTGATAAATCATGTACAAAAGACGACTTGGAAGACAACATTCGACGTGCTATTGCAACTTAATTTAATACGTAGTTTGTGTAAATTGGACCGCTAGATTACGCTAGATACACGCTCAAAATTGTATTTAAATTATAAAAGCCAAAAATTATTCTTGGAACAAAACCACATATTTGTAAGATAAAAATATTTTTCTGTGATTTATTTTAATTTAAAGTTCGCCACTTTAAAAAAAACCCCTTTATAAATATACACAAATGACGGATTTTGCTAGTGTTTGCACAATTATTCGTATAAATTCATATAATTACGTCAGTTATTTAATTTTTCATATACAAATTATTATCACTAACGGGATCTGTAGAAAATTCCCCAAGGGGCTCATTCCTATGTAATATATTGATGTTGGCATTCTGTAGATGTTCAGCGTAAATAGAGATGCTCTGATATTATTGTAGTTCTTTTGTCAAAACTGCAAAAGTATTTATCTAAAATAGCAGGGACGCCCAGCTTGGCTCGGTCGTAAAGTATGCTTAAATATGATATATTAATTCTTGCAAATTTCTTATATATTTTTATAGAGATAATGTTCTATTGATTTTATATATTATAAAATTGTGATTTTCAAAATAAAAAGAATATATCCATATGACTTGGGTGCCATCAGCTTGAATAGAAACCGAAACCATAATATATATATATATATATATATATATATATATATATATATATATATATATATATATATATACTAGCAACTGGGTTCAAAAACAGCCTACAGAAAATGGACTCTGATTTATGAAAGTATGATAGATTATGAAAAGGAAGGGTTGTAAAGAGATTGCTTCGAATTTGGGAGTATCAAAACCAAAGCAAAATATGATGAAAGTAAAAATAAAATAGATAAACCCCATAATTTATTATACTCTACCTGTTCACACTGAAACACTTATCACAATATTCTGTGGATCTATATTAAAAAACCTTGTTGAACTTTGTGACATATTTCCATTCTATGAAGGTCAGGCGCGAACGAACACCCCATAATTATATTATACCGTATTTCTTTAAACTAAAACATATATATATCAAAGTATACTTACGCAGATAGATATGAAAAGTCTTTATTAAAGTTTGTGCCTATTTCCATTCTATGGAGGCCAGGCGCGAACGCAGACCCCACAATTTTATTATACCATCCCTATTTAAGTTAAAACATACTTATCAAAGTATTCTTATGTACATATATATCAAAAACACTTTAAACGGGTTTTTTTTATTTTTAATTTTTTTATTTCCATACTTTGTGGACTAGGAGCGAACGCAGGCCCCCCAATTTTAAGGAACCACCGTTCTGCCTAATTAAACATACTCATTCCTGTGTCTCGATACATCTTCTATGATTATATGTAATTAGTTTTTTAAAATAGTCAACCATACAGGAGCCTATTCGTGGCCACACACACACACACACACACACACACACACACACATATATTTTATCAAAAAATTTTAATAAAATTATTCATAAAAAAATAAGATGACTTAAGTGCCATCAGCTACATTCGAAACCGAAACCAAACTTATGAAGAATTCTCGGTAAAATTATTTATAAAAAATAGGATAACTTAAGTGCCATCAGTTATCATCGAAACAAAAACTTATGAAGAATTCTTGGTAAAATTATTTATTACAAAAAATTGAAGTCCATAACAATTAAACGGCAGTCACTCGGATATAAGTGACACACAAAATAAATAGCACACGCGTTATCCTGTTAATATATAGATGTTCGATGACCTAAAGAAAAGAAAGAACGACTGTTGATTTTATTATAAGACTAGCATTTCAGCCCGGCCTTGCCCGGGTGTTTGCATGTGTCTGTTGAGCAAAAAAAAAAAAAAAAGTGCTAGTAGAAAGGCAGGTCCGAACCCGTACCGCGAAGGAGGAAAGAACGGGGAAAAACCTGACGTCTTTGCTGTTACGATCACCGTCAAACCGTTTATATTAAAATTAAAGCTAGACAATCGAAAGGAGAGGATGACTTTAAAAAATATTGGCGAAAAAGCGACCCCTCTGTAGAAAAGTGCCCAATTCAAGGTGAAGATATTAATGTTTTTAGCCAATTTTTCGATATTTGTCGTCTGAAAGGTCGAACTTCAAAGCGATACTCATCTTGTAAAAATCCATCTCCCCTGTCGAAAGTTTTAGGCAGTCATGTAAACATACATACATGATGATTGCAACGTCTTGTCAGACGAGTGCCACTCCCTCAAACATTTAAAATCCAGGAGCCCAAATGCCTGAGGGAGTATCTATGCAAAGATGATGTTACAGAGTCTTAGCTTTGTACAACAGCTAAGTCTCTCTCTCGGTTCAAAATGTTGAGATCCAGCAACAAGCAAGAGCAAGATAGCCAGCAACAAATTAAACTGCAGACCAGCTTAATGCGGGTACTGGTCTCCCGCTTTGTTTTTTAAATCAGAGATATGCTTCTCCTAGAAAGGTTGCCTTCACCACGGCTTACATACATACATACATAAATACATACATACATACATACATATATTTATATATTGGTAACTAAAAATTTTCGACCCAAACCGATTAAAAAGCTTGCCCTATCTCTGAATACCCTTTATGTAAAATTTCAAATGCTTAGACCAGAAATTGTCTGAGTAATTTGGTAGAGACCGCAGAGGTCAATTTTTAAAAAACTTTCACCCTATTATGACCCCTTAAAATTTATTGTTTTGTGCTCAAATCAAGTTATTAATTAGATCCCTGTCCAAGGAATCTATATCTAAAATTTCAAGTGTTTAGAACCAAAATTGGCGGAAGAGTTTGGTAGAGTTCTCAAAGGTCAAATAGTTGAACTTTGACCCCTTAACAGCCAAATTTCTGGCCGAAAACCGATCACAAAGATTTTCCCAAATCTCAGTACCCTGTATATCAAATTTCGAGTCTGTATACTTAAAATTAACAGAGTTATTGCGTAGGGAAATGTACACACACAGACACACAGACACACACACAGACACGCTCACTTTTATAGATACTAGCAGTTCCCCCCGGCTTTGCTCGGGCCCTATGTACTGTTCATAAGGTTATGTGCATGTGTATATATATTTAAAAAATGTGAATATATCAAGTAATGCCTTTCTGAATAGTAGTCTTCCATAAGTACCAAAGAGAAAAGACAAACAGACATTTTCACTTATATATATATATATATATATATATATATATATATATATATATATATATATATATATATATCAGAGAGGCGGTAGCACTCTCTATATAGGGATGGCCCGTACACGCCTATATACGCCTACAAAACAAAACTATCCAAATCTCAACTAAAATCAACTTATAAGTTTCAAAAAGCACATATTCTTACAGAGAAGCGTCTTACGAATCCAGCGAGTGTCAGAACGTCGGTTAAAATGTCAAAAGAGAGCAAAAAAAAAAAAAAAAGGGTACAAAAATGGCCAATTGTTCTTCTTTCTTCTTTCTTCTTTCTTCTTCTGCTTTCTTCTTTCTTTTGAGACGATGTATCTCGGTGTACGAACGGTCTCTGACAACAGTTCAAGCATCAATCGACTGCTCTTTACACGGAGAAGTGCAGTGACCCATCGCTTTTTAGCTAACTCCATAATTAAATAAGATTACGTGTAATAACAAGTTTTAAACACTATATACCCAATGTAGACAGACCACTTCGAACACGGAACTTCTCTCAAAAGGGACAGCTCCAAATAATACACCGGATGCTCACAGACGTTCCAGTTTGCCAGTGGCCTATATTTCTTGGACGCTGAATATTTGAGGTGAACGTAAGGTTTTTTCTTTAAACAGTAACCCACCAGCGTTAATGAAACCACGAAATCTTTATCTCAGTTGATCAAAATTGTTATAAGAGTAACCTATCAGCAAGTACGACGTCAAAAAACAATGTTATAAAAACAAATAATTCTTCAGATTTTGGACTGTAAAATATGTACAAAATGTCAATGCTGTGACCAGGATTCGAACCTAGGTTAGCACGGCCACAACGTGGGGTCATAACCTCTAGACGATCACGGCTAACACTGACGTCTGTCACTCTTGGCAGAAAGACACATGACTACTGTCAAACTATTGAAAAATAAGGAGGAAACTTGAAATTCTCACGCATGCGCAAAAATACACTATAGCAACCATTGTTAAATGCAGCTGAATCTCTTCGCTCGCTAAGAAAAGTAGATCAGACCAGTTCTTCTAAGAACTCACCAAACGCCAAAGGAAATAAGTTAAATTAACCGCAAAAGAAACTGCAAGAAAGTCATCTTCTAAGAACTCACTGGAAGCTGACCAAAAAGAATCAAAATCCAAGCCCTAGCCACAAAAATAACTAGATATTGTGGCTACTATACACAATCTACTAATAAAAACAAGTAAGTTACTAAAATAAACTACAATAAATTAACCAAGTAACCTAACACTGTCACTGATTAGGACTTCATATAAAGATAACAACTACACTATTGGTGTATATACCGTTCCACACTTTAACTATTGGTGACGGGGCAGTATCTCAATTCTACGAGAGTTGTCTTGCTATAAGTGATATTATAGTAAGATACACATAAGTGTTATATGTTTACATTTAATAAAAAATGCCAAAGTCAGCACGTAGTAAAAAAGCTCAGAGAAATATAGACTATGAAAAAACAAAGTCAAGGTATTATCTGAGCAAAAAGAATACTATCAGAAAAATGCTGAAATAATAAAAATTAAGTATCATGCAAATCCTGAGGCAAAGAAGGCTGCCTCACGTGCTGACGCAAAAGCACGGTATAACAAGGATCCCGAGGGGAAAAAACTGCCTCACGTGCTCTTTATAACAAAGAACCAGAAAAAAAGAAGGCTGCCTCACGTGCTGACTCAAAAGCACGGTATAACAGGGATTCTGAGGAGAAAAACGCTGCCTCACGTGCTCTTTATAACAAAGAACCAGAAAAAAGAAGGCTGCCTCACGTGCTCTTTATAACAAAGAACCAGAAAAAAAGAAGGCTGCCTCACGTGCTGACTCAAAAGCACGGTATAACAGGGATTCCGAGGGAAAAAAAGCTGCCTCACGTGCTCTTTATAACAAAGAACCAGAAAAAAAGAAGGCTGCCTCACGTGCTGACTCAAAAGCACGGTATAACAGGGATCCCAAGGGGAAAAAAGCTGCCTCATGCACAAACTATTATAAATATAAATATCAAAAACTGCCAAATCTTTGCCAAAACGCCAAAAAATGAACCAAGAAAAATTTAATAGTGAAGGTATGAACATTTTAGAACTTTATAATACACTAACTGTTTTATCAGAGAGGCGGTAGCACTCTCTATGTAATATAGAACCGATGGAGGACCAAGAGGCAACTCCTAAGGCCCAAAACCCAAAGACCTAAAACCCAGCAGGAAGCGACCTGCTACTAATGGAGGCGGCAATGAGCCGCCTCCTAAAAAAGATAATACTATCATGAATGTAAGTTTAAAAATAAGACTGTAAGTAAAAATACTAATTAACAAGAATAAAAAAGCATTGGAAATGCAAAAGGATATAGGGATGGTATGTCAAAAAGTAAATAACCAAGATAGCTATGAATGGCTAGGCACATGGAAATAGAATTGCATCCAAAGTATAGCCCTATAGCTTTTTACAACCGTAATGATGGCACGGAATGAAGATTGGAGAAAAGCTATAGGGCTATACTTTGGATTCAATTCTATTTCCATGTGCCTAGCCATTCATAGCTATCTTGTTTGTATACTTTTTGGCATACCATCCCTATATCCTTTTGCATTTCCAATGCTTTTTTATTCTTGTATATATATATATATATATATATATATATATATATATATATATATATATAGAGAGAGAGAGAGAGAGAGAGAGATAGAATGGATGCAATATATAGTAATGATTTAAAAAGTATATAAAAAAGACTCATGCACCACCACCGAGAATCGAAACCAAAACGTTCAGCTCACGATTTATTTTTCGCCTCTGCCGTCAATGACTGAGCTATGAAAACATGTTTACTGCATGGCTAAAAATTAAAACATGAACCAATAGCTACTACATTACGCATTCGTAATGCCGGCATTCGAGCTTCAACTGGCAAATTTCATTTATTTTAATTTTCACACTTTTGCACCGAGTATTCCGGGCTAAAACCCAAATATAAAGTTTTGCATGCATTCAAATACCTTATATATGAAGTTTCATGTCTGTAAACCAAAACCTCTAAGAGGAATTTGGTAGGCAAAATTTGTTAAACAAAAATATATACGTATGCATAAATGTATATGGAGACAGTTTTGTGTTTACTATGAACATTTTACCCAAATGTTATGCAAGTATAAATCATGTAGAATATCTGCATGAATATAATTACACGTAATAGTTAACTAATGATTATACCAGTTAATAGAGGGGAAACTCTCTATACTGGGACAACCAGAGTGCCCCCTTTTTACCCTACTTTTAGGGGAGCTGGTTTTCCCACACATTAAAAACGCCCACCCCGCCCTCGACACAAATGAATTATCGTATCATCATTGTTACCTTTTTTGTTTTTACACGGAAATAAAAAAATGATTTAAACAATTGGGTGCCAAGTAGAACGTCCCCAAGTATGAAAGGGCGAATGCAGTATTATGGTGAAAGAAGATTTTAGCTAAGAGAAACTTTTGTTTAGTTCTAGAGTGATAAGGATGACCAACGACTCCCATCTGCCCCCCCCAATTTTGAGTTGGCCTTGTGCCTAAGTTTTTTGTTCATGTTCTTTTTTTGCCTGAATAAAAGATTTAATATCTCAAAGTGTAGTATCTGTTCCGGTAGATACTGCAAGCAAAGACCATTATAAGACCTTGGTTAATGTAGAGGCAACCCTTCATACCAATTGTCACTATCCAGCTCCCTTACTTCCCGGGGAGTTGGTCCCCATTTCCCCTTCATTCCTCACATTAAAAATCGGCCTTGTGCCTAATTTGCTCGGTGGGGGGAGCAAATAAATACCTTGCCTTTTTTCTGTTGCTCTTGGCCTTCGGGCCCGGATCAAAGTGTAGTATCTGTTCCGACAGGTACTGCAATCAAAGGCCATATGTGGGGACAACCCCACATATAAGACCATTGCTCTTGTGGCAATCAGTTATTGGTCAATGTAGGGGAAACTATTCATACCAATTGTCACTATCCAGCTCCCCTACTCCCCGGGAGTTGGTCCCCATTTCCCCTTCACTCCTCACATAAAAAATAGGCGCTGTGCCTAATTTTCTTGGTGGGAGAGCAAGTAAATACCCTGTTGTTCTTGGCCTTCGGGCCGAGATCAAAGTGTAGTATCTGTTTTGCAGATCCTGCACTTAAGGTAATTTGTCTCGGTCAATGGAGGGGAAACCCTCTATACTGGGACAATTACTATCTTTGGACCCAACCAGGGTTCCCCTTTTCCCTTTTTTTCGGGGAGCTGGTTTAACCCTACATTAAAAACGACCTCGTGTCACATTTTGTCTTTGCTTGTCTTAGCGAATAAATACTAATAGAAAAGAGGGGTTTTAATATGAATATACACGTTTAAGAAAAACGAATTTATATGAGTATAGATTAGATGAGTTATATCTGGATTTTTTTCATGTGGTAGGACACATCCAAGTTATTATTAACTGTCTCGCTTTCACTCAAATTTTGAAATAGTTTCGTCCATGTATTATAAAATGAATCGGTTTTTACTCGCTTATCATTGTATAACGAGAGGGGTTTATATATATATTTACGTCCAAATAAATATACATTAGTCTTTGGTGTAAAATGGCGGATACCCATGTATACATATACATATATAAATATGCGCAAGAATATATGGGCAACACCATGTCTTGAATACATTCTACATATATACATATACATATCTATATTTGTTAGAGCACTCAATCATAGTTCTGTCCAATTGTGGCAAGAATCGAAATTATGATAATTGCTACTTTTTCCTTCGTGAAGTACGGCAATGGCGAGAACGTTCAGCTTTTTAAGCCACATTCTTCTTTTAACCCTAACGTTCGTTATTACAGACCTTTCAAAGCAGAACAGCTGTTTCTAAGATTCACTGACAGATTGCAAGTTTTTTCACTTACAACTATTTTTGAGTTTGTACATTCTGAGGGAATTTAATGGATTAATTCTTGACCAGAAGGAATGTTTTTACAGTGTTATCAAAGTTTGCATCGCAACGCTGTATTTTGGGTCATAACGCAAGTGTTTCCCGTTGTTAGACCGCAGGGTGCTCAAGTGGCAAAGAAAAATGCATAGATATCATACAGAACATTGTAGAATAACAGTGATATTACAACCAGATGCTGATTAAATTTGATCGGCGTTTTTGCTCCATCGCATAATTCTACATTTATGCTGTTTAGCTCTTCCTTCAGAAAATTTCACACAAAACTGCAAATGCAACCCAATAATGCGCGTACATGTACTGCATTTTCAGTGAAGCAACCACTTTTTCTCTTAGGTTTCATCTCACTATTTGCTTAATTCTTAGCACTAATATAATTTTATTATAATTATAATAATATAATTATAATTAATATAATTTTATTATAATTATAATAATATAATTATAATTAATATAATTTTTGTATAATTTATATGAATCAGGTTATGCCGCTTTCGAATGATTATGTTAACATCAATAGTATTACTGAAAACATGAAATGCAAATAAGACTAAGTTATTACCTTTTCTATGTAAGTAAAAGGACTGGCTTCTATGGCTTAATGCAATCCACTTGTGCCCCATTCACCATTTTCTCCTCAATCTTTGCCCACAGTCTTCATCTAACATATTGTAATATGTTAAATGATCAATGTGAACGAAAGCCGCTTTAGTAAATAGTTGTAATTATTTCTCTTGTCTTTACCGCTTTTCACATTTTCACTAATTTATAATTTTCTTTTTTGTGTTATTCATATTAAACCCCCTTTTTTCTATTTATTTAGTTATCTATTTGCTTCTCCACTGAGCAAATTAGGCACAAGGCCGTTTTTAATGTGGAGCGTGAGGGGAGGGGGACCAGTTAACCCGAGAGGGAACAGGATAGTGACAATTAGTATGAAGGGTTTCCCCTACATTGACCAAAACTGATTGCTCAAGAGCAATGGTCTGGTATGTAGGATATGTATTAGTTTGATTGCAGTATCTGCCGGAACAGATTCTACACTTTGATAACAGAAAAAAATATCTTGGCCCGAAGACCAAGAAGAAAAAAGCAGAACCTTTTTTCTGTTTATTAAATAAGAAAATAACTTTGTTATATATGGATCATGGAATTGCATTCACCCGCAAAATATCTAGCTAATTTGCATATTCTTTTAAACATTCATTTCCCTAATAGTTTTTTCGGTTTTGTTATGGGATGATCATCTTTAGTTACCTAATATGTGTAATTATATTCATGCAGATATTCTACATGATTTATACTTGCGTAATATTTGCGTAAAAAAGTTATAACAAACACAAACCTCTTTCTATATATAGTGCCGGCAAAAAGAAAGTCCGCATTTGTAATTTAAAAAAAAATGCAAATTTAAGCTAAATTTAATGTAACTGTTTAAACTGCCTATATCTCATTTGATTCTCCTTCTATTCCTCTATAATTTTACCTGTTCATATTTGACTTTTAATTGAAATATTCTAGTGTTCCCGTCAATTAAAAAAATAACTTTAAATTCTAATCGTAACTGTTGTTGTTCAAGGTTATACAACGTAACATTTAGTCCATGTACCACAACTTTCTCTTAGTGATCGTCAGGAGCTCATTAATCTCCACCTTTCTGGTTTATCCAATCGAGAAATCAGCTGCAGATTGAAACGTGATGAGAAAATCGTACGAATGAATGCGCAAAAGCACCAAACGACTGGCAATGTTCATGATGCCCTAAATCTGGTCGTACTAGAGTTACTTCTAACAGGGAAGACAATGCTATGAAGGTCCGCAGCCTAAGAAACAGATTTGAAACGGCTCCCCAAATTCAATAACAGTGCAATCTTGTTAAAAGGTGCTCACTTTCTACTGTCAATAACAGATTAATGGAATTTAATTTGCGAGGATATGTTACAAGACGCAAACCAATCATTTCTGTAAAGAACAAAAAGCGCCGTCTGGACTTCATCAGATGCAATGAAGATCATGACTCTTCATATTGGTTAAAAGTGCTTTATAGCGACGAAAGCCAATTCAATAGGCTAGGCAGTGATGGTAGGCAGTACGTCCGTTGAAGGAAAGACGAAGAATTTAATCCCAGGTGTTCATTTTCAACACTGCAAGGTGGTGGAGGTTCAGTTTTGGTGTAGGGCATTATTAGTACCAATGATCCAGCGCCTATAGTTTGCTTGCAAGGTCGAATTAATTTGACCAAGTACATTAATATGTTGACTGAGCATTTTCGACCCTACTTTGGTCGGAATTTGGATGATAATCCCATTTTCATGCAGAATAATTCTCCCATTTACACAGCTGGCAATGTCAAGAGGTTTCTGGAAGAGCATGATATTCCGTGTTTGGATTGGCCTGCACAATCTTCAGACCTCAATCCTATCGAAAACGTATGGCATTCCATCAAGCAACAGCTACGCAATGATAAAATTTCACATTTGGAAGAACTTTGGACAAAAATTAATGTGGGCTACCATTTCCTCTGAGTATTGCTGCCATTTTAATTCAAGGAATTCCCAAAAGATTGCAGAAGGGTTATGCTACTAAATATTAACTACTTCCTGTTGTATTTGTGTTGCATTAATGTCCTAAAGTCACATTTAAATAACAATTTTCCATTGTGCGGACTTTCTTTTTGCCTCCTCAATCTGAAGTTATTTTTTTTTATTGACATGAACGTTAGAAGATTTCAATTAAAAGTCAAATATGAACAATTAAAATTATAGAAGAATAAAAGGCCAATCAAACGAGGTATAGTTTGTTTAAACAGTTACATTAAATTTAGCTTAAATTTGCAGTTTTTGAAAAAAATTACAAGTGCGGACTTCCTTTTTGTCGCCTGTGTATATATGTTTGTTTAAAAAATTTCAGATTTTGGTCTACATGGAACTTAATATATAGGGTATTCGAACCCATGAAAAACTTTATATTTGGATTTTTACCCGGAGAAAATCGGTGCAAAAGTGTGAAAATAAAAAAAATGGCATTTACTAGGTGAAGGTCGAGCGACGACATTACAAATATGCATTTGCGTAACGTAATAGTTATTGGTTCGCATGTTGATTTTCGCCTTGTAGCAAACATGTCTTCATAGCTCAGACATTAACGTCAAAGGAAAAAGTAAATCGTAAACTAAACGTTTTCCTTCCGATTCTCGATGGTGGCGCACAAGTTAAATTTATAACTTTTTAAAATTACTACTATATATATTGGGTCCAATATAATATAACAATAAATAGAAATCTGCATTAATCAAAATATTATATGTAAGTTTATTTTACGACCGGGCAATGCCGGGCGGCCTGCACACACACACACACACACACACACACACACACACACACACACACACACACACACACACATATATATATATATATATATATATATATATATATATATATTTGACGGTACAAAACTTATAGATTACTTTGAAGAAAATAGCCGGCAAAACCCGAGAGGCCACTTTAATCAACAGACTCATCAGGAGTCAATCGTTGATCATAGAAAAATAAATAAATAAAATATCTCGCAAGAACAGACTTAATGGGGCGTGCGTGTAAATTTTACCGAGGGGGAGAAAAAAAAGAAAGGACAGATGGGAATACAAATGAAATAAAATAAAATATTTAAAATTATATAAAATATATGTACAAGTGGGGGAAATGGAAGAGTTAAAATATATCCCCAAATAAGACTAACAAATTCTTTCTGTCGACAGAGAGAAGGCCTGTGTGAGCGAATGGAGACCGACTCCAAAATCTGCAAGTGATTTTAAGAGTCAGCCCGGTGCAAAATTCTAAAACACTCCATTTTATATACACGCTGGATTTTCATAGGGGTGTTGGCCAATAGCAGATTCCAAAGTGGAAGAAACGGGGTAAGTGCGACAAAGCTTGCCTAATCTTATTTTTTCTGGCACATGTTGATTAATTCGAGCCTGCAAATTTAAGGATGTTCGACCCACAACGCACTGACAATTAAATTTATAAACTGCATTACTTTTTGTGGTGCAAGGTAAACTACTCGTAACAACTAGGTAAAATGCAGACTTTACACCAAAGATCAAACGTAGAGCAAAGGACGAGAAGCAATTTGACACAGATTTAATGATTCGTCTACCCAAACATTGACTGATCTCATTAATCCAAGGAACATTTAAGTAGACTGGACACGTGGAGGGACCAAAGACCGCAGAAGAATTGTATTTTTAAATTTTATTTTAAAAGTAAATGGTAGTTTGCTTGAAGCATTACTGGTAAAGGAATATATGGAAGTTTTAAAAAGCCAAGAGTAATACTGAAAGGACTTGAGCCACAAGAGGAAAGAAAGGATAAACAAACGAACAAATAGACGGTTATGTTCGCGTAGAGAAATATCTAATTATTTATTCATTTATCACTCCTCCTCTCATTACATAATTATTTGCAACCAAGTTACTGGTATGTCCGGTGTATATAAAGTGGTATAGAACTTTGATTAATTAGTCTCTTGAATATACTCTTGGTTTCTTTTTGAAAAGAGGAGGTACTTTCTCCCGAAATTAATCAATAATATGTAATGAGAGGAGGAGTGATAAATGAATAAATAATTAGATATTTCTCTACGCGAACATACCCATCTATTTGTTTATTTGTTTTTCCTTTCTTTCCTCTTGTGGCTCCGGTCCTTTCTGTATTGCTCTTGGCTTTTTAAAACTTCTATATATAACTTTATTTTTAATAATATAATTAAATTCTCCGGATAACCGTTTGGAATGAAAATATCCTTGGCGGTCATCAATTCGCGTTCTAATTTACCAGAAGAACAAATTCTAACGAATAAGTTAGAATAAGTCCAATCTTCCTGGAAGTAGGCACAAATGAACGCCAGCTAATATATATAGCCCGGAAAATGTCGGCTTACGGTAGACTGTTGTAAAAAAAAAAAAAAAGAAGTCTTACTGTGTTTATCTAAAACATCCAAGAAAGGCAAGCAACCCCCATTCTCGTTCTCCATAGTAAATAATAACGTTGTATGAAGAGAATTAAGTTTGTTGAAAAATGTTTTCGCCTCATTTTCAGAGGCAAAAGTTGCAAAAGTGACGTCGACGTATCTGAAATATATTGATGGCTGCGATACACCATTAAATAATGCCAACTCGTGAAATCTCACAAAAATGTCAGCTAGTGCAGGACCAAGGGGACTTCCCACTGAACACCATCGATCTGACTATACATAACGTTGTCGAAGTTAAATTCTACTGCTTTAGTACAGATCAACCTGAATTCAACAAATATGTCCCTGGGAAAAGGTGGAGGCGTTCAATTACTATCGTAAAAAGAATTTTATTCGTATTCTCCAAATCATTTGGGGATTTTGGAGTCGGTCTCCATTCTTTTACGCAGACCTTCTCTCTGCCGACAGAAAAAAAATCGTTAGGCCATTAAACTATTTGGGGGTATATTTAAACTCCCCCCCCCCCGACTTGTACATATATTTTATATAATTGTAAATATTTTATTTAATTGTAAATATTTTATTTAATTGTAAATATTTTATTTTATTTGTATTCCCATCCGTTCTTCCTTTTTTTTCTCCCTCAGCAAAATTTACACGCGCACCCCATTAAGTCTGTTCTTGCGAGATATTTTATTTTATTTATTTATTTATTTTTTCTATGATCAACGATTAACTTCTGATGAGTCTGTTAATGAATGTGGCCCCTCGAGTTTTGCCGGCTATTTTGTTCAAAGCAATATATAGTTAGAGAAAGAAACTCTGATGTAAAACCCTGCGGTCTACTGTATACTCTGTCCTATAGCTGTCATCTGCACCGACAAAGATTAGCAGTAATACCAAAATTGATTCCACACAAAGCTTTCACCACTATAAACGAATCATCTGTATGGATTTCCGAGCAATTTAGTTGTTGTGGCGGAAACTAATGTGCCAAAATCGACGGGAGTGTCCATCATATATATATATATATATATATATATATATATATATATATATATATATATATATATATATATATATGAACGTCTCTGTGTGTGTCTGGTCACGAATAGCCTCCTATATGGTTGACTATTATAGAAAACTGATCACATATAATGATAGAAGATGTATCGAGACACAGGAATGGGTATGTTTGATCTGGCATAATGATGATTCATTAAAATTGTGGGGTCTGCGTACGCACCTGGTCCACAAAGTATGGAAATAAAAAATTAAAAAAAATGTTTACAAGTGTTTTTGATAAAGATGTACATAATAATATTTTGATAAGTATGTTTTAACTTAAATAGGGATGGTATAATAAAATTGTGGGGTCTGCGTTCGCGCCTGGCCTCCATAGAATGAAAATAGGCACAAACTTTAATAAAGACTTTTCATATCTATCTGCGTAAGTATACTTTGATAATTATGTTTCAGTTTGAAGAAATATGGTATAATATAATTATGGGGTGTTCGTTCGCGCCTGACCTTCATAGAATGGAAATATGTCACAAAGTTCAACAAGGTTTTTTAATATAGATCCACAGAATATTGTGATAAGTATTTCAGTGTGAACAGGTAGAGTATAATAAATTATGGGGGTTTATCTATTTTATTTTTACTTTCATCATATTTTGCTTTGGTTTTGATACCCCCAAATTCGAAGCAATCTCTTTACAACCCTTCCTTTTCATAACCTATCATACTTTCATAAATCAGAGTCCATTTTATGTAGACTATTTTTGAACCCAATCAATGACGGGTACTTTTGCTAGTATATATATATATATATATATATATATATATATATATATATATATATATAATGATTTTTGAGGGGTACAACATTCAAATATTGAAATCATGAAGGAATGATTAAAAGCAAAACACGTAAAAACACCATTTTTTTTTTAATGAAAAAGTGGAAAGGAGAGAAAAGAAAAGAACGGGAGGGTCAGATGATCGGTTTCGTCCTCACTTTTTAAAAGCTGTATCGAGGGATTTATGATTAAAAAGAGGAAACAATAATGGAAAATGTACATAATTAAAATAAAACTTCGTTGCGTTATATTTCCGGGTGAAACAAAACACAAAAAAAGCCCCCAAAAACAAGAAAAAACAAATAAAAACCATGGAAGCGATTAAAATAAAGCAGCGTTATAATATTATTTTTGAGACACTAGAGGTTAATCACGCTCAAAACTAAGAGACATAATGTTTATTTATTTATAAAAACACTATTGGCTATATATGTGCATATATATTTCTGCAGATTTTTCTTTAGAAACGCCGCGTCATGAGGCCGACTCATTACAATGCAACCAAATTTTAAATAGTAATTCATTTATACAAAATATCTGTGTTATTTTAAGAGGAATTGAAAATAAAATAAATACAACAAAGAGAGTGTATAAACAGGAAGAAAGAAAGAGGGGGCAGGTTAAAAAAGAGGCAGAGAGAAGAAATTGTATGTTAGATGGAAGTAGGAAAGGGGGATAATCTCTATGTAGGTTCATATATATATATATATATATATATATATATATATATATATATATATATATATATATATATATATATATATACATTTTGTGACCAAGAGCGGAGGTCCGCTTGAAATATAAAAAAATAGCAATAAAAATATTAAATACAACAAGTAACATCGTTTTTCATGCTTCAAAAACCCTCATAACCGTTAAATCACTATATATATATATATATATATATATACACACACACACACACACACACACACACACACACATATATATATATATATATATATATATGTGTGTGTGTGTGTGTATATATGTGCGTGTGTGTGTATACACCACACGCACACACACACATATATATATATATGTATATATGTGTGTGTGTGTGCGCACGCACGTGTGTGTTAACATTATAATCCGGTAATATAATAAGCTAAATAACAGGTAAAAAAATGCTGCTAATAAAACTTCATTTTCGTTTCGCTTATTCTCGTTCCCCATTCCATACACTTAATGCATCGCGTGTCAATTTTTTCTGTCATTGTTCCATTTTTACAATATCATGTCTATGGCTTTTACGTATTTATAATTATTTCGGACTTAGAACGGAATTTTCGATTAATAAAAACGAATGATCAGTTATTCAAATAAGTTGATGTAGCTTGGCAGATTTCTTCGACATATTCCTTTTAACTTGCTCTCCCTTACACATTTTTCTTTCTCTCTCTCTCTCTCTCTCTCTCTCTCTCTCTCTCTCTCTCTCTCCTCGTCCCCTCGTTTTCTTCCTCTCTATATCTCTCTCTCTCATATATATATATATATATATATATATATATATATATGTATATATATATATATATATATATATATAAGAGATTATTTAAAAATCTAAGCTTACAGTATTAAGTGTAAGCCTCAAGCCTCGGGCGAGGAAGAGTAAGCTGCACGTGTTTCACCGATCACTGTCACAAATGTGCAGATACATGATAACGATTTAAACGAGACATTTGATAATGTCAACATAAATATTACACTATACCTACAATTTGATGTCTCCTGCATTTAAACCATTAGATATTTTTTATTCAAATGTATATGTAAGCATATCAATATAATTATTATAATAATGAATGAAAAACACGGCTTCATCACAATGGTCATATTTTCTGAAATGCTGTAATAAACTAATAACTAAAAAGTTCAAAATAACGACTATTACTATAAAATAACATAACGAGCAAATAACTACAATGAGATGATTATATATATATATATATATATATATATATATATATATATATATATATATATATATGTGTGTGTGTGTGTATAAAATTATATATTGATATATATAGAATTTTTCAATAATATATATATATATTATATAAAATTATATAGTTACATATAATAATAATAACTAGCGGGATCTGTGGAAATTCCACAGCAGTATTTTTCTTATGTAATATATTTTGCTGGGCATGCTTTGAGCATTCTGTTCAGCATGAATGGAGGCACAATCATATTATTCTACTTTTTTTATTAAAACTATATCGCCCCCTTACTAAAATAATAACTTTAATATATTTCCTGGGCTGATTATTTCATTACAAACACATCGGTCAATTAACTCACATTTCATCATTTTTCATAATTATTGAATATGTTACTATCTTCGACAATAATTTTTCATAATTTCAACCTACATTATTGCCCCTCCCATTTACTAAAATATTAAATTTGATATATTGTATCGGCTGATTATTTCATAAAAAACACAACTATTAGTAACATACCCAAGAATTATGAAAAAAAAAAATTAACTCATAAAAAAATTAACTCGCATTTCATCATTTTTAATAATTCTTGGATATGGTACTAATTTTGACAATAATTTTTCATCATTTAAACTCACCATATCGCACACCTTACTAAAATAATAACTTTGATATATTGCCTAGGCTGATTATTTCATTACAAACACACACATCAATCAACTCACATTTCATCATATTTCGTAATTCTTGGATATGTTACTAATTTCGACAATCATTTTTCATAATTTTAACCCACATTCTCGCCCTTCCCTCTTTACTAAATAATAACTTTGATATATTGTCTAGGCCGATTATTTCCTTACAAACACACCAATCAATTAACTAATATTTCATCATTTTTTTCGTAATTCTTGGATATGTTACTAATTTCGACAATCATTTTTCATAACTTAAGCCCTCCTTATCTCCTTCCCCTTTACTTATATAATAAATTTGATATATTGTCTAGGCTGATTATTTTATTATAAACACACCAATCAATTAAATCACATTTCGTTATTTTTCGTAATTCTTGGATATGTTACTAATTTCGACAATAATATTTTATAATTTAAACCATCCTCGTCGCCCTCTCTTACTAAAAAATTACTTTGATATATTGTCTGAGCTGATTATTTCATAAAAACACAACTATCAATTAACTCACACTTCATTTTTCTTAATTCTTGGATATGTTATTTCCAGGACTGACTTCATATCCCGTAATCCACTGCTTAAAATATACTTGAAATAAAGTAATGTTTAAATCATAAACTGTTTCAGCAGCTTATCGAAAGTAATACATAAAAACATTAACACGGTTAGCGATTAGGCAACCATTGCTTCAACATGAATTTCTGAGTGTAGTATAAGTTTCAGCATTCAAGTGACTAAAATCCCCCCTTTTTTGGTTTTGGTTAATGGAGGAGAAATCCTTAATTAATGATACAATTTTTATTTTTGTTATTGACCAGAGTGCCCCTTTTGGGGAGCTGGTTTCCCCCTAAATTTTTAATCGACCTCATGTCCAATTTCGCCCTTGTGGGGAGGCAAGTAAACAAAAAAAATAATCAGAACGGACATTTTCCAGGACGTTTTATAATTAATCAGAAGTAACATTTCCAGGTAATTTTGTAATTAAATCAGAAATAACTTTTTCCAGTTACATTTTTAATATTAAAACTTTGTTACATTAACCATAAACATAGCTATTCACGATGCCTCCCCACGTGACAGATTATGCCACCAGGATCGTTTTTTTAACGTGGAGAAAAAATTGTCTTAGTCGTAAAGGATTTATCTTCCACTGAGAGAGAAGAAATTGAAATGTAGCATCTGAAGAACAGATACTACACTTTGATATTAGCCAAAAGGCCAAGAAAAACAAATCATTTTTATTAGCTTTGCCTCAACAGCGACACCAATGTTTATATATATATATATATATATATATATATATATATATATATATATATATATATATATATATATATATATATATATATATATGACAAGGTTTATTTGGAACATTCCACTTTTTGGAATATTCCACTTTCCTTTTTTAGGGATGCACAGCATGATAACGGACGGAGCGATAATAATAATAATAATAATAATAATAATAATAATAATAATAATAATAATAATAATATATATATATATATATATATATATATATATATATATATATATATATATATATATATATATATATATATATATATTAGTGTTGGGACGATTGCTCGGCTTCGGGAATCGGAAAAATCAGAACCTTTCGAAAAAATTGAAGCTTAATTTCGAATTCCAAAACGATTTAAAAAAAATTTTCTTGGTGATAGGAAATGAACTCAAAATCATTTATTAGAAGTTGTTCATTTAAGCCCAACAGTTTATAAACCCAACCAGATTTAACATTGATTCTCAGAGTTTAATTTATTTCCTTTATTGGTACATTACTGTAAACACCCTTTTTGTGAACCTTTTAGCGTGTTTCGCTAAACGTTTCAAGCTGTTCACACTTGATATTAAAATGTTTATAATGGACAAGATTTTTCATTTCTGTTGACGCCGCCTGGATACTGTCATTGTCGGCCATCGGCTTCTTTTGAAATAATTAATGTTTATAATACTTATTGGCTTAAGACACTAGTGAAAAATAGAGCTATATTTTGTAGAATTTTTCCGATAAAAAAGTACCTTATATCTACATTTAAACTTAGACCCCCTCCCCCAACGAAGAATGAGATTCGGGTATTTATTTCTGTAACTAGCAGAACAAAAGAGATGAACAAAAAAATATGCAATACATATGTTACTCTTCTTCCTAGTTAGGTAAGTTTATTTTTTATTTAAATAAGCATTTTTAGTTAAATAAGTATTTTTAGTTAAAAACAAACAGTATTCACTCTGTTTAAGTTAGAATAAAAAATTACTATCAAGGACGCTTGAAAACCAATCAAAATCGAACATTAAGCGAACGCATCAAATAAATTTTAACAATCAAGCGAAAATGTTTTGTTCTACTCTTATTTTGTTTTGGTTTTTGAACGATTAAACAAGATGAAAAAGTTACGTTAAATTTATGTGCAAAACTGATTTCGTACTCGAAATTCTTAAAATAATTGTTTTTTTTTCTTTTCAACTCGTAATTATTTCAAAAAGTAGAATCTCATTTTCACGGAGTGATTTAGCTAAAGATGGTAATCTATTATTATTATTATTATTATTATTATTATTATTATTGGCTCACAAGGAGCTTTCACACAGGTCATCAAAGATCTCTCCTTGAAAACAGCCTGTGGTGTTCTTTGGAAGCTGAGTGACAACAAGTCTCCCTAGATTTCCAGTACTCTCCACCTCTTTCGATAGTATTTATTATTATAGTATTTATTTCGCATTATCGCAACAGCTGCTGAGTAATGATTTCTTGTTCACGGCGGCTATTGGTCTTCACTGGAATTTGTGTAGCAAGGTCCCAGTTCTCTTCGCATTTATCCAGCAAAGATCTAGTCAGTGCTTTCTCCCCAGTCTTTTCTTCCTCCCTGACTCTACTTGGCTGCTTGGTCTCACTTTTTATTTTATTTTTAGTGAGAGAGAGCAGTGATGTAGTAATTGGGGATGGAGGTAGGGTTATAGAACTTATAGATATGCGGTTTCAATGTTCTTGGTTCCATGTGGCGTTTCATGTTTTGCCTCTGTAGCAGTTTGTCTGGTCCGCACTTGCTGCTCACGTGTGTTGATCTCCAAATTCAAGGGGTTTTCTTAATATTTCAGCTTAATTTTTATTATTCTTGCTCGTTATATCTTTCCAGTTATTCTTCTGATTCCAATTTCTCCCATTCTTTTTTCGAAGTTTTTCGAGATTATTCCTAGTGCTTCTACTATTAAAGGTATTATTTTGATTTTCTTCATCTTCCATACCCCTTTCAGCTTTTTGGCTAGCTCTGCGTATTTGCACAGTTTTTCCTTTTCTTTGATATTCACGCTGTGGTCGGCTGGAACAGCAAAGTCTACAGAACTTTTCTTTCTTGTTAATTATTACGACACCAAGTCTTCTTGCTTGGATGAGTTTATCAGTTTGTATGTCTATATTCCATAGGATTTTGTGATTCTCGTTTTCAAGTACTGTTGCCGGCTTATATTTTTACAACTTGTTTGTGCGTTCGAGATGCAGTTGTTTGCATAATTTCCAGTGTACTACCCTTCCCACTTAGTTGTGTCTGTTCTTGTATTCCTATTGGGCCAAATTTGCTGCATTCACTTACTATATGGTTTATCGTTTCGTCTCTTTGTCCACAGAGTCTGCATTTGCTGTTTTCTTGTGTTTTGTCGATCTTTGCTTTGATGTGGTTGGTTCTTATCGAGTTATTTTGTGCTGCAGTTATTAGGGATTCAGTTTCTCGGCTTATGCGTCTTCTTCGCATCCATGTCCAAGTGTTTTCGTTATTTTCATCTTTTATCATCTTAATGAATCTTCCATGTAGTTGTTTTTCTTTCCATTTTTCGTTTTTCGTCTTATCCTTTATCTCTCTGTTTCTGCTATTATTATTGTTGTTGTTGTTGTTATTATTATTATTTACTTATGTTTTTCTTTACACTAATGCAAAGCAATCTAGCCGACGAATATATATATATATATATGTGTGTGTGTGTGTGTGTGTGTGTGTGTGTGTGTGTGCGTGCGTGTATATATATATATATATATATATATATACATATCGCATTTATATTATATCAGATTCTAATAGTAGCCTTTACATAATTTCGTTGTATATGTTTTGTCAATGGCGATTGGATCTGAAACCATTGGTTCTGAAATGTAATCATGTTTCATTTTACAATTGTCAGGTATTTCGTATTTTTGCTTTGTTGACCTATATATATAACTTTAAAATTTTATATTATATCTTATATATTATATTTTTATATTATATTTTACTTATTATTTTTAATATTATTATTATTTTTTATTATATTCTTATTATTAATATTATTCTTATTATCAATATTACTAAAATCATTATTATTAATATTCATATTATTTGATTATTGCTATTGTTTTTATTATTATTATTATTATTATTATTATTGCTAATCGTATTATTAAAATTAATCATAATATTATTATAATTATTTTATTATATTATTATTAGTAGCATTATTATATTATTGTTATTATTAATAGTATTATTATTGTTATTATATCAGTATTATTATATTATTATTTTTTGTTATTACGCTATTCTATTATTATATCATTATTATTTTATTTTATATTATTTTTTTTTATGTTATTATTATTATATTGTCATTATTATATAATTACTATATTACATCATTATATTATTATATTATTTCTATATCATTATCATTATCATTTTGTTATTACTATCACATTATTACTATTATCATCATTATCTTATTATCATATTATGATTATCATTTTATTATTATTAACTATTATTATTTTTAACTATTGGATTAGCTCGATATATATATAATAGGATAAATGTTTACATTAAAATGTGCTATGATTGAAAATAAATATTATAAGTTGAAGCCAAGATGGTTACTTTTCATTTCATATGCATTTCTACAAAACGTTTTTTCTATTTAAAAATGTAAAATGCCGCGTACATTTTCTTCAACGCTGTGGTAATAAATTTCCTTATTTCGCAGTTGTAAACTGTTGTATGAATGCAAGCCACTTTTCTTTCTGTTTGTACATTCAATCACAAAAATCAGAGTTTACTTATTTCTAAAGCGAAAACGTCTCTTGTAGTTATAACATATGAATTTGTTTACATATCCAATAAAATATTTAAAAAACATACTACACTCATATATGTATTTCGAACGCATCAATTAGACTGCTTTTTTGTCAGAAAGAGAAATCGCCTATGACGACTATTTCGCACTGTCTAACTTGACCTGCAAAAACGAAACCTGAATATGTTGGTCGTTTTCTATAAGATCATTCCTAATGCAGCATCGCACATCATTTCTATTTCGGATTCTGACACACTCGTTGCTACTCTTGTTCACGTGCTTCATAACATTGACCCTTATAACATTGGCCTTTATAACATTGACCCTTATAACATTGGCCCTTATAACATTGGCCCTTATAAGTCCTTTATACATAAGAAATAATTCAGTTCTACGTTGATCTTCAAAACTCTTTAATGATATAAAACTCTTTATAAAATGTTAAATCTGTTCTCTGCATGAAAATAGAGTAGATGTATCACTGATCGTTACACGAGGTCTAGCATGTTATTATCCATCGTGAAAGTAAGCATACCAAAGTTACAAGGTACGTTGATCTTGATCACTTCGTTTGTCAGGAATAGTGTGAACAATTAAAAAATCTTGCATGCTTGATAAACTACCAAAAGATCTCGCATGCTAAAAAAATAGCTGATAGGAAAATCCTTATAAAATACAACGCAATTGCCTCCAAGTGTCCGTCTGTGGAAGAAGATACTGGTGGGCTACTTTCCGGCTGACTATAACATGATCGTTTTCCAGCTCAATGTAAATAAGTTTAATTTGTGCTCTTAAATAATAAAGCTCTACCCAACTTCCACCATTACTGATCACCATGAAGTTGTCTCACCAACTACCAAACAATTATTAACTTTTACCCTAGAATGACCCCCAGGGCTTTGGTAACAACATGTTTCCGTGCCGACGGGATACGGAAGATTTTAACGACTAAACAGTTTCAGAGAAAATAGAACAAAAACTTGAGTTATATTAAAGTTCACTTTATCCAATGCTTCTCTATTATATCAAAAACGTTTACTTCCAGAGTAAACGAGTGTGATGTCGTTCTTCACATTGACAGAATCATCAATAAACTGCGTCCTGATAGAAATAGCCACGAATTTAAAGAAAACCTGTGGTGATGTACTAACCCGCACTAACCAAAACATGTAACCGTTAATTTTCATAGAAATTATATTTTATTTTGTTTTGCCCAGAAGCACCCTCTCCAGATGAAACACTATTGATGAAGAAGTCAACTGTAAAATAGCAAAAACTGCAAATTCATTCGGCAATTAAAAATTATTGATGATTAATCACACACACACACACACACACACACACACACACACACACACACACACACACAAGCACAAACACACACACGCAAAACAAACACAGACAAACACTATAATCAATAATTTATTATTTCAAAACGAAAGCTAGTTAAAGTTAATATAATTTAAAAATAAAATTTCAATACCATACATAAAGTAAGAATTTTCAGCGTTTTATCCTTGTGAGGATTTGTCAGGCATGGAATCGATGTTGCTGGGTGTTTTTATATATTTACGTGGTGCTGAATTTACTAGATAGCCAATCAGATTCTTTGTTATTCATACACCCATTTATCGCAGCTAATAGTCGTGCATTTATCAGGCAGAGGTTCACTTTACCTCTAATTAAAGTCTTTCTTTGTTCGTTTTTGGAGCGGACGGGCCACTCTTTTTGTTAAAAATTGACCTAATTTTAATCTAGATGTAGGTTCGTTTACATTTCAGTTTACACGAGCTTATTTTTTGTTTATTAATTAAAATAGGCAACAAGTTTTTACTTTTTGAATGTTGTCCAAATTTCTGCAACTGATTTAAAGTATTTTTGCTAAATCAGGAAATGACATCTGTTAATCTAAATCAAATCATGCTAAGTTGAGTTGAAAAAAAATCAGATACAGCGAGAAAAATCGATATCATTTTTGTGGCATTATCAGATGATTTTTGTGGCATTATCAGATGATTTTTGTGGCATTATCATCCTAAATATGTTTTAAGAGAAAAAAATGTTTTGCCAACAACATATATTGATTACCTGATAGAAACATCGGTTACTGTAAATGGAATGGTGGGAAAACTGCATGTTGCTTCATCATTGTTCAAACTTTAGGGCTTAAACTTCTGTTTCTTTCGAACTCAGTGACAGGGAAATCTCTCTACTGGTTCCAAAAGTAGTCAGCCTTCATGATTGCGTTCCAAACACCCTAATACCTGGTTTCAATCTCTTTCAGGTGTTGGTGGAATCTTTCCGCCTGCTCGCCACTCATTAAACCCAGGTTCTCAGGAAACTGGTTCATATGTGAAAATAAGTATTATATCTTAACGCTCATGTTGCAGCCTAGGTTTCTGAAAGTAATCAGCATGTTGTTGACAAGTTCTGCGTAGTTTCTGGCCTTATTGCTGCCAAGAAAGTTTTTCGCTCCTAAAACAAATGCCTTCCAGTTCAACTTCGTTCATTGAGTTTTCGAACTCGGATGAGCTGCCGATGGTTTCGATTCTCGGTGGTGACGCACGAGTCATTAAAAAAAAAACTTTTTAAATGCTGCATTAAGCAAATATCATATACGATCGGCTTTATATATATATATATATATATATATATATATATATATATATATATATATATATATATATAAAATGAGAACATTTGAAAACCTGAAAATATTGTAAAATGATAAAATCATTTTTATTTACTTTTTTTCCTCATATTGTTGTTATAAAAGGTCGAAGCCTCTCGAAGAGAAAATATGTCTTTTATCGGTGCTGTGTAGTCACTTAGTTTAAGCGCGAAATTTAAGCAATGGCTTTGCCATTCGGTCCTCTCTGCTTCGCCATTTAACTGAGACATCAACTGCAATCGATGAACGTCTCATGACCCTACAGCTTCCACTGACCAGGAATCGTTATGCCACCCTGACCAGTGCCTATGCTTCCACGCTTGACTCGGAGGAGGACGTGAAGGACTGTTTCTATGACAATCTCACGGCTAACATCAGGAACACTCCATGTAGCGATAAGATCATTCTGCTGGGTGATTTTAACGCCAGTGTTAGCAAAAACCATGATATATGGCAAGGAGTCATTGGATGAAATGGAATAGGAAACGTAAACAGAAATAGTCTCCAACTTCTGTCCCTCTATGCAAAGCTGGGTCTTACCTTTAATAACACCATCTTCCAGCTACGTGACATAAAGACGTCCTAGATACACCCAAGGTCCAAACAATGGCACCTTAAAGATTTCGTCATCGGCAGACACCATGACGTGCTCTTGATCCGTGCCATGCTCCACTGATCACTGTCTAATTCGCATAAGTCTCCGGCTAAACGTACGTCCACTTGTCCGTCGGCATAAGCAAAATCGGCGACTTGACCTACGGGATCTGACAATCTCAACCAAATTGTGTGATGCCATCACGGAGTCCTGTCACCGCTGCAATCTCAGCAGTTACCACTACTACCATCATGACAGAATGGCAAGAAATCTCAACTGCTCTTCATGATGCCTCAAAACCCATCCTTCGCTACTCTGAGAGGCGACACAAGGACTGATTCGACGATTATGCTCGGAACATTGGATCCCTCATACGTGAGAAAAATGCCGCTCATGATGCTCTTTAAAAAAATATAACATCTTCCACACTCATCCCTCCGTGCCATGGTATAACGAGAATTGCGTCAGATGAAGAATGAATGGTGGCTGAATAAGGCTAGGGAGATCCAAAGCCGAGCGGACCTTGGCTATACCCACAGTTTCTAGGTGGCAGCGTTTCTATGAGGCAGCGTTACCTTAGGCCATGAATCATGTGCGTAGTGAGGATAGTACTCTCATCAAAGAGAAGAGCGGTATCCTGGAAAGATGGGCTGAGCACCTACAGGAGCTGCTTAATAAAATCAATGCCACTGATTCCTCCATTGTTCATGATCTCCCCACTCTACCATCCATTCCTGTACCCGCTGAGATCCTCAAGTGTGGTGGAACTGATCTTCTCTTGCATCTCCACCGGTTCATCCTTAAATGTTGGCCAGCAAAATGTCTCCCACAGCATTGAAGAATGCTAACATTATCCTCGTCTACAAACGTAAGGGTGACCGCGCTGACTGTGACATCAGTCAAGGCATCTTTCTTCTCTCTATGGCCGGCAAAGTATTGGTTAAGATCATGCTCACCCGACTTTTGGAGACTGTTGTCCATCTTGTTGTCCCAGATTCACAATGTGACTTCCGCCGTGAGGTGCAGAATCGAACACTTTCGCCGTGAATGTCTGTGTGAAGCAGGGATGCGTCTTGGTTCCTGGTTGCCGTCACTTTGTTTTCGCACTGTGACTTTCAACCTTCTGATGCTGTTGCTGTCCAATACCGTCCTGATGGCAGCCTCTTTAACCTGAATCGTCTTCAGGCCAAGATTAAAACCTCTGAAGAGCTCATCTGCAACTTACAGTATGGCGATGGTGTTGCATTCCCTAGCCATACTTCTAGTGGACTTCAACGCGGTCTAGACGTAGTCTCCAACATCTATAACCGAGCAAGCCTTATTATCAACATTAAGAAAACGAAATGCTGCCAAACGTGTCTCCAACTGATGCTCCCATCTTCACCGTCAACAGTATCCCTCTAAAGAATATCAGCAGCTTCACATACCTTGGCTCCAATCTCTCATTCTTCTGAAACCTTAGCGATGAAGATCAGCGCCGTCTTAATCTAGCCTCTTCTGGTTTTGGCCATCTGAATGACCGAGTGTTAGCCAATTGCAATCTCAGGATCCATACGGTTCCGAGACATGAGTTCCGTATCGCCGTCACATCCGGCTACTGGAGTAATTTCACATCAGACAACTACAGCAGATCCTCAGACTCCATTGTGGCACAAGGTGTCCCATTCAGAGATTAACAGGAGAATTGAAGTTGCCCCTCTAAAGTCACTCTTTATCCATCGTCAGCTTCGATGGTTAGGCCACGCTATTAGGATGCGATCAAACAAACTACCTCGAAGAGTTCTCCGGTCAGCTCATTCACGGCTGACGAAACGTCGGCTGTCCAAAGAAACGCTACATAGACTGCATCATACTCACACAATCTTTTGGAGACTTTAGTAGCGGACAGATACACTTGGCGACATATGTGAGAGTGAGATGGCCTCCTTCAGCAACGAGTATGAGCGAGCAGCTACGGAGCGTCGCACACTGAGACACCAACGAGCGGCGGCCACTCAACATCAAAACTCAAATCCTGTCTTCCCGTGCTCTATTTGTGCAAAGCACTGCAGATCACGCATCGGGCTTCACTACGGCTACCGAGAAGCAAGCCAATGAACATGACAGCGTGAAGTCATTAGTAGATCAACATGTAGGTAAAGGCACGTTGCTATAAAAATATGTTTCGTTGCCTTATATTGTGGCAGTTGTAATTATGTTTTTTATTCTCCTAAAGAGAACAAACAATTCTCCATTTAGATTATTATTACAATTATCATAATTGCACATTGGCATAATTTTAATCTAACAAAATATAACGGTAAGTGAACTTGTTTTATTTCTGTTGAAGGAACTTTTATTTCTATATCTATTTAATTTTTTTATTTCTATATCTATTTACTTTTTAAACTGCAAAACACACAATTTTGATATGAGAATATTTTTCAGTCCGTTCTTTTAAAAATAAATAAAACTTTTCATTGAGCATTTCCAAATATTTTAAAGTTAGAAGCATTTTTCACGACAGTTTTTTGTTTTATTTTTGTTTTAATTTTTTTTTTTTTAACTAAAACGCGGATGAATTCAATATTTTAGCACCGGGCGTAATTTATTTAAATATATTTAAAACTTAAATGTTTTTTTTTGTTTGTTTTATGACATCTTTATCTTTAAATAATTTACATGACTGAAATGGGAAATGAAATAGGAAATTCTGTCCAGAGACATACGAACACAAATTCATCTTAAAAATTCATTAACTAATCAGTTTTAATTCAAGTTTTGATATGAACAAAAAATAAAGAGTACATTAATTGTGTTTTATCTTATAAATAAATGTTGTACGCACCGTGCTGAAATAATAACGTTATTTAGAAAGCCATTCTTAAAAGAATTTTCTTTGGCTTTCTAATTATTCTGCACTTTTCTTTGGCTTTCTAATTATTCTGCACTTTCTTTGGCTTTCTAATTATTCTGCACTTTCATCTAACAATTCAATGAAAAAAAGATACCACCATCAAAATTTAATTTAACTTGAAAATCCTGTCTAAAATATAGCACAGTTCGTACACTGCACAAGTATTATTATTATTATTATTATTATTATTATTATTATTATTATTATTATTATAACAACAGCAATAATAAAAAAAGATACTTCTCGAGGAATGCTGACTCGCATAAACGAGTTTTGATTTAATGGTTGCTCCCTAAAAACCGCATACGCAAAAGGTTTTCATTGGTTTATTTAATCACGAAAACTTTTTTGAAGATACTATTTCAGGCAAAAAAAGGCCAAAAGCATTATTTGAATATGAATGAAAAAAATAAATGTAACAAAAAATAAAAATATTAGTGTGGAAAATATAATATAAAAATAAGAATGAATTAAAATAAAATGTAAATAAAACAAAACTAGCACGAAATAAAAGTATGAATCAAATTTATGAAAGAAACAAAAAAATAATAAAAAAATAAAATACATGCTCGATTACAAAAAAAAGTGCATGAGATATATATGAAGAAAGTGAAAGAAAACCTCAGGGACCCGCCATTAAATTAAAACCCGTTTACGCAGGGCCCACGTTCCCCGTGAAGTGCCCCCCCCCCCCCCCCCAAAAAAAAAACTGTAGATGACATCTACTGCCGCCACACCAACTAGTTGTGAAGAGTCAAGGATGATGGAAATCCGAGGTGGGAGAGTACTAACCAGACCTCCACTGGAAGCATGTAGTTCAAATCTTGGGAAGGAATTTTGACACCCAAACCGCAGGAAACACCAATGGGCGATGCCAACGAGAAATCAATGGCAAACTGCTATTGCGTGCAATCATCTTTAGGTAGAGAACATTGCGGTGGAGAACATAGGGGAGACTTGTTGTCACTCGGTCTTCAGCGAATACCACAGGTTACTGCTAGTGAGCGATCACTGATGATAGCCTCTGAGACAACCTCTAGTGAGTGAATGTCCCCTCCCAAATTCACCACCACCTTGATTTAATATCGTAAATGTTTACTATATTTTCTTGGTTTTTAACCAATGTTCACATTATAATATGATTGTTTAATGTTCACATTATAGTATGATTGTCTTTTAGTAGTTATGTGAACTTCAGTTCCATATTCATGTATTGTGCACTGATATGAAAATGAAGACTATAGCGGAGTATAGGATTCCTAACCATGTAACTGATGAAAATACGCTACACATTTTGATGAAAAACATGGATAAAATGAACATAGAAGAACAGAAAAAGAAAACTTTAAATATAATTTCTGTATTGAATGTAATAGTTATTTAAATATTTCAACATATAATCATGTGGGAAAATCCATCTCCCCAATAAGGGGCACTCTGGATAGAAACAAAAATAAAAATTGTCTCAATCATGAAGGATTTCTCTCCCACCGGCCGAGGAGAGAAAAGGTGAATTGTAGCATCAGAACAGATACTACACTGTGATCTCGTCCCGAAGCCAAAGAATCGTTTGTTTTATGTTTCTTTAATTGTTTGTTCCCTAAATTCATAATTCAGTTTTATTAGTATTAGATTATATATTGCTTTAAAATTACGTAATTTTACAGAGATACTATTTATATTTATATTGGATAAAGTTCAGTTTCATTATTAATCGAATTGGGTTCCTTTCTATTCGTTTTTTACATGTTTTAATGCTCTTTTTAAAAATATCATCATATAGTATCGACAGTAACAGTTTGACAAATCTTACCTACATTGCCTGCAGATATTTTTCAGTTAACGGGCCTTTTATATCTCGGTGGCTGTGGCTTAACAGTCATCAACGGAGTGACAGAGTCAATTAAAAATAAAAAATAAATGATAAAGACATCGTCATCCACATGGATCGACTATCATAACTAACTAAAATATAGTAATGGCTTAAAAAGTTAAAAAAAAAAAATGACGTGCGTGACCACCGAGAATCGAAACCAAAACGTTTAGCTTACGATTTACATTTTCCTCTGATGTTAATGCCTGAGCTGTGAAGATATGTTTGGTACAAGGCTAAAAATTAAATCATGAACGAATAGCTATTACGTTACGCATGCATATTCGTAATGCCGTCGTTCGACCGTCATCTAGCAAATCCCATTTCTTTAATTATCACACTTTTGCACCGATCTTACTTCGGCTAAAACCCAAATATAGTTTCGCATGGGTTCAAATACCCTAAAAATTAAGCTTCATGTCTGTAGACCAAAAACTGACAGAGGAGTTCGTTAGGTAATTTTTTTAAACAAACATATATACGCATACATAAAGAAAGATGGTTTGTGTTTACTATAACTTTTTTACGCAAATATTACGCAAGTATAAATCATGTAGAATATCTGAATATAATTACACGTAATAGTTAACTAAAGATGATCATCCCATAAGAAAACCGAAAAAAAACTAATAGGGAATTAAAATGAATGTTTAAAAGAATATGCAAATTAGCTAGATCTTTTGCAAATGAATGCAATTCCACAAGCCATATATAACAAAGTTGTATTTTCTTTTTAAATAAATAGAAAAAATGTTTTTTATATGAATATCAATACACAGAAAAAAGGTTATAAGATAATGTTAGTATATTCATCAGTTTAGTATTCTGCATATATATATATATATATATATATATATATATATATATATATATATATATATACATATACGGTATATTGTGAGTGTGTGCATATATATATATATATATATATATATATATATATATATATATATATATATATATATATATATATATATACACTGAGTTAAAGGTATTCAGGAGGAAAACACCTGAATTTAACGAGGTTATTAAAAGTGCTCAATAAAAAATAGCAAGATATATTTTTATTGATATAGACAAAAACTTACATGTTCACATCAAAACACTGGACATGCTAATATTTTGAACAAGTGGTTGATCAAGACCACAAATCCTCGCCAGGCGACTTAATAAAGTTTGATTTTCACTGAATGAATCCGGTTTTTAAGAAAAAAGTTTTTTGTTTTTTTTTCAAATTTACGTAAGCTTTGGAATCTACATAAGTTCTGTGCACACCAGTACACCACAAACTCGCATCTAAATTAGATGGCAAAATAATAAGCCTCTTAATGTCCATATTATTTATCAACATTTGCTAAAGTAGTATATAAACTTATTTTCCTTAATAATTATACAAGAAAAATGTCTTAACAGATATATCACAGTTTATGAATTTTCTAATAGAATACGTGGTTATATTTTTGTGACCTTACGGGTCACGTATACGTCTATTATATTACACACACACACACACACACACACACGCACACACACACACATGCGTGTATGTAAATATACATATTTTATAAATGTTCGTTTCGATGCATCTTGTTCACTGTTATGCATGTACACTTTAACTTGTAAAGGTGACATTAAAATATTTGCAATAACAATTCAACCGTTAAGAATAAAACATTGACTCCCACTCGAAATCAAAATTATTTTGAATAACACAATCTTTAAAAGCCGCTTGAAACATAATCAATCGTTATCAAATAAGGAAGAGCATTTAAAAATCGTAAACATGTTTCAATTTTGCGGCACAAAATGAATCTATTGCATAAACGTAAATGGCCTTTTTTTGTCTAGCAAAACAGATCATCAATAAACTTTTCAGTTGTTTTCATGCGATCCATTATGTAGCGATGGGCTTTTCCGTAAAATACAATAAATAAGGTAAGACCGCGGGAAACGATTTGCTTATTTAAAATACTTCTAAAACAACTTTTCACAAAACTTCAATATATTCTGAACGAATAAAAACATACTTCACAAATTGCTAATTGCTACATTAAATAAAACGACACTCCTTGTGACAAGTGAAGCCAGGAGCATATAACACAGTTAAAATGACAGCAAAGCATGTTGTAGAACTAATATATATCCAGGAGATGAACATTGTTTGCTATAATCCCATAGTCCTGTGTGCATATTGCAAATGCACACTTTGCAATATGCACACGCACATATTTACAGTACCACTTATATAGTGCCCATTTCACTAGGTTAAACATGTGAAACAAAACATATCTAAAAAAAAGTTGTCTGTCTACGTATTCGCGACTTACTAATAAGTAGACAAATGAATTAAACAACTTCGGTGTAGACACACACACACATACACACACACGGACACACACACACACACGCAAACACACGCAAACACACACACGCACACACGCACACACGCACATACACAATACAAAAATACACACACATACACACATACATAAACACACACATACATACACACACAAAAACACACACACACAAACACACACACACATACACACATACACACACAAATACACACACACATAAAACACACACACATGCACGTAAATGTTAGCGTCAATATTTACTGAAATATCGATGTTATCCTACGTAAACATTTAAAAAATTGTCTAAGAATATATTGTACAATCTTTCTCTTTCTGTCATCACCAATTATCGTGTGAAATATGTAAAATCTCGATTTATTAATGTACAACATTGTTCTAAAAAGTGTCTAATATCATTTGTATTCGACGTCAAGAATAAGTTCAAAACATAGTAAACTTCTTTTTCATTTAAGCTTACAACAATTATTCCAAGAATAAAGTTATAATTTTTGTTAAATTAACAAATAACATTTTTATAATATTAAAATACAATGTCTAATAATTCTTTTTACTCTGTTTAAAATGATGTATGGGGTATATATATATATATATATATATATATATATATATATATATATATATATATATATATGCGTGTGTGTATAGATGTATATATTTATGTATATGTATATGTGCATGTATATTAAAAAAACAACAAAAAGTGTTTTTTGTTATAACTAAATAATATATATAAAAATGCAGAATTTTTATTTTTATAGGGACACGCAAGCAATGGTTTACACACACACACACACACACACACACACACACACACCACATTTACAAGCAACAAAGAAGAAAAGCGATTTCATGTAAGTTTGCATACAAAAATCTACACGTAACTCAACACAAGGACGATTGATAAAGATTTCAAGTAATTTTGCCTTTTATTTACACGTAATAACTTTTGTCAATGTTGAATACTTCCAGTTAACTTTCGTATTTTATCGGTAAAACCTAAAATCAAATTTTCATTTCTTGTTTAATGTCTCACATTTGCTTTGTTTTTGACGTTCGTTTTTCTTAGAAAGAATTCATTTACTTAAAATATTTCGTTGTGTTGTGCGCAGGAAAAATAAGTGCTGGCTGGGCCGCCAGCCAGCATGTGTAAAGTAGTGGCACAGTTTATCCAACGTACATTTGTTAACTGCTGCAGTGAAGCAGGTTTTTAAGAGTTACTCCCTTGACTGGTAGCTGGCAGGTTCGTCGGCAACCGTAGACTATAGATAATATTAACACACATATTAATACGATTAAACGACAATATGGCAAATACGCTCGACAGTATAGAAATAGTGGTAAAAATTAACAAACCATTACATTTAAAACTAACAAATAAATAAACTAATTATTTAAAAAAATGTTAAATTATATCTGTTTTTTTGTATTTCTTTTTTGTTTGCTAATTTTAGTTTTTAAACCAAGGACCGGTTAGTTAAGTAAGAGCACCTGCACTAAACAGTAAGTAAACTGCGTGTTTGTCTGTTTAAACTAACGTCTCGTTATTTGGATATTTTAAAAAAACTTTTATGTTATTTTTATCGATTTAAAAGATAAATTTTATATAATTTACTTCTGTGTATGTCGTCAAATAAAACTACCTTTCTTTTTACAAGATAACATTATATTTTAAACTTATGTAAAAGTTTATACGGGTATGATTTCACAATAACTTGGTTTTAGAATATATATATATATATATATATATATATATATATATATATATATAATAAGTATATATATATATATATATATATATATATATATATATATATATATATATATACTTATTATCCTAAAAGTTTGCTATTTAAAATAATTGATTGAAAATATGTATTTTCATACTTCCAAGGAATACAGTGAATGAAGAGAGAGAGAGAGAGACAAAGACAGATATATATATATATATATATATATATATATATATATATATATATATGTATAGAGAGAGAGAGAGAGAGAGAGAGAGAGGGTGTTATATCAACTGACTTACTGTTTTTTGTGTTTCATCATCGGCTGCAAGTTTTCAGTTCTTGCTATGTCACTATGTATGCGCTGCACTGGCCTGCTTGTGTGACTTATGTGCTGTGGTAGTTCATTTTGCTATGTGCATATGCGTGACTGAGATATAAATGAAAGAGAGGGAGCTGTTCACATGTAGGAGTTGCATATTGGTGCATGTGCAAAGAAAGTTATTTATGGCCACAGACGAGCCAGATATTTATATGCAGTTTTTAAACAACATGGCGCGCTAAGACGGACTTTTAGGGATTTTCCTGTAGGTTTGGAAAAAATTTCGCACTTTCTTTTATAGGGGTGGGACACTTTTGTTTTCTCTTTCTTTTTGTTTTTGTTTAAAATAAAGGGAGATTTGGTTGGATAACAAGTTTAGAAGATTTTGAAAATGTTGTAAATCATACGAATGTTGTTTTGCCGGTAAAGTAATTTTCTACTTTAAAAAGATTTTCCAAATTAAATTCGAAACAACTTTAGCAAATCTTCCTAGTTTTGCTAATGTTGTATCTTGTAGGAAATAAAAGAGCATCGTTTGAAAATGTAAAACATTAAGTGCATTCGTGTATCATGATATTGTTGATGAAAATAAAACAAATAAATTGTAGAAGTACTTTGGAAAAGGGGAGAAAGATTATGAATCACTTTAATAAATAATAAAATGTTAAGTAACGTAAGTTTGTATCAAAGTATTTAAACATTAACAATCAGTGAATTAAATGTTTCCAGAAATTATGAGGAAATTCATATTTCGATGAGATCCAATAAATATCACAAAATAAATAATAAAAGTCTCCTCATTTCACTAAAACAGCCAATGAGGTAATTTAATCAGGATTTATGTTTTTTTTATTAATATTTGCATTATAGAAATACTGAAGTGGATTCATATGAAGTTGTTTTGTTTGTTATGTTAATTATATAAATGTATAGATTTTTAATAAGACACACACACACACATATAACACACACACACACACACACACACACACACACACACACACACACACACACATATATATATATATATATAATTTGTTAACAACACATCATCTACAATTAGTAAGGTTTTTTATATTTTACTATTATAACTTTAAAAGAATTCCGTTTCCTCTTCTACCTTTAAAAAAAAACTATGGATTTTTGTGGGTCTCCAATAAATTGTTTTGTCTACCTATGCCTTTCAACGGAACACGTGTAAGACGTATCGTATATCAATTAAAATTATATGAATGTGATTTAAATATACTTGTAGTATTTGAATTGTTTGCAAATAATATATATGCTCTGAAAGTGTAATCCATTTTTATTGAGTTTAAATAGATTCGTCAATTTAAAGTAACATATTTATTATATACTAGCTGAAGTACCCGGCATTGCAAGGTTGTATTTGATATTGAATATTCCGTCCTCATAAATAATTATTTTGTTGATTAAATGAAACATAATAGTTTCATTTTTCATAATGGTTTCATTTTCTACAACCTCCATGAGGTAGGAGCAGTATGTGCGTTTTATTTTATAGAAATCTCGTCAGTAGCCCGAATCATCTTTTCTAGTTTAATATTTTATCTTTTATTCCTTCTTCTTTCAAAATATAATGTAAGAATTGCAATTATTTTATATCATAGTTCAAATCTGAAAACTGTTAAATCTCTTTTATAAATCTCTTTTTTAATTATATAATGCACAATATATAAAGAGGACATTAGTAATCTACTCTGTGAATTAAATAATTAAAATTTAGTTTCAAGCAGTGCATATCTGAACACTGGTAAATGTAAATGTAGCATTAATTTTGAAGAACCTCTACATAAGTAACATTTTGGATGAGATTTCTTACAATGTGCAAATATAGAGTTTTTCAGAACTTCCAATGTGTGAGCAGTTAACATAAAACTGACCAAGAGAAAAGCAAGGCGTCTGAAGATTAAACCAAACAACTTTGAAGCTTTGTCCTTGAGTTTTATTTATAAACATGGCAAAAATAATTTTATTGAGAACTTGAACTGAAGTGGCATGTCAGAAGGAATAAGGGAAATCCAAGGAATTAACACACTTTCACCTTTAAAATATTCAATTATAATGGCTTCCATAACATTAGTTTTCAAAGATCTTATTGCTGTGTGCCATTACACAGTTTAGGTGGATCAAGATTTCTTAATAATATAACTGGGACTCCTTCCTTCAATATCAGGTTATGATGTGGCATTCCAGACGGTTGTAGTGAATTCTACATGAAAAGTTCTACTGCCTGATCTCCATTAATAACACAATCAATGAATTGATGTCTTGCAAACGATTATATCATATCAACAGCATCATTTCTAGGGACCAGGATTGCTCTTTCACGAAGCCATCCAACATTGCGGAAATTTTTAGCAATAGGAAAACCTTAGTTATCAGGTCACCAATTGAATTTATCGTCTGACAACATGCTAATTTGTACAATTGGAAATCTCTATTCATTGTTATTGAACCAATAGGAGGTGATTTGAGCAAAGTGCTGCAGACTGATCATCAAATAAATGTGTCCTCATAATAATTGAAAACCAAAAAACGTGGTTACCACGCAGTATTGCAGAAGTGTCAGAGTTTCGTATCACATTTTCAATAGAAAGAAAGAATTCGGGGCCGAATTAAACGTTTGGTTCCCAAAGACAACAGCGTTTTGTTTGATAGATAAACCACTTATTGCTGACGATAACGTTTTGTTAGACTTATCTCTCTTTTTTTTTTACCAAAAGGTAACTTGTATTTTTACGATTCTAACGATAACTTATAGTAATATAATAATTAATATTAATAATGTAAAGTTCTGGTGTCAGATGATTTCGGAATATGATGTAAAAAGAATAGAATTATACTTACAATATTGTAATGACTTGGCAACAGTTGCTTGGTACTTCTACATTTTTATAAGATTTATTGCTTTAGAGCAAATTCAAATTTTATTGAATTTCGTTTAAAAGAGAACTTTTGTTTATGCTTGAGTGACTGCTTTCATGTCAACCTTTCGTGGGTTGATTTCAGTTTCTTGCGGTTTTTGGATTATAAATAATAACTTTTCTAGGTTTTTAGTATGCTGAAAACGAATATCACAGTGAAATTTGTGACTGATACGTCGTTTACTAGATACGAAGATATATGATATACATCGTAAAATCTAATGAAATCCCTGGCAACCATTTTCTTTTCACAATCGAGTAGTTAGTAATGCGCATCCCTGTAACTGAAGCAGACGACAAAGCAAATATCCCCCCAAGTGAAAAAAATGGGTGTTTATTCCGAAAGCTGTTACGCATGCGCATTACTAAACGGTTATGAAAAAATGGCTACCAGGGATTACATTAGGCTTTTATGTTGGATAACAAATCTTTTCATATCTGGTAAACTACTTATCAACCCTAAATTTAACTGTAATATTCGTTGTCAGCATACCGGAAAACCTATACAAGTCGACATTTCAAAAGTGAACGGTGAGTTTTAGTTAATGTAAAAAAAAAAAAAAAAAACCGAAAATTTTGTATTTTACTATTTAAAAAACGTGTCATTGAAATTAAGATTTGTTTTCTCCAAATTTAATGATTATTTTATTATTTTAGTTAGGAAAATTTCGTTTTTGTATTAAAATAAATCTCTATTTTGTGTTGTCATGATTTCATGGATTCAGTAAATGTGCTAGGAAATCTTTCTAAAAAACACAATATACGCATTCGAAAACTTTAGAAGTTTGGTTTGAAATTAATATTTGTTTATTCAATCGATGAATGAATAAATAAGAAAAGATATATAGGAATGTCTCCGTCTTATTTTCTTCACAAAAAAAGACATTTTTATAGAAAAAAAGAGAAGTCATTTAAAGAAAAGAAAAAGCTAAAGGGAACAGGTGCAATAATTTAATTGCAAACAAAATAGCATTATTAAAGTTAGGCTAAAAAATATTTTTAACTTTAGAATCTCGAACAATATTTAGGTATTATTTAGAAAAAATGAAGAAAAAAATTAAAAGAAACGCAGGAATCTAACATTAACTCAAGTAAGCATTTCTATCAAAACTGTGCTTAGAATTTGTCCTCTGTCGTGAAAGATTTACTTTAGAAAAGTATGAATTTTTTAAATTGAATTTTGTCTTCTTCCGTGAGGGATTTCCGGTAATAAATAATTGTCAAAAAATATTTTTAATAAATAGTTTTAAATAAATTAACTTGCAAATAAACAAAAATTGAACAATTGAAAATGTAACAAAATTTTCAAAATAATGAAAATAAAACAAAATTGAAAGACTAATTAAAATAAACAAAAATTATAAATATTAAAAAAAAAAAATTTTTAATTTTAAAAATAAAAACAAAATTATAAAATTTTAAAATAAAACAAAATTTATAAATTTTGAAATAAAACAAAATTTTAAAATATTTAAATAAAACAAAATTATAACATTTTTAAATAAAACAAACATTTTAAATATTTAAAAACAAAATTTTAAATTTTAAAAATAAAACAAAATTATAAAATTTTGAAATAAAACAAAATTTAAATATTTAAATAAAACAAAATTTTTCAATTTTAAAATAAAACCAAATTATAAAATTTTTAAATGAAACAAAATTTTAAAATATGTAAATAAAACAAAATTATAAATTTTTAAAATAAGACTAAAGTGTAAAATTTTTAAATAAAACAAAATTTCAAAAATAATGAAATAAAGAAAAATTTTAAAACAACTGGAAAATATATCAAAATTAAAATTACAAATATAACATACGGTTGTAGCATAACGAGTGATTGATTTTGAGAAAATCAAAATCAAAAGCAAAAATATGTTCTACAACATCAGATGAGTATTGTTCTTTAAATCATATAATTGATTTGAAGGAAGATCAAAATAGAAGTAAACTTTTTTATAGTATCTGATGAGGAAAGGTTCAAACTGTCGTGAAAGAATTTGAAATTGAAAGAATATTAACATCGAAAAAAATTATACGTCTCACTAGTATACATATGTTTCATATGTATACTATATTCATATGTTACATATGTCCCACTTGTATACATATGTTACAAATGTATACTATATTCATATGTTACATATGTCTCACTTGTATACATGTTTCAAATGTATACTATATTCATATGTTACATATGTCTCACTTGTATATATATGTTACAAATGTATACTATATTCATATGTTACATATGTCTCACTTGTATACATATGTTTAAAACAATCTGTGGTTAATTTGAGCAATAATCATATAGGCAAAAAAATAGAAAGAAAAAATATGTTTCATAACATCACATGAGTTACGTTCACATGGTCTTATGATTGATTTGATAAAAAATTAAAATTAAAAGAAAGATTAAAGAAAATCAAAATCGAAATAAAAATATATTTCGTAACTTTGGAGATATATACTTCAAACGGTCGTGATGTTTCAAATGGTCGATTTGTAAAAAAAAAAACGAAATAAAAATTAAAAATATGTTTCATAACATTGAGTGAAAACGGATCAAAACATTAGTGCGATTGATTTGAAAATAAATCAAAATCAATAGGAAAAAAATGTGATCAATACGGTTGAAACGGTTTTATGACTGATTTGTGTTTAGGCCCTAAGAATTGTCCATTAAGAAAGACGCGAACGACAAAAATATATTACAAAGAAGTAAAAATTATAAAAAAGGGGGTTGCCGATATTTCTGATTGTTAGACAGTCTGTCTGTACGTCGTGATATTTCACCCCACGAGAGTATTAACCACGTGATTTATATAATGATTGGCAGAGTCTATTATGATTGAATTAGTGAGTCCCCCATAACACCCTCTCCGTAAGGGACACTTAGTACTTTTTTCTTGTTGGATTGATGCTTAAAGGGTCCGTGAATTTTCTGTTCCTTTCCGACCGGCGTCGCTCTGACGCTCCTCGAGGTGGTTAGATGTGTCGTGTATTTTTGTCTTCTTTTTCGTTTGTTCTGGTGTGTCGTACCCGACTTTTAATTTTGTTCTTTGCTCTAAAATGAAAAATTTTATCGTCAATTCTGTCACAACGCAGGAAAGTTCTTGTGTAGTATTGACAGTCTTTTACCCTATGCAGAGCTCCGCATCGACTTAGGCGTAACTTACTTTGATTTTCAGTAGATTGGTTATGTAGCTATGTATATAACGAGTGTGTAGGTAACATAGCTGTGTCGTCTATATAATGAGTGCATAAAAATATATATTTATAACTGTATATCTATATCGTTTATATGCGTGCGTTAATATAAAGTTCGTTTTGTACATTTATACCTGTATAACAGAATGAGTGTATAACATTTAAAACAGTTTCTGACACGACAATAACATGAAGACAGTTCTTTAAGGGGACATACAACATTGTCTGTGGGGACACCAATAGATCAAGCACATACCTTGTTCTCTTTTCTTCTAGTTGTATATATACACGTTAGAGTCAGTCAGAGGCAGGTCGAGGTAGACAACGGACGCATTATAGTAAACTATAAAAACCAAGGAAGTGCGCAACTCCAAGATAGGAGGAATGTGAGGAAATAAAGTTGCATAAAATCTCAATCGATTGTCGTTCCTTGAATGGAAGAAATCTTTATTGTAGCTTTGAAGACTAACCAACGGAAGAAGGTATGTTCCGTCTTTTAGCTGGATGAACCCTACATAAAGATGCTAATCGTCCCTTTGGTACAAATAAATGCCCTTCTATATTATTTTCCGCCTTTGGTTAACTGTTTATTCAGCCATTCACCCGATAAACACTATACATATAAGAAGAGAACGTCACAATAACGGAAAATGGCACATTATAAGCACTAGACAATCACAGACAATACACACGTTATGTCCACACATTAAATATACGGCGTTGTGTAGACCAACTATATACACAGAAAGGAGACCAAATATATACGTGATTTGGTGCTCGTTGACTATTTCGCGTCGTCGACGCGTGGGTCGAACCTGGACTACCATACGCACACACACACACACACACACACACACACACACACACACACACACGCGCGCGCAGACACACACACACATCAAGAAGAAAAAAGGTACAAATTTATTTTTAAAAAACAAAGAAGAAGAAAAATTTATGTTTTCGATTTAAAGTATAAGAAAAAGAAAATAAATTAACACAAATCAACGTAAATAGATACGAGTTCGAGAAATAAAATACATAGAAAAATAATATCAAGAAAAGATGAAGTACTTCAAAAGAAAAGGAACGCTTTACCGACACACACGGTATATATGTTATAATTAAAAATTTGTTGCGTCAAATAGATATTGTTTTTACAGTTGTTTGTTAAACTTTCATAACAAAGCCGACCACTTATTTTTTTGTGGTTTTGTTTAATGATTAGCAGCGTGTAAATATTGTTCTGATGCCACATAAGTTTATTTGTCATTAGTCAATATGAAGTAAACTCTTCTATACTAACCAATTTTTAAATATTTTTGACTAGTGCCAGAGAGCCCATTGAGGAAGAGCTGGTTTTCCCCACATTAAAAGAAAAGTTTCCTATATTGCTCTCGAGCAGAAACATTTAAAACACATATATTTTTAAAAAATCGATCGCGTAATTAATTTTCAAGAAAATCAAAGTTAAAACAAATATATTTTTCATATCATCGGCCGAGCACAGTTAAAAAAATGTGTGATTAATTTTCAAAGAAATCAAACTAAAACAAATATACATTTCATTACATCGACGGAGCACGGTTCAAACAAATGTGTGAGTAATATTCAGTGAATCCAAATTAAAACAAATGTATTTTTAATTACGTCCAGTGAGAACGATTCAGACAGTCGTGTGATTAATTTTCAAGAAAATCAAAATTAAAACAAATATATTTTTTCATAACATCGGCTGAGCACAGTTAAAACAGTCGTCTGATTAATTTAAAGCAAATCCAAATTAAAACAAATGTGTTTTTTTCATGACGTCGGCCTAGCAAGGTTCAAACAGTCGTGTGATTAATTTTCCACGAAATCCAATTAAAAACAAATATATTTCTCATAACGTCGACTGAGCACGGTTCAAAAGTCGTGTGATTAATTTTCAAGAAAATTGAAATTCAAAAAAATATATATTTTCATAACATCGGCTGAGTACGGTCCAAACAACGGTGTGAATAATTTTCAGTAAATCAAAATTAAAACAAATGTGTTTTTCATAACGTCTGGTGAGCACGGTTCAGACAGTCGTGTGATTAATTTTCAAGAAACTCAAAATTAAAACAAATATATTTCTCATAACGTCGACTGAGCACGGTTTAAAAGTCGTGAAATTAATTTTCAATAAAATTGAAATGTAAAAATTATTTTTTTCATAACATCGGCTGAGCACGGTCCAAACAATGGTGTGAATCAGTAAATCAAAATTAAAACAAATATGTTTTTCATAACGTCCGGTGAGCACGGCTCAGACAGTCGTGTGATTAATTTTCAAGAAAATCAAAATTAAAACAAATATACTTTTTCATTGCATCGGCTGAGCACGATTAAACAGTCGTCTGATTATTTTGCAAGTACATCCAAATTAAAACAAATATATATTTTTTTCATAACATCCGCTGAGCACAGTTCAAACAGTCGTTAGATCAATTTTTCAAGAAAAGCAAAATTAAAACAAATATATTGTTCATAACATTAGTTTAGCACGGATCAAACAGTCGTCTGATTAATTTTCAAGGAAATCCAAATTAAAACGGCGAAGCACAGTTCAGACAGTCGTATGAGTAATTTGAAAATCAAAATTAAAACAAATATATTTTTAGATAACATCAGCTGAGCACAGTTAAAACATAAGTTTCTTTTATGATGTCGGTTGAACACAGGTAAAACAGTCGTGTAATAATTTTCGATAAAATCAAATTAAAAACAAATATATATTTTTCATAATGTCGACTAAGTACGGTTCAAACAGTCGGTTAATTAATTTTCAAGAAAATCCAAATTAAAACAAATATATCTTATCGGCTGAGCACTAGGTGTATCAGAATTTTTAAGGAATTTTTTCCACCCCTTACACGAAACTGCAAATAAAATATAAAAACTCGTAATTTCTCTTTTAAAAGTGGCTTATTTATTTTCTTTATGGAATATTCTTCAAAAATAAACTATGAAAGTTGTTTACAAAATAATAGAAATATTATTTTTTATTAAAAAAAACAGTGTTTACAAAGTGCCGGAGCGCCTTCGTGCAGTCATTTTTTTACGAAATGAAATCAATTGAATTTTACGAGTTAATTTTTTTTTTCAGGTTTTAAACTTTAAAAATCTATCAAAATTTTTCTTTTGGTCAAAATTTTACGATATTTTCAGGGTCAATGTGTAATTTGATGCTCTTTTCGAATAAAACAGATATAATATTTTAGTTTAAATAAAATAAATACGTATTATATACGTTTGAAGCCAAAACAACGCATTATTACAAAATAAACATCCATTTATTTTGTTTTAAATTTATGTTGAAATGCATAAATATATTTCGAGGCAAAGCCTCATCATCAGTATGTCTTTCTTTCTTTTTGCCATGTTGTTGCTAGAGCAGAGAATCAGAAAGTAGAAGTCGTTTGTTGTTTTTCGGTAGTTTTTTTTTAAATCTCGGAACATAAATTTCAAACAAAATAAATACCTATTTATTTTGTAATAATACGTTGTTTTGGCTTCAAACGTATATAATACGTATTTATTTTTTCAAACTCAACCGGCCTTCTAAGGAACAAAAATCTTAACGTGAATCCCGCGTGACCAAACGCATCGTTCTGAGATTAAAAAAAAAAAACTACCGGGTTTGTATTACTGTACACATAGATTCGAAAAAGTTGTCAAAAAACAAATATATAACAAATAAATGTTATCAAAGGCAAGAGAAGTTACTTTTCTACCGAACTGGATATATTTATTGTGTTTTTATTCACTGTAACATGTTTATTCAGCTCGAAAAACATACAGTGTTTAGCGATGTATTGGAACATTCTAGATGGCGCCTGACTCTCTCTTTAACACGGTAATTTTGGGAAAAGGTGTTATAAATAAAGAAAAACAAAATACTGCTAAAAACCGCCGAATATATGTAAAACTATGTCACGGTAACATATATTGAGCGGGTTTTTAATAGTATTTTGTTTATTTTTTTTTATTTATAACACCTTTTCCCAAAATTACCGTATTAAAGAGAGAGTCAGGAGCCATCTTGAATGTTCCAATACATCGTAAACACTGTATGTTTTTCGAGCTGAATAAACATGCTACATTGAATAAAAACACAAAAAATATATCCAGTTTGGTAGAAAAGTAACCTCTTGTGCTTTTGATAACATTTATTTGTTATATATTTGTTTTTTGACAACTTTTTCGAATCTATGTGTACAGTAATACAAACCCAAACTACCATAAAAACAACAAACGGACTTCTACTTCCTGATTCTCTGCCCCAGCAACAACGTGGAAAAAAAGAAAGAAAGAAAGAAAGAAAGACATACGTATTTATTTTATTCAAACTCAACCAGCCCTACTAAGGAACAAAACTCTTAACGTGAATCCCGCGTGACGAAACGCACCGTTCCGACATTTAAAAAAAAAAATAACGTAAAAACAACAAACGGACTTCTACTTTCTGATTCTCTGCCCCAAGAACAACGTATATAATACGTATATAATAGTATATAAAAGTATATAATACGTATTTATTTTATTCAAACTAACCCGGCCTCTCTTAGGAACGAAATCTTCATGTGAATCCCGCGTTACCAACCGCATCGTTCAGACATTAAAAAAAACTACCGTAAAAATAACCAATGGACTTCTACTTTCTGATTCTCTGACCCAGCAACAACATGGTAAAAAAAGAAAGAAAGAAAGAAAAACATACTGAATGTTGGTACGGGTTTAGGTTCTTCCAAGTCCCAAAACTACCGACCAGCTTTAATAATTACTAAACGCACAACAAGTATAAACGACAAGAATTTATTAACAAACATGAAAACATGACAACACTGCAATTCAGAACATTAAGGTAAAAAGATTACTCACTTCAATAGTGGGGTTTACGGGAGGAGTGAGGACTGTATTCTAGAGTTGTACTCTGCCTGTCCAACATTGTCTTTTAGGAGAAGAACTTTTTGCGTCCGTGCCTCATGTGTACAGACTCTCCTCTACTTTTTTCAAGGGACCTCACTCCTAACCCTACACCGGTAATCCGGTGCTCTTATTTATTCCCCTATAGTACTCCCCCCCCCAAAAAAAAATACGGAGTACCTGAAATAAATGGGCAACATTTTTAATTTTATTTAAACCGTCACAAAATTTTTTAAATGTGCTGGCCATCTGACATGTCTACCTGACCGTGTCTTTTTATTTTCTACTTTCTGAAGCGTCATATATACCGGCATGGCGTTTGGGGGTGATACTTTCATATATGTCTCTTCAAGTGCTGCGGGTTTTAACCTGTCTACCGAAATGTTTTGTTCCTCATTCTTGATAAGCACCTTGAAAAACTTATTTTGTCTCTCCACAACCTTAAAGGGACCACGATACGGCGGTTGCAGGGAATGCCTCCTTTCCGTATCACGGATAAAGACGTGCGTGTCAGTCTCTAAACCCTTAGGTACATATGGGACCATGTTCCTATTCGAGCCCGAGGGAGAATATGCCATCTTGGCCATTTTTGTTGTTAGCCGGTCGACAAACGCTGTCATGTCCATAACTTTGTTTGGTGCTTCAAAAAAATATTGTGCTGGCAACCGCAATGTGGTTCCATATAGAGCCTCCGCTGCTGAGCACTCCATATCTCTTTTCACCCTTGTCCGCAGTCCCAACAATATTAGTGGCAGATGTTCTAACTACCTTGTATTGTCCGTAAGCTGTGCCCGTAAGGAGGCTTTCAGACTGCGATGTAGTCGCTCGACCATGCCGTTTGCCTGGGGGTGATAAGCCGTGGTGTGTATACTCTTGGTGGCCAAAAGTTTTGCAAGTTTATGAAAAAGGTCTGACTCAAACTGTCGACCTCTGTCTGATGTAACATTTTGTGGTACACCGAATCTGGCCACCCAGCCAGCAAGGAATGTCCTGGCAGTTGTGTATGCCGTCATGTCTGGCATCGGTAGAGCTTCAAACCATCGTGAGAATCTGTCGATACATGTCAGCAGATAGCACTGACCTTCACATGTCGGAAATGGTCCGGTGATGTCGATATGAATGTGCTGAAATCTCTCATCTGGAACTGGAAACGTGCCTAGAGGAGCCCGCATGTGACGACCGACCTTGGCTTTTTGACACTCCACACACGTTTTCGCCCACGCTCTTGTATCAGCTTTTATTCGCGGCCAGACATATCGGTCTGTTAGTAGCCTTACAGAGGCATTGGCCCCTGGATGCGATAGACCGTGTACTGCCTTAAATATGTCTTTGCGTAGCGATGCTGGAACGTATGGTCGCAGTTTGTTTGTGCTTGTGACACACACAACTTTTGTGTGGCTGGTAGGGTTGGTAATTGTCACTAGGTTCAATGAAGTTGGATTATTCTGCAGGAGATTTTGTAAATGTTCATCCTTCTGTTGTTCTTTAGACAAGGTGTCGACGTCAATTGCCGGCTGCAACAGGAAGGAATTAATTCCCCGCGATAAGGTGTCTGATGAGATGTTGTCTGCTCCCTTGATGTGCCGGATATCCGATGTCAATTGAAGGATATAATCCATCTGGTGAATCTCTCTGGGAGAATATTTGTCCGAGGAAGACTGTAAAGCGCCTAACAGGGGTTTGTGGTCCGTGAGGATATGGAACTGCTGACCTTCCAAGAGCTGCCGGAAATGGCGTATCGCGGAGAATGCAGCTAACAGCTCTCTGGAAAATGTACTATAGCGTTTCTCAGTCTCTGTTAATATTTTTGAGAAAAAGGAAATGGGTTTCCAGTCCGCATCGCATTTTTGTTGTAGGACCGCTCCAATTCCAATTGCGGATGCATCCACTGCTAGGCACAGCTCCTCGTTGGGTTGGATGTGAGACAATTTTTGCAGTCTCCTGCAATATAGCCTTGATCTTGTTGAATGCTTCTACCGCGTGCTCTGAAAATACTATGTCACACTTCCTCACATTTGTCAACAAACTTGTCAATGGTAAAAGTACTTGTGCACAGTGAGGTAAGAACCTACGATAAAAGTTTATCAGCCCCAAGAATTGACGCAGCTGCCTCATAGTGGCAGGGATAGGGAAAATTTGAATGGACCATCTCTGGTGATGGGGATATTCCCCCCTCTGAAATATGGTGTCCTAAAAAAGTTACTTCGGATTGACCAAAAGCACATTTTAATGGGTTTAGGACTATCCCATATTGCTTCAAACGTTCGAAAACCTGTCGCACATGACCGATGTGTTCCTTTCTAGTTTGGCTAGCAATAAGTACATCGTCAATATATGCACAGACGAATGGCAAATCTGACAATACCTGGTCTATGAACCGTTGGAATGTTTGTGCTGCATTCCGCAACCCAAAAGGAACTCGCATGAACTCGAACATCCCGAATGGGGTGATGATAGCAGTTTTAGGAATGTGTTCGGGCTCCACCGGTATTTGGTGATATGCTTGAATTAAATCCAATTTTGTAAAAAAACGGTTATTTTGAGCTACTGCTGTCACGTCCTGGACATGTGGTACTGGGTATCTATCTGGTTTAGTGACTGCATTCAGTGCTCTGTAGTCCCCACATGCCCGCCATGTGTTAACACCTTTGTTGACAAGATGAAGAGGTGAAGCCCATTCGCTCTTTGAAGGGCGAACTATGCCTAACTTCATCATTTGCTGAAATTCAGCCTTGGCCGCTGTTACCTTTTCTGGTGCTAAGCGCCTAGCTTTGCTATGCACGGGCGGACCCTTTGTTTCGATATAGTGTGTGGTGGAGTGTGGCAAAACGTCCCTATGGAAAGAAGGCACTGAAATTGAAGGGCATTCCTTCAAGAGACTCAGAAAATCGTTATCCTGGTTTGCATGTGCCACTGCTGGACACAATGGAGTACCAGTCCTAACTACCCCACACGCTGTGAGATGCGTTTCTGTATCTTTCAGACACTGGCCTGTTATATCCACCACCAAACCGAACGCCTGTAAAAAATCGGTACCTAAAATAGCACTGTCTACATCCGCCACTATAAAAATGTGGGTAAATGTTCTATGCAGGCCTAAATTAAGGTCCATACACTTCTCCCCATATGTGTGTATTAACGAGCCATTCACAGCTCGTAGTGTGAATTTACAAGGAGGGGATTTCTTGTCGGCTGCAGTCGCAGGAATGAGAGACACCTGTGCCCCGCTGTCCACCAAAAAGGACGTACCTGAGTTTTTATCCACCACATACAATAGGCGGCCTGAACGAGATGCACCGACAGTTGATGCCACATTCTTCTGTCGGTTTAAGCTTTTCCCGAACTCTTGTAACTACACGGTGGGATACAGGAATTTGCCTTCTCCCCAAATCTCTTGTGCTTCCAGCAAATGGCCCTATCCTGCCTCCGTTCTCTGGAGTGGCTGCGCCCCCCCCGCCTTTGCTTATTCTCGAGGGTAAGTCTCGCGATGTCCTCCGCCATTTTGTTCATGCGAGCTTCCAATCTGGTCTGTCCCTCCATTAGTTTGGAGAGTAGCTCGTCTTTCTCCGATGTCTGAACGCCAGCCACCGTTGACGACCGTGTCGACATTATATCGGCAATATGGTCGGCTATCTCAGGCACTCGTTCCACTGGCATAGATTCATCTTGTGCAGCTATTAACACCTTATACTCGGTTGGTATGCGCTGTAGGAAGATGTGTTTGACAATATTATTGTCCATTGTCCCTTCAGCCAACTTCTGCAGGCGCTTTAGAAACTGTGACGGCGTGCTATCCCCCATCGTTTCCTGTTCTAATAATTGTGAGATTCGCCTGTGTGCTGAAACTGACACAGCAGTTGTCACTCTTTCTCGTAGGGTGTCATATGGTTTCTCCGTGGGAGGAGATATAATTAGATCTCTCACCTCGACGATAATATCCTGAGGTAATATAGTCGCCACATGGCAAAACTTTTCAGTCTGTCCTGATATCGTTTTCTGCCGAAAATATAAATCTAGCTGTGCGAAAAACAAAGCAGTCATTCCGTACATCCGTTGGAATCAGACTGAATGTGGGCGACGCCATTTCACATTTATTTATGATTATTATTATTATTATTATTATTATTATTATTATTATTATTATTATTATTATTATTTATTTTTATCTTATTTATTTATTTATAGCGACAGTTAGCTAGATGACACCGTATAGTTGTAATAGTAGGGACAGAGCAAGAGGAAGACGAAGTGTGACGTAGTGTTCACATCAGCCAATCACGAGACTGGCGCCGCGTGCAAATTGAAGAAGACGCGTCGGCCATATTGTTGTGCGAGAAAAATGTGAATATCCCGATGAAAGGGTAACGATACTTGTATAAAATAAATCTCGGCACAGAAACGTAACTAGTCATTATTTTTTATTTTTTTATTTTTAACTTACGTACGTAAATGTTTTGTTTATTTATTTTTAACTACTCTGAAGCCGGTATTCATGTTATGGATTATTTTTATTTAAAAAAAAAACTTTAATTTTACGCATTTTCCTTTTGTTATTAAAACATAAAAAAACGTTGCTTTGCGTATTCTATGTTGCTAGTTGGGGTCACCACTGTTGGTACGGGTTTAGGTTCTTCCAAGTCCCAAAACTACCGACCAGCTTTAATAATTACTAAACGTACAACAAGTATAAACGACAAGAATTTATTAACAAACATGAAAACATGACAACACTGCAATTCAGAACATTAAGGTAAAAAGATTACTCACTTCAATAGTGGGGTTTACGGGAGGAGTGAGGACTGTATTCTAGAGTTGTACTCTGCCTGTCCAACATTGTCTTTTAGGAGAAGAACTTTTTGCGTCCGTGCCTCATGTGTACAGACTCTCCTCTACTTTTTTCAAGGGACCTCACTCCTTACCTTACACCGGTAATCCGGTGCTCTTATTTATTCCCCTACATGAAGATGAGGCTTTACCTAGAAATATATTTATGAATTTCAACATAAATTTCAAACAAAATACATGCCACATTTAAGAATTCAGGTGATAAGTCCTCTCCCTCTCAGTACAGACCTATAAGTCTCCTGTGTGTCATGAGTAAGTTGCTAGAATCCATACTAAATAGAGAAATAGTCAACCACCTCAGCAGAAATAACCTCCTTAGTGACACGCAATATGGTTTCCGTTCTGCAAAATCTACCGCAGATATGCTAACGGTTATATCTCATAGGATTAGCGAATCTCTTGACAAAGGTTACCTTTCTAGGGCGATTGCTCTTGACATATCAAAGGCCTTCGACAAGGTATGGCATAAAGGCCTACTTCACAAGATTTTCAGCTACGGTAATGTTTTCTCAATCATTAAATCATTTCTCTCTAATAGGCTCATAAGAGTAGTGGTCGATGAATAAAAATCAGAGGTCTGCAGTATTAATGCTGGAGTTCCTCAGGGGTCAATCCTGGGCCCAACTCTCTTCCTGGTCTACATCAATGATCTCCCTAAACACATACTTAAATCATTCGTTGACATCTATGCTGATGACACGACTATTTACGGCAACACATCAAAGGCTCTCTCTGATTCTCTCTCATCTGATCTCGAGCGTGTAGTTCAGTGGGGGAAGACGTGGCTGGTTACCTTTAATGCATCTAAAACCAAGCTCCTATCATTACACCGTCAACGCTCTGATCCCCATCTGACATCAATTGTAATGGATGGCTCGCCTAGGTGAAGCTCAATGTTTTGACAAGCTTCTGGGCTTGACCTTCACTCCTGATATGAAATGGAACACGTACATCAAGTCTGTTGTCAGGGTCGCTGGAAAGATGGTAGGTTCCTTTTACCGCTCCCGAAGATATCTCACTACTGATGCAATTCTCTATCTATATAAAAGCCAAGTACGTCCAAGGATGGAATAATGCTGCCATATCTGGGCGGGAGCTGCTAAAAACAGCCTATCCTGCCTTGGCAGAGTACAAAATAGACTTCGTGGCTTAGTGAGGGATGCCCATTTCTCTTCCCTGCAACCTCTCTCCCACAGAAGATACGTTGCAACCCTGTCTTTGTTTTACCGTTATTTCCATGGCAAGTGCTCGTCTCAGCTCCAATCTCTAGTCCCCCCTCGCCAATCTTTTACGAAAAACACCCGTCTAGCTGAAGCCACTGTAAAAAATTTTCCCACCTCTCTATCTGTGCCTAAATCAAAACGTAGATTCCATGAACACAGCTTCTTTCTTAGAACAGCACGCCAGTGGAACTCTGTTCCGTCTGCCTGTTTCCCACCTGACTACAACTTGGATGTCTTCAAGTCCAACGTAAACAAGTTCCTGATGGGCCGCCCCCTTAAGTAGACGCTTTATGAAATCTCAACACTAACACACAACGAATTGTACATGCAATAACCCTTATCCCTGAGTGGCTTCCGGGCCTTGATAATGGCGACCTCCTTGTAAAAAAAAAAAAAAAATAAATACATGTCTGTTTATTTTGTAATAATCCGTTGTTTTGGCTTCAAAGGTATATAATATGTATTTATTTTATTCAATTTCAACTAGCCCTTCTAAGGAACAAAAATCTTAACGTGAATCCCGCGTAACGAAACGCACCGTTCCGAGATTAAAAAAAACAACCATAAACGCAACAAACGGACTTCTACTTTCTGATTCTCTGCCCCAGCAACAACATGGCAAAGAAAGAAAGAAAATCAAAATTAAAACAAATATATTTTTTCATAACATCGCCTTAGCTCGGTTAAAACAGTCGTGTGATTAATTTTCCAAGGAAATCAAAATTAAAATCAATATATTTTTCATAATATCGGCTGGGCACTATTCAAACAGTCGTATGATTAATCTCCAAGAAAATCAAAATTAAAAAAAAAAGTTATTTTTTCATAACATAGGCTGAGTACGGGTTAAACAATCGTGTGATTAATTTAATGATTAAGAAATTAAAAAAAAAATTATAACATCGGCTTAGCACGATTCAGACAGTTGTGTGATTAATTTTCAAAGAAATCAAAATTATATATATATTTCATAACGTTCAGTCAGCACGGTTCAGATAGTCCTGTGATTAATTTTCAAGAAAATAAATAAAAAAACAAAAACAAATATATTGTTCATAACATCGGCTGAGCACGGTTCAAACACTCGTGTGATTAATTTTTAAGAAAATCGAATATAAAACAAATATATTTTTGCATAACATGAGTAGGATTCAAACAATTGTGTTATTAATTTTCCAAAACAATCAAAGTTAAAACAAATATATTTTTCATACCATCGGCTGAGCATGGTTAAAACAGTCGTCTGATTAATTTTAAAGGAAAATTAAACTTAAAACAAATATATTTTTCATAACATCGGCTGAGAACGGTTTGAACAGTCGAGAGAGATTAAAGGAAATCCCAATTAAAACAAATATAGTTTTTATTACATCAGCTGGGCACGGGTAAAACAGTCGTGTGATTAACTTTCAAGAAAATCAATATTAAAACAAATATGTTTTTGCATAACATCGGCTGAGAACGGTTCAAACAGTCGAGAGATTAATTGAAACAAATATATTTTTCATAACGTCGGCTGAGCACGGTCCAAACGTCTTGTGATTTATTTTCAAGCAAATCAAAATTAAAACAAATATATTTTTCATAAAGTCGGTTCAGACAGTCGTGTGATGAATTTTCAAGGAAATCAGAATTTAAACAGATATATTTTTCATAGCATCGGCGGAGAATGTTTCAAACAACTGTGTGAGTAATTTTCAGTAAATAAAAATGAAAACATATATATTTTTTCATAACATCAGATGAGAACGGTTCAAACAGTCGAGAGATTAATTATCAAGTAAATCAAAATAAAAAAATATATATATTTCATAACGTCCGTTGAGCACGGTTCAGACAGTTGTTTTATTAATTTTCAAGAAAATCAAAATTAAAACAAATATATTTTTTCATTAGCTTTACTGGCACTGTTCAGACAGTCTTGTGAAATAAAAACGAATATATTTTTTTCATAACATCGGCAGAGCAAGGGTAAAACAGTTGTGTGATTAATTTTCAAGACAATCAAAATTAAAACAAGTATGTTTTTCATAATATCGGCTGAGCACGGTTCAAACAGCCATGTGAAATTAAAATAAATATGTTTTCCATAACATTGGCTGAGCACGGTTCAAACAGTTGTATGAGTAATTTTTAAGAATATCACAATTAAAAAAAATTAAATTTTCATAACATCAGCTCAGAACGGTACAGACAGTGGTGTGAAATTAAAATAAATATATTTTCCATAACATCGGCTGAGCACGGTTGAAAGAGTCGTGCATTTAATTTTCAAGAAGATCAAAATTAAAACGAATATATTTTTTCATAACGTCGGCTGAGCACGGTTCAAAAAGTCGTGTGATTAATTTTCAAGAAAATCAAAATTAAAACGAATATATTTTTTCATAACGTCGGCTGAGCACGGTTTTTCAAGAAAATCAAAATTAAAACAAATATATTTTTCATAACATCGACTGATGACGGTTTAAACAGTCGTTAGATTAATTTTCAAGAAAATCAAAATTAAAACAAATATATTTGTCGGCTAGCACGGTTCAAACAGTCGTGTGATTTCTTCAAGAAAATCAAAATTAAATCAAATATATTTTTTATGACATCGGCATAGCAGGGCGCAAACAGTCGTGTGATTAATTTTCAAGGAAATCAAAATTAAAATTAAAACAAATATGATATCCTTTATATCCAGAGGATTGATAATTATTTTTGAATAATTTGGATTGTTTAGACTATTTTTATCATATTGGCCGTTGTTTCTACAACGTTTCGGCCGATGTAACCCCCCCCCCCCGCCTTTCTGCAGCTGCATTCACACTCGATGTTATTGGTGAATGGATGAACATCTTTGACTTTTTACTTTCCCAACGAACATGGCCACTGGAAATACAAAACGCAAATAGCGCTAAGTCTGTTTCTTTTCTTTTCTTTTTTAAATTTCTGACGTGTTATGGTCTGTCAGGAATTGCATAATTTAAAATGTGAATCTTTATTTGTGTATATGAATTAATGCATTGTTTTAATGCAGCCTTTCTGATTGGTTGATTTAAGTTTAACCCCGCGCACGAGCGGGGAATTCAAAAGTACAAAGTACAAATTCTGACACCACGATCGACGGGTTAGTTGGTGTTTATCGTCAAAGCTTCATGGGCTCATTAATTTAAGAGCGAATTGGTCCCTAATTTTATCAGCACCGTGAGACAATTTAACTTAACTCATAAGGTTTTCCTTCCAGACGAAATATTGTCTTTTAAATCGGCAACTATATTGACACTGGGATTTCCACTTCTATGGAATATCGGCGCCTTGAAAGGATGTAGAATTTTTGGACTCTAAACAAGAAACAGTGAATGCCTTCTCAGAAGAATAACTACTTTATCAGAAGTTTGCTTAACAAACTCGAAACGCTCGACATTGTTGCGGGACTAAATGGATGTCGATGTCCGCAAATTTCAAAAAATAATGATAGAATGAAGTGTAAAAGTGGAGTTGAACAAGCAAAGATGACTAAGATGAATGGAGAAATTACATTTTTTATTCTAAATAAATGAAGAGACAGGATTGTTTTCTTTGTAAACGGTGACTGAAGTAATTAAATGTTTTTTTTAAAGTGAAATGAAATAACGAAAAGTCCAACGACCGAAGTAATTGAATGTTTTTTTTTATGTATTGAAATAGTCAAGAAAAAATCCTTCGACTGAGGCAATTGAATCTTTTGAAGGAGAAAAATAAAAGTTCTTGGTTAGAAATAACTAGCCATATTTTAGGAAAAATTAAACAATAGAAGAGTCCCTCGCTTACTTTAGCTGAGAGATAGAAAATGGTAAAAGTCCATCTCTATATGGAGGAATTAATTGTTGAGCGTGCGCGCGTTTAACGTCCACGCTGACGGAGTCGATGATGATGATGATGATGATGATGATGATGATGATGATGATGATGATGATGATGATGATGATGCAGCATGCTGCCTTGTGGTCGACTGATTCCTTTGGGCGCAAAAATGCCTTTTTTATACATTACCAACCGGTTCCACGGAGAGCTTCAGAAAAAAAAACATTTTTTTAAATTTGTTTTCCTTGTAATCCGATTGGATGAAAAGAATAACATTCTTATGCCGTAATATGCTTCTTACGACGTCTGCGTGAATACGTGAAGTTTCGCTTATAAATCCACCGAATTTGCGTGGGTGGAGAAAGGAACGCGCAGCTGAAACGATGTTTATACATCTGCGCGTGCGCAACTGGGTTTTACAGTAGGGGCAGCGCCAAATCGCTACTTTTGTAGAATTTGACATGCGCACTGAAATATTAATGTTATTATTTAGAAATTATTATTTAATAGGGAAGAGTGGGGATGTTTTGCAACTATTTTGTATTACAAGCTGTCGCAATTTTCTCACAAATAAATCAACTTTGACCTGTTGACAGTGTATTGTTTTAGTGTGTACGTTTTCAGCGTCCCAATTGTTTTTTTTTTTCGCGTTTAAATTAAACGCTATATCAAAATTTGAATTTAACTTTAAGTATTATGGTATCTGTTCAGTGCACGTTTACCTATAAGTATTGCCAACCACTTATAATTCAGTAACTGTAATTTTTTTTTCAAAAATAATCAATTATAATAAACAGAACAACTCATAGAAATCTATCTATATTCTTTTTTCAGTTTAATATACTTTCATAGAAATGTTTCTGTTATGTCACAAAAAACTATTTTCTGTACGTCACAAGTGTCACGCTCATACATCAATTCTATAGCTAATGTAACATACTGACCCAGCGGGTCGTCGGTAGTCTAGTTTTTATAACATCGGCTCAACAAAGTTCAATCAATCCTGTGATTGATTTTCAAGGAAATAAGATTGAAACAAATATATTTTAATAACATTAATTAAACCTGATTCAAACAAAACAAAACAAAACAAACAAAACAAAACAAAACAAAACAAAACAAACAAAACAAAACAAAACAAACAAAACAAAACAAAAAGTACGGTTCAAACAGTTGTGCGAATAATTTGCAAGACAATCAAAATTTAAACAAATATATTTTCATAACATCGGCTAACACTTTTCAAACGGCCCTGTGATTTATTTATAGAGAAATTAAAATTTAAACAAATATATTTTTCATAACATCGGCTGAACACGTTTCAAAGTTCATGTGATTGATTTCCAAGAAAATCGAAATTAAAATAATATACTGTTTATGACATCCTCTGAACACTGTCAAAACGGTGTTGTATACATCGGCTGAACACGGTCATGTGATTAATTTGCAAGAAAATTAATATTTATATAAATACTAGCTGTACCCTGCCACGCGTTGCTGTGGCTCAAGTTGGCGCAATGGAAAAAGTTCCAAAATGAGAAAAAGCATGTTTCTTATAGGTTTAATTTTCCATTTTACATGGGTACACAGTTTTTGTTGTTCAATTTTCTTAGCTGATATAGAGAATTTCTGGTTTGGTAACTCTTGAATACGTAACATAAATTGTCGATGTGAAAAAACAAAGCTTGGATTGGTTTATATTTCACAACATGATAAGTACACCAAATTTCAGTTGCAATACATGCGGTGGCATCCCTGGAAAATATAGCTGTTGGATAATTAACCACTTTATCTGCTTTCACAACAGTGTCGATGGATTTGTATTTGACTACCCACTTGGAATTTTACATTGAATAATAGCGTTAAGTTCATGGGCGTCTTTGTATTGACCTGCAAGAATAGCTCATTCACTCAGTCAAGTGGAATTCTTATAATTTGAATATCTGCAAAAACCTTTTAAACTAACTGTTCTTTTGATGAAATAAAATTACAGAAATTACAGAAATAGTTAGAGAGAGAAAGGGGCTCAAAGAGAGATGGAGAGGGTGATATAGAAAGATAGATTGAGAGAGGGAAAGGGAGAGATGGATAGAGAGAGATATTAAGAGAGGAAGAGAGAGGGGGAGAGAAACAGAAGGTGAACTACACTTCACCGTTTGTTTCCTCGTTCAGTAGAGAAGAAATCTTTCGAGACTGAGGCAATTTTAAAAGTCAAAGAATTTTGCCCTTAACTCTGATCAGCTGGCACTTTTTCGTACCCAATTTCCCACAAGTGATGCAAAAAATTTTTTGCGGATCGAAAAGACTGCAACTGGGCATGCATATTTTGAGTTAAGTTTAATGTCTTCACATTGGAACAAAAAAGTAGAGTATTTGAGGCAAGCATTTATTTCATCTGCTGATTTTGATTGAAAAATAGCAGATAACATTTGTCTGAAATTTTCTGCAAGCAATATTACTGCATTCCCAAATGGTCTGACATTGCCACGCAAATCTTGCAAGGATCGACCAAGAGCCTCAAGTGATTTTTTTGCGTACCATTGTGCATTCATCCTAAACAATAAGTTTGCATTTCTGCAATATTTTTCCCCATATTGGATATTTTGGAGATGTCGAACATGAGATTTTTGAAAAATTGAATGTTTTAAAGTAGAATAAATAATTCTTCTACTTGGCAGCAAGGTCGCAGGTATTCCTCATGCAGCAAGGACTAAGGCTATGTCATTTTGTTACCAAATGGCTGCCAAAATCAATTAAATTAGAAAGGTTTTACCAGTTACTTCTGGTGCTGTTCAAGGTAGCAGGTATTTCCAAATAACTTCTATTCTCACAGTCAGTAAATTAGGTGACTAAAATAGGATTTATCCATGTTTTGACAATGCCTTATTCACTGTAATTAATTTAAGAGACTAAAATAGGATGAGGGATTAGAGATGGACAGATAGAGAGGAAGATATATAGATAGAAAAGAGAAAGTGAGATGAAAATAGAGAAAGAGAAGGAGATAGAGAGATAAAGGGATTGATAGATAAAGAGAGAGGGGAGAGTTAGAAACAGAGAGGGATGAGACAGAGGAAAGGAGAGAGATAGGGGGAGTTAGAGAGAGAAAGGGGCTCAAAGAGAGATGGAGAGGGTGATATAGAAAGATAGATTGAGAGAGGGAAAGGGAGAGATGGATAGAGAGAGATATTAAGAGAGGAAGAGAGAGGGGGAGAGAAACAGAAGGTGAAACTTCACCGTTTGTTTCCTCGTTCAGTAGAGAAGAAATCTTTCGAGACTGAGGCAATTTTAATTTTTTGTTACTATCCAGAGTAACCCTTTTTTTGGGAGGGGGGACTAGATTTTCCACGCATTAGAAACCGACCGGGTTGTCTGTACTTTCACCTAACAAATTAATAAAAGAAAAAGATTTTGTAAAATTTGAATTTAACATGAAAATACTATTTTAAAAAATAGCACGATAACATAAGTGCATAAGTGCCATTTTATGTACTCCTTGGGCGTTGAGTTCCATGGCGACCAGCATAATTATTTAATGGTTGCTCCCTTAGACCCCCCCAGTCAAGGCTAATGCATGCGCACGTAACATGTTTTTATTTATTGAGGTTGGCTTAGTAACTAAACGATTTATTGATAATTTCGTAACCCTTAAACGCATGCTGGAAGATTTAAATTGGTTCATTATTGTTGTAATAAAAAAAAGTTTCATTCAACACAAAACCAAAAACACATATTAATGATAAATGATTTATTATTCTATTCATTGAAATTTAATAATTTTTAGATAAAAAAAGTAAAAAAAGTTAATAAACAAAATAGTTGCTTATGTGCGCATGTAAAAATGTTTGTAAAAGTGAGAAATTATTTTAATCATTTAAAAAAAAACTTGTCTTATTTTTTGTTTTATTTGTAGATTAGGTCCACCTTATAATCACCCCAACATCCGCAAAATTTAACTGATATTTGTTGTCATCGTACTCACCCGAAAATACTATTAAAAAAAGGGGAGGGGTTCAGTGCCCGTTGCAGAGAAGTAGATTTATTTATCAATGAAAGTTGCGAAGAAGTAAATTTATTTATCAATAAAAGTCGTCATTTAAAAAAGAAAATTGTGGAGGTGGACCGAAATGTAAATATTTACTCAAAAAACTATCGCGAAGTTTATTACAAAAACGTTTTGTTTTCGCACTATTCAACAATTTGTTCATCCACGCATGTAAATTAAAAAATATTTGTAAAAGTGAGAAGTTATCAGTAAATGATTTAGTTTTTTTTTATTTATTTATTTTTTTTTACATTAGGTCCACCTCCACAAATGTTAAGAACAGCTTTCAGAATAAACACCCTCAACCTCTCCATGTTAACAACGGATTTATGAATAAACACCATTGGGGGGGGTTGTCAACATACCCATTCGCAAATACTATTAAAAAAAAGTCGTCATTTAAAAAGAAATTTAAAATCAAATGTTTGTAAAAGTGAGAAATTATTAATAAATGTTTTGTAACATTTTTCGGTGCTAATACATCCGCGCTATTTTTCGGTGCTAATACATCCGCGCTATTTTTTTTTAATCGTATTTCCACGTTTAATTAAAGTTTTATGTTTTTTTTTTATTCAATTGCAAGGTTAAAGTACAGAATAGGTACAAAACACCTCCCCCTCCACATGTTAAGAATGGCTTTTTAAATAATAACGTTATTATTTCCACACGGATCACTCTCTGCATGAGTACCCATTTTTCATTTAATATTCATAAAAAGTAAAACTCTTTTTCAAAATAAATAAATAAATGTTTGTAAATGTGAAAAATAATCGTTTAGTTACGGCAACGTCAGTAAATAAAAGATGTTACGTGCGGGGTAGGGTGGGGTGGGGTGGGGACTAAGGGAGCGACTATTATTTTTTTCTGTTGGTGGCCATGGAACTCAACGCCCAAGGAGTACCAAATTGCAATTTGTTTTGGCAATTTTTACAATAAATAATAGATAGCAACTTCGTTAATTTTACGACTCGCCCCAGCATATTATAAACACCCTAACTTCCCCATGTTAAAACGGCTTTCGCAATGAACACCCCCAATCTCCCCATATTAAGAACGGCTTTCGAAGTTTATGGAAGGGCGTGTTTTTTCTAACATGGGGAGGTTAGGGTGTTTATCATACGTTGAGGCATGTCGTAAAAATGAAACAGTTTAGAAAAAGTTAAAACAAACTTTTTTATGTAAACAAAAAAGAAAAGAAACTAAACAATTAAAACGTAATGTTTCATGAGTGAAAAGTCTTAACATAAATAAAGGTATTTAAAATTTAGAAATTGGTAAGTACATAAATTAATTAAAATTTTTAAAATATGGGTTTTTTGTGTTAATGCAGAGAGTGATCCGCGCTATTTTTTAAATCGTATTTCCGCGTTTAATTAAAGTTTTATATGTTTTTATTCAATTGTAAGGTTAAAGTACAAAATAGGTACAAAACACCCTCCTTCCTCATGTTAAGAATGTCTTTTTTAATAATAACGTTATTATTTCAGCACGGATCACTGTCTGCATGAGTAACTTTTTTTTTTACTTATCTTGTAATTCGAGAGTAGTTGAAACGGAAGTTACCAGAAATATTATTGGGCAGTCTCGCAGAAACGACTTCGAAAAATATTTATATTTTAATTAATATTTTTATAATTCGCAATGTAAAATTATTTTAATAACATGCAAGCATTCATTGACTTTACAATAGATTTTCTGAAAATTTCAATTAAATTGGTAACGTAGAAATATGGTTTTATTCACTTTTAACGAACAAAAATTACATTTTTATATATATAGATATTTTTAATATTAGGTTGGTGCAAAAATAATATCTTTTTCTCACATGTTACTTTTATATATGATTTCTGAATTAATTCATTGATATATATATATAGCCATGTTATATATCACTTTGAAGCGCGTTTTTCGCTCTATAGAATCGTGATATTCGTTACTGTTCTTAATCTGTCATCCATTTTTGCAGGCTTTTCAACAGCGTCTAAAAAATTAAAATCCGCACATTTTTCTTGTTCCAGTTCAAACTAGGCCGAAAAGCTGCCGAGATAGCTCGTGATATCAATGATGCGTTTGGCCCAGGAACCACTAACGAACGTGTGGCACAACGGTGGTTCAAGAAATTTCGCAATATTGACGAGAGCCTCGAAAATGAAAACGGTCGCAAAACCACACGAGAAGTTGCATTCAACACTCGTTCGCCATCTAAAGTAAATGGGAAAGTCAAAAACGTTGGATAAATGGGTGTCGCATGAATAAAACGATAATAAAAAAATATCGTCGTTTTCAGGTGTCTTCTACGCTCTTTCTTCTACGCTCTTTCTTCTACGCTCTTTCTTCTACGCTCTTTCTTCTACGCTCTTTCCGCGCAACAAAAACGCAAAAACGACCCATTTCTCGAGCGGATTGTGACGTGTGATGAGAAGTGGTTAGATGCCGGAGAAACTCCACAACACTTCCCGAAACCAAAATTGCACCAAAAAAAGGTTATGGTGACTGTTTAGTGGTCTGCAACCGGTCTCATCCATCACGGCTTCTTGAACCCGGGCGAAACGGTTACGGCGGAGAAGTACCGCCGACAAATTGACAAAATGCACCAGAAGCTCCAATGTATGTGCCCGAGATTGGTCAATATGAAGAGACCAATTCTCTTCCATGACAACGCTCGTCCGCATGTTGCTCAACTGACCCTGCAGAAACTGAACGAATTGGGATACAATACTCTGCGTCATCCGCCGTATTCACCGGACCTCTCGCCCACCGATTATCACTTTTTCAAGCATCTCGACAACTTTCTGCGCGAAAAATTATTCAAAAGCCGAGATGATGCCGAATCGGTCTTCAATGACTTCATCACTTCTAGAACTCTGGATTTCTATGCTAATGGGAAAAATAAACTTGTTTCTCGTTGACCAAAATATATCGATTCTAATGGTTCTTATTTCGATTAATAAAGTTTATTATAGAAAATGTTATAATTTTTTGAAGTTGAACGTCACAAAACGACATTGGTGCACCAACCTAATAACAACCGGCGAACATGGTTAAAACGGTCATGTGATTATTTAGCAGTTAGAAGATTCGAAGTTCCTATCCGTCGCGGTTACCACCTGACGAAGGCCAGAGGAATAGTTGGCCGAAACGTCGTGAAAACAACAACTAATAAAGATGAGAATAATAGTCCGCAATAAATAAATTAATATCTATAATTATCAACTGAACTCGGTTCAATCGGTACTTTGATTTGTTTGCAAGAAAATAAAATTTTATACAAAAATATGTTTCATAACATAAGTTGAACATTGTTCAACTGGTTGTGTGATTAATTTGCAAATAAATCAGAATTTAAACAAATATATTTTTATAACATCGGTTGAACACGGTATAAACGGTCGTGTGATGAATTTGCAAGAAAATCGAAATTTGAACAATATATTGTTTTATAACATCTTGACACTGTTCAAACGGTTGTGTGATTCATTTGAAAGAAAATACAAAATTAAACAAATATATTTTTATAACATCGGCTTAACACGATTCAAATGATCGTGTGATGAATTTCCAAAAAAATAATCAAAATTTTACAAGTATATTATATCGGGTAGACATGTTTCAAACGGTCGTATGATGAATTTACGTGAAAATCAACATTTAAACAGGTATCTTTTATAACATCGGTTTAATACGGTTCAAACGGTCGTATGATTAATTTACAAGAAAATCAAAATTTAAATAAATATATATTTCATAACATCGGCTGAATACTGTTAAACAGTCGTGTTATTAATTTGCAATAAACCAATATGGAAACGAATATATATTGGATTATTATAATCAAACGGTTGTGTAATTAATTTGCAAGAAAATCAAAATTTAAACAAAATTGCTTTTCATACCCTTGGCTACACACGGTTCAATATAGGAAGGTCCCGGGCGACGCCGGCAGCCTTGCTCAGATAGATGAGGATGAGAGAGAATGAGGTATGGTTAAGGGGTCCATGCTGACACTTGGTCAAGAAAAAACAGATTTCTATAAAATTTAGTCCATGAGGAAGATTTAGGCGAGCTTTGAGTTGCTAAATGTGGAAACAATATCAGTTTGTTTTGGCAACATGATAATGGAATTTCTTTAAAACAAAAGAAATAAGGGAAGATATTGTTTTTTCTGCATTTTAAGATTTTAAGATTTTAAGATTTTAAGATAGGTAATGAAATCAGAGAGTTACAAGAACTTGGATTCAGAGAAGCGGGACTCTTGTCGCCAAAGTGGACCATCAATCAAGGGAGGGGTAAGTTTGGTCTCCCAGCTGTTGCGTATCTAGACGGCTGGCCACCCAGGCAGTTATGGACTGTGATAACCCTCAATCGGGGAAGAATCGGTATGATTTCACAAAGAATCTTTAGAATATATAGGGAGGTGGTGAATAGATGAATAAATAAATTGACTTAGTATATATTTGGAAAGAAAAGAGGGAGACAGAGAAGGAAAAGGAGATTCAGAGGAAAAGAGAAAGAGTAATCTTCAAATGACAGAGAGGAAAACAGAATGATCTCAAAGAGTTGGGTGGTCGGAATTAGAGTTTAATAAAGACCACTGTGTTTTTAGAAATAGAGGATTCACTGCCTGGCATTGAAGAGAACGCATCGTCCTGGGATCTTGCCCAAGAGCAGAAACCCCCATAAGAGCTAAGTTGAAAGGCTCTTGTTCCTAGCTGGGAAATTGTCTAAATGAACTTAAGTTAAAACGTCCTGTATAAGAAAGCAGTTAACAACCCATAGAACTTAACTTTCCTTGTACGAAGTTACCGTGATGGGTGTAAGCAATAATTATTTTTGTTCATAAGAATGATCTCAGAGTTATTTTTGGATTGTTGATTATTACAGCACTGACGCCACAACCAGGAGGGAGAAGATAGACTCCAAACCGCAGCATCTAACGACAAGCGGCCATTCGAAGATCAATATTGCCACATGGACTTAGGATCATGCGCGTTTTGCTTACCCTGAGCAGCTTAACGGTAGTTTTCAATAACCAGTAAGTGTCTGGTTACATTTTGAGGGGTTTATCACTAGACTATTAAGAGTGTAGCCACCGGAGTTAGTGAACATTTTCTTGTCCGTATGTATGCTCTAGTCCTGCTGGGTTGCGTCTATGGACCCGTGAGTTAGGTCGACGAACACGCCCAGAGATGACATTACACAAACGATTGTTTGATTAACCTATCTTTTATAAATATAAAAGCCAAAATGTGTGTGTGTTTGTGTGGGTGTGTGTGAACTTTTTCTGTATGTCCGCAAAAGGCTTTTTTCAGGGGAGCGCTCGGTCGGCTCACTCCTTCTTAAAGCTTTTTATATGCTGTCTAGATGATAATATGTACGACTTAACAACGGGGGTCGCGCGACATTTAAACGCTATTTTTTCCAAGATTTTTAGATCGCCTCGCAAAAGACGTTGTACCTTGAATTCGTTTAAATATGATAAAAACTGACATACATTCACCCATAGCACAATGGATTTACTGACAGCGTCGTTATCTTTAGATTGCAGGTTCAATCCGAGTTATCAGATATATTGTTTTTCGATTTTTAAACTTTTAATATGGAAACAAGGTTATTTATACCATTTTTTTTTTAACTTTTCGCTGTATTTTTTTTTTGTTTTTGTTATTCCGAACACGTTCATTCCCCCTTTATTTTTTGGATTTTGTTTTTCCGATTTTTTAAAGGAAGTTTTACGTTGGTTTGCTATTTTTTTTCGATTTTTTAAGAAGTTTAAACAGAGTTATTACTTCGTTTATTCTTTACCCCCACCCTACACACACACATACACTCCAAACACCCGGCCAACGCCGGGTACCCCCGCTTTTCTATATATATAAAAGTGAAAATGTGTGTATGTTTGTATGTATGTATGTGTGTTTGAATGTCTCGCAAAAACTTTCGACACGGGTCACAGATTTTCATTTTAAAGTTCCAACCTTCGTCCGACAAATATCGAAAAATTGGCCCCAAAAATTAATTTCTACACCCTAAAATCATCAGTTTTCTACAGGGAGAGGTCAGCAAAAACCGTCCTCTCATTACAAGTTCGCTTCTTCGCATGCGCAAATAACGTCGGAACATTATTTAGTTTAAATATTTAAAAAAAAACGATCCATTTTCGCCGACGTCGTCTTAGATCAGTTTCTTAGAGCGCGGGGTCATTATCTAAAGGTTTTGTGTTCGAATCGTGCTGTGAGATGTCGTTTTTTTTTTCGATTTTGTAAATTTTAATATTGAAACAGGGTTATTTAAGCCAGTGTATTTTTTTGGTTTTTATTTTTCAGATTTTTTAAAGAAGTTTTAACGTTCGTTTTTCTGTTTTATTTTTCCATCACATTCGCGTTTTCTTTTTTTGTTTTTCCCATTTTTACATTTAACTTTGTTCGTTTGCCCTACGTTAGTCTTTTTTGTGGTTTTTTTTTTCGATTTTTTAAGTTTTAACATTTTTTTTTTAAATATTTACTTCGCTTATTCTTATTTTTTGATTAACACCCCCCCCCCCCGGCCGAGCACACACACCTCTAAACACCCGAGCAATGCCGGGTACCCTCCGGTAGTCTATATATATATAAAAGCGAAAATGTGTGTACGTATTTCTGTCTGTCTGTATGTATGTGTGTTTGTGTGCCTGCTAAAAACTTTCGACAGACTGAACAAAAATTGACAAACTTGGTATCATATTGAAGCCCCATCTTTCACTCGAAAAATATCGAAAAATTTGCCAAAAACGTTAATTTTTCACCCTGAAATCGACAATTTTCTACGGGGGGGGGTAACAAAAACCGTCCTCTCATAACGACGACCGGTTCTGCACATGCGTCAGATGACGTCAGGACCTGATTTAGTTTAAATAGTTGAAGAACTGACTAAATTTCATGTACGTTGTGTTAGCTCAGTTGGTTAGAGCGTTGGTTCATTTTCAAAACGTTTTGGGTTCGAATCGTGGTGTGAGATTTTTTTTTCGATTTTTTAAATTTAAATATTAAAACAGGGTTATTGAAGCTTATTCTTAGGTTTTCATTAACACCCCCGACCGACCACACACACCCAAAAACACCCGAGTACCCACCGATTTTTTAAATTTTAATAGTGAAACAGACTTATTTAAGCCATTTTTCACATTTTTTTTTGTGTGGGGGGGTGTTTAACATTCGTTTTTCTGTTTTCTTTTTTGTTTTTTCGATGTTTACATTTAACATCGTTCGGGTTCGATTCTCATACTTACCTACCAAAACATTACGTTAGTTTTTTGTGTTTTTTTTCGATGTTTTGATTGCCCCCCGGGTAACACCCTCACCCCACCTCCTTTCTGTTTTCTGTTTTACTTCGCTTATTCTTAGGTTTTCATTAACACCCCCACCCCATCCAAAACACTCGGGCAACGCCGGGTATTCCCCCCCCCCCGCTAAATTAAATTTTAATATTGAGATAAGCTTATCTAAGCAATTTTTCACGTGTTTTTTTTTTGGCTTTTATTTTTCAGATGTTTTAAAGCAGTCTTAACGTTCGTTTTTTTTTGTTTTTTTTTCGATTTTTACATTTAACATCGTTCCTTTACCTTACGTTAGGTTTTTTGTGTTTTTTTCGATGTTTTGATTACCCCCCCCCACACACACACACACCACCCGGGTACCCCCCCTCGCTTAAGTTTTAACGTTCGTTTTTCTGTTTTCTTTTTATACTTCGCTTATTCTTAGGTTTTCATTAACACCCCCACCCACTCTTCCAAACACTCGGGCAACGCCAGGTACCCCCCCAGTCTATATATATAAAAGGCAAAATGTGTGTGACCATTTCGTGTATGTCTTCAAAGGGCTTTTCGAGCACACGGTCCCGGGTTCGTTACTATCGCTTAAAACTGTGTATATAGGTCCTATATAATAATATCTAGGAATTAGGAAACCGCGTAGCGTATAGATTTATTTACGTCGATTTTTACAAAATTATTGCTATTTTGGCTTCTCGCGTGTTGATTGGGCTTTTTGGTATAAATAAAGTGAAACTAAACTCAAACGACGTCTTCGGCATTGCGCTGGGAAAAACGTCCAGAAGCAATCAACTTTGATCAGACAGTTCTGTACAATTGGGAGCTGCTTCCCCCCTCCCCAACATCTGTAGGGGGGAGAAACAGTTAAATTTGGATAAACAAACCCAAACGCTGCGTGACTTCTATTTGACCTTCTTAATTAGGTCAAATGGAAGCAGCAGAGTTAACTTTTATTGCGCACGCCTGTTTTTATAGTTAAATAACCTACTTAATGTTTCTGTCACCGTGGCTCAATGGGTAAGGTAGTACTTTTTTTTTTCACACATTAATTTCCAACTCAAGGGTACGGGTTCGATTCTCATACTTACCTACCAAAACATTTATTTTTAAACCCTCCCGGAGTTTTGATTTACCTCAAGACACCCGGGCATCGCCGGGTACCCCCGCTAGTATATATATAAAAGGCAAAATGTGTATTTGTGTGTATGTGTGTGTTTGTATGTCTCGCAAAAACTTTCGACAGAAGCGATGATACCTAACTAAACCGGTGTCGTTTTAAACCTCGACCCTTCGGACAACAAATATCGAAAAATTGACCAAAAACACTCATTCCCTCACCCTCAACTGGGCGGTTTTCTACAGGGGTGGGGGTCGTTTTTTACGTCGCCATTTTTGCAAGTTAACGTACCATCGTATCGGTTTCATTGAATTTACTTAATTTCAAAGGTTAGAACTTTTGGTTGGACGACGAAGCATCGGTAACGCGTCAGATTTTCTTTCACTTTCTTTTCCGCCTTGGCGTTACAGGTTCGAGCCTGCCTGCATGCCTACTACCACTTTTTTTGACACCTCTCTCCGCGTAGGCTCGCGACTTTTTTTTTTTATTTCTCCGCCCTCCTCGCTACTACCACTTTTTTTAACACCTCCGCCTTCACGTCATGGGTTCGAGCCTGCCTGCCTACTAACAATTTTTTTCTTTTTTGTACACACCTATAAACATCCGGGCAACGCCGGGCATCCACGCCAGTTTTCAAAAAAAAAATCAAAATTTAAACAAATATACTTTTCATAACATTGGGTGAACACGGTTCAAACGGCTGTTTGATTAATTTCAAGAAAATTAAAATTTAAACAAATATATCGGCTGAACATTATTCAAATGAAAAAAAAAACAACCTAAAATAAACTTATTTTTCATAATATCGGATGAGTACGGTTCATCAGTCATATGAGGCATTGACACAAAAAAAATTTGTTTAATAAAATTGGATGAGCACAATTCGCACGGTGTAATAGATTAAATTAGAAAAAAGCTAAACCAAAAGTAAGAAATATTTTTCTTGACATTAGATGAGTACGGTTCAATCTCTCGTGTGATACATCTAAAAAAAACTAAAACCAATAGAAAATTATTTTTAATAACATCGGATGAAGATGGTTTTGTTGGAACTCTTCCTGCGATTATTTCCCCTTTATTGTAAAAATCCCACAATCACTTTTTTGCCCCATATAATTTTTTTTCCTCTCAATCCGTCCACACTTGTTTATATTTCCTCCTTTGAATCATAACCCATTTCCTATCTCAATTCTACCTAAAATGCACTACTCAACAGGTTATGTGCCCAGGAGAGATGATAGAAACCGATTGAGAAGGTTATTTATTCGACAGGGACGAAACAATATATAAAATTTGGGGAATTAAGTTCTTAGGCCATATACGCATGCTCGGCCTGAAAGACCCCATTGTAGGTGTAAACCCCGTTAGAGACGGACACGATGATGAGAGAAACGAAGAAGCCTATGCGGAGCTTGTACAGTTCCTGGATGATAAAAGCCTATCACTGATAATGAGAGAAGCCGCCGATAATGGAAGAAAAGCCCTAGGAATATTATGCGAACACTACGCGGGAAAAGGAAAATCGAGAGTTATTTCTTTATATACCCAACTGACATCCCTTAAAAAGCAAACTGCCGAAAGCGTTACGAACTATATTATAAGAATAGAAACAGTTTTAACAGCTCTTAGAAATACTGGACAAACAGTAGATGACGCCTTAATCATCGCAAGGATATTAAAGGGATTACTGAGCCAGTTCGACCCTTTTTCTATCTATGTAACCCACAGTGACAAAGAACTGACGTTCTCTATATTTAAAACCGAGCTTCAGCTTCACAGCTTCGAAGAAACGCTAAGGCACAGAGATCAGTCTAGTAGTGACGACGTCATGAAACTGACATCTTCGATAGCTGTGACGAGCGAAACAACAAGCAAGACGCTTCGTGTTTTACATGCGGTGGGAAGGGGCATATATACAAAGAGTGTCACAACAACAACAGGCGAAAACTGGTGCAACTACTCTAAAAGCTCTACTCATAAGAGAGAGTCCTGCCGCTATAAAAGTAGGAAAAAAATAGCGGACACCGAAGAAAACAGATTCGCGTTCAAAATGGAAGACTACTACAGACGAGAGGCGATATCGCCCATGGGCTTACTAGTCGATGCGGGAGCAACTTCCAACATAATTAGAGATGAAAAGAAATTCAAAAACTTCGACGCTACATTCCAACCAGAGAACCATAACATAGAATTAGTGGACGGAATGAAGACCAGCGGTATATATAGCATTAAAAAGAGGAGACGCCGAAATACGTTTACTATACGAAAATGGAGACAGCGTCACAGTAACCCTGAAAATGGCGTTACTGATATCCACCTATCCACAAGATCTTTTCTCCGTGAAACCCGCCACTAAAAATGGCGAACTAATGCACAAAAATGGAACCAAATTTAAAATATACGTACACAAAAGATTATATTATCTAATGACTGTAGAGGATGAAAGTGATGAAGACAGCTACCATCAATGCTACGACGTCCACACATGGCACAGAATACTCGGCCAATGTAACTACGACGACGTAGCAAAACTACTCGCTGTAGCCAACGGAATGAAAATAAAAATAAAAACTCCAACAACAGAACCTGTGACATCTGTCTTCAAAGGAAAGTCGCCCAAAGCAGAAAAAAACAACCTGATGAACGGGTAACAATCTGTACATTCAGACTTAGCCGGCGCAATAGACCGGACAGATTTAAGTGGAAATCGCTATGCTGTCTCGTTCATCGATGATTTTTCCAGCGCTGTATATATATATATATATATATATATATATATATATATATATATATATATATATATATATATATATATATATATATATATATATATTCTACAAGGTGATCACCACTTGTCAAAGCCCGGAAGCCACTCAGAGATAAGGGTTATTGAATGTACAGTACGTTAGTGGGGGGATTTAATAAAAGTGTCTACTTAAGGGGGCGGTTCATCAGGAATTTGTTTATGTTGGACTTGAAGATATCAAGGTTGTAGTCAGGTGGGAAGCAGGCGGACGGAACAGAGTTCCACAGGCGTGCAATTCTAAGAAAGAAGCATTGTTCATGGAATCCACGTTTTGATTTAGGCACAGATAAACAGTGGGGAAAATTTTTGACAGTGGCTTCAGCTAGACGGATGTTTTTCGTAAAAGATTGGCGAGGGGGGACCAGAGATTGGAGTTCAGACGAGCACCTGCCATGGAAATAACGATAAAACAAAGATAGTCTCGCAATGTCTCTTCTGTGGGAGAGGGGTTGCGGGGAAGAGAAAGGGGCATCCCCCACTATCAAGGCAGGATAGGCTGTTTTTAGCAGCTCCTGCCCAGATATGGCTGCAGTACTCCATCTTTGGGCATACTTGGCTTTTACAGAGATAGAGAATTGCATCAGTAGTGAGGTATCTTCTGGAGCGGTAGAAGGATCCCACCATCTTTCCAGCAACATTGACAACAGACTTGATGTACGTGTTCCATTTCAGATCAGGAGTAAAGGTCAAGCCCAGAAGCTTGTCAAAACATGAGAACGAGAGCCATTCATTTCAATTGATGCCAGATGTGGATCAGAGCGTTGATGATGTAAAGATAGGAGCTTGGTTTTAGATGCATTAAAGGTAACCAGCCACGTCTTCCCCCACTGAACTACACACTCGAGATCAGAGGAGAGAGAATCAGAGAGAACTTTGTCATTTACAGCCTTTGATGTGTTGCCGTAGATGGTCGTGTAATCAGCATAGATGTCAACGAATGATTTAAGTATGTGTTTAGGGAGATAATTAATGTAGATCAGGAAAAGAGTTGGGCCCAGGATGGACCCCTGAGGAACTCCAGCATTAATACTGCAGGCTTCTGATCTTTGTCCATCGACCACTACTCTTATGAGCCTATCATAGAGAAATGATTTAATGATAGAGAAAACATTTCCAGTTATACCGTAGCTGGAAATCTTGTGAAGTAGGCCCTTATGCCATACCTTGTCGAAGGTCTTTGGTATGTCAAGAGCAATTGCCGTGGAAAGGAAGCCTTTGTCAAGAGATTCACTAATCCTATGAGATATAACCGTAGACCTGTAGATCTAGCAGAACGGAAACCATATTGCGTGTCACTAAGAAGATTATTTCTGCTGAGGTGGTTGACTATTTCTCTATTTAATATGGATTCCAGCAACTTACTCATGACACACAAGAGACTTATTGGTCTGTACTCTGAGGGAGATGACTTATCACCGAAATTCTTAAATACAGGGCATACTGATGAGGTTTTCCAGGGTGTTGGAAAGCACTTCTCCTTAAGGTAACGCTTAAACAGTTTCGTAAGTATGGGAGCAAGTTCTGGTTGTAATTTTTTAACACTATAATTGGGATGCTGTCAGGGCCAGTTGCTTTACTGAAATCAAGGTTCTTGATTAGCTTGGCGACCACATGCACAGATATTTGTATGTTACCTAGCGTGTTCTGTGTTATAAGAGGAAATATGGGGAGTTGATGGCCTTCGTCGCATAGGGTAGAATTAACTGCAAAGTTCTTGGCAAATAGTTTGGCCTTGTCTGATGCTGACGAGATGACCTCAGGTCCATTGATAATGGTTGAGATAGAACGCACACTTCTGTTTAGGATCCTCTTTGTTATTTGCCAAAACTGGTGGGAACCAAGCCGCTGATCAGCTACTTTGGATTTAACGGGCGGAGCATATAGCTCTCTTGCATTTTTATTACTCTTTTACAGTGGTTGCTGGCGTTCCTAAAATCAACTTTAGTATCAGTGCATTTATTACGTTGGTAGCTATGGAAAAAGTGATTTCTGTGCGCGATGGCAGCAGCACCTTTTGGGGAGAACCATGACTGGCTGGTAGGTTTTTGTTGGAATTTTTTTAGATGGTATGAATTGGTCTATGCCTACAATTAGCCATTCGGTCAGGCCTGATACTATAGAGGACACATCCTTTTTAACCATGGAATGCAGAGGTAAATCAGATATGAATGTACGGAAGCTATCGCAGTCAGCCATGGAGTATCGGTATATAGTACGGTGGAGGCGTACGTCTGGGGACTTATTACATTTCATTTTTATCTTAACTGATTTCATTAAGAATAAAGGTGACACTACACTCGCCGCCGAGGGATTCATCGCGGACATTTCCCCCTACGACAAAATAAAAATATTAAGATCGGACAATGGCTCGGAATTCAAATCAAATGACTTCCAGAAGCTACTCCGCAAAAATAAAATATAACATGAAACTTCGGCGCCGTATCCACCTCATCAGAACCAAACGACCGAAAGAAACTGGCAAACATTGTTTGAAATGGCAAGATGCATGATCATAGAAAGCGGCTTACCCCAAACTTTGTGGACTTATGCTATTATGACATCCGCAGTTATACGAAACAGATGCTTCAATAACCGTTTAAAACAGACTCCTTACTATGAGATATCTGGCAGAAAACCGATTTCTCAAAAAGGCACATTTTCGGCTCGGTGTGCTATGCCTACTCTAACACAAAAGGAGGAAAACTTGACCCAAAATGCCAGAGAGGAATATTTATCGGATATGACCGAAACAGTCCAGCATACCTAATCTACTACCCAGAAAACGGAAAAGTCTATAAACACAGACAAGTAAAATTTATCAACAGCAGTAGTGAACAACACACTCACCCCCCACACACACCAAATGATGACGATGGGGAATTTCCTCAGAGACGTTTGACAGAAAACCCAAAACAATCTAGTGCTGATGAACCACCCAACGCCATGGAAGAGGATATCCATACACGGAGATACCCTGAGTGGAAACACAAGATACCCAGCTACTTAGAGGACTATGTAACACCAGTTCAAGACGAGAGCGGTCACACACTAATCAACGTCGATTACTGCTACAAAGCCGCACATGGTGTACTAAGCACCTATATAGAAGCTACAACCTCCCCATCGACACACCACTGGATCAAAGCAATGCAGAAGGAAATCAATTCCCTAAAAGAAAATGACGTGTATGACCTAAATGAAGCAAAATCAGGAACACAGATAGGAAATAGTCAGTATCGCCCACCTCTAGAAGAGATGGATTTTTTGGCTGTCATAACCGTATAGAAAGAAGAAGCAGAAAAAAAAACTCGCTTCTCGCAGACACATGGTGCGTTACAAAGAACAATCCAATCGCCAGAACCACCTACACACAATCTGCCGAACGCTCATCACTGCTTTCCAGCGTCCTTCCTTTATAGCGGCCGGAAATTATATTTTTGCATAATCGCGCGAGAGTAGACGCGATTCTACGAAAATTGCATGGGGTCAACGCTAATAAAAACCCATGGACGCCATCTTGGAACTCTCTCTTCCGCTCAGCCCGAAACACAACAGACGTATCCGAAGTGAGCTCTCTATTTCCCCTCATTTCGGTTATTGCTAAATCTGCTACACTAAAGGTAAAACAGCAATCAGTCGCAGATGGGTATACAAAATTAAAGAAAACACTGACGGAACTCCAAAATACACAGGAAGATTCGTCGCAAGGGGATATAATCAAACCAAAAGAGTAGATTATACAGAGACTTTCTCACCGACAGTCGACATCACATTAATCCCCATATTAATGCAAATGGCTATCCAATACGATCTCATCGTACATCAAATGGACGTAGAAACAGCATATCTTCTTGCCCCTATCAACCATGAAATTTACATGGAGCAACCAGAAGGATTTGAAGTAAAATGGAAAACAGGCGAGAAACCAGTCTGTATGTTAAACAAAGCCCTATACGGGCAGAAACTGGAATCAAACCCTACATAATCGGCTCACCAAAAATGGCTTCACTCTGAATTTAGTGGATCATTGCGTCTACATACGACACAGCAGTAACGAAAGAGTCATTATCATCTCATGGGTCGATGATTTAATTATTGCAGCTGATAATAATGATTCACTAAACACTACCAAGCAGATGCTGATGTCCAAATTTGAGATGAAAGACCTCGGAAAACTCCGGCATTTCCTAGGAATAGATTTCAACATAACCGAAAAATATATATTAATGAGCCAGGAACGGTATACGACAAAAATACTGGGAAAGTTCGACATGCCTGACTATAAGCCCAGGACAACACCATGTGAGCAGAAGTTGGATTTAATCGACAATAACTCCAACGACACGATCGACCCCAGAAAATACCGTGAAGTCGTCGGTAGCTTAATTTACTTGATGATCTGAACGCGACCAGATATAAGTTATATTGTCGGAAAATTATCCTAGTATTTATCCAAGCCGTACGAACAGCACTGGACCGCAGGAAAGCATATACTGAGATACATAAAGGGCACTGTGCGATATCAATTATGCTATACAAACGACCAACTCCAGCTAATTGCGTACAGCGACGCCGACTGGGCGTCAGATCAATGCGACAGACGCAGTACGTCTGGGTACTGCTTCAGTTTGACAACAAATGGCCCACCCATCACGGAAATCAAAAAGACAACCTACGGTAGCATTATCCACATGCGAAGCAGAGTATATGGCATTAACGAAGACCACTCAAGAAGGTATGTACTTCCTACAACTACTCACAGAAATGGGCCTACGCAAAAATTACGGACCGATTAAGATATTCGAAGATAACCAGAGTGCAATAGCACTTTCCAGGGACCCTGTGCACCGACAGAGGTGCAAGCATATAGACATAAAATACCACTTCACCAGGGACGCCCTAAACAACGGCGACATAAAAAATATCTATTGTCTTACAAATGACATGCTAGCAGATATTTTGACGAAACCTGAGCAAAGTTAGATAAATTCAAAGAACTTCTTTTTGGACTTTAAATACGATGCTCTTATATAATATACACAATAACATTCTAAGAGCAAGCAGGGGTGTTGGAACTCTTCCTGTGATTGTCTCCTCTTTATTGTAAAAATCCCACAATCCCTTTTTTGTCCCATAATAAAATGTTCTTCTCTCTATCCGTCCACACTTAGTTTTAATTCCTCCTTTGAGTCTTAATCCATTTCCTATCTCAATTCCACCTAAAATGCACCACTCAACAGGTTCGCACGGTCGTGTGAAAGATTAGAATCGAATGAAGCTAAAATATTCTTCACAATATTAGATGAATACCGTTAACCCGGTCGTGTGTTAAATTTTAAAGAAACTTGTTATTGGGCCGTTACCCACCCATTAATGGACTCTTCCATATACTAAATTAATCAAGAGCCAAATACTCAGTGGGAATGGGATTTACTGTCGAGATCCGGCTAACAAGTAAGCTTCGCTTTCGTCACTTCTTTTCTATGTAACTTTATTCTTTTTTATTATATCTTTAAGCATATACCGTGTTCTGAGTTTCCTTTTGTGATTCCATTTGTGAGTCCTTATCAATTGGCGAACAAGGATTCGAAATCATGTACTCGTGCAAAACATCCCAGTTGATTCACACATCAACTCGCGAACGAGAACTCGAGACGACATTACTCACGAAAAAAAAAAAAAAAAAAAAATTCCAGTGATTCATACACAAATTGTCCAGCAATTAGCCCAGTCGATTCGCATAATTTACTCTCTTTGAAATTACCGAACGTGATTTTCGAAAGATTTTTCTTCTAAACAAAAAAATAAATCCCTCCGACCTCCGGTTGATCTCAATATTTTCTTCTAAACAGAAAAGTACGTCTATTTACAACATTTAAACCAGTTACCCACACTTCAAAGTTTGCCAACAAAATTCAGAGTACCTCAGTTAAACCTGCTTCAGTTGAAATATTAACTTCAAACGAATTTTGACGCCACAATAAAAAAGGGTTTTTATTCATATTAAATTATTTCTTAATCGACTGCAAAAAACAAGTGTAGAAAATCTTTAAATTGTCGCATGAAGATTTCGGAACGACGGATCATTTAAAAAGAAAAACATATGTAAGTATAATTTTTATTGGCTTCCCTCCCCCTGGTAAAGTAGAGATCGAGAGTTCGAATCTCTCTAGAACCCCCATTATAAAAGAAAAAAAAATTAATTAGATGTTTTTATTAGTTATGTGTTTGAAAAAAAAAACGTAATTACTTTTTTTAGGTTGTCTGTTTTTACTATTCGGCGTAAAGATTCGTTGTAATTTTTTATGTCGTTGTCTGGATTTCATAAAGAAAAAAAATGTTCTGTAACCAATAATGGAGGACTTCCAAAAATAATCGAACAAATGTTAAGAGTTCAAATAGCTAACGTGCTCCAACAACAACAAAAACAACAAATGAAATAGCAACAAGTTTTACAAGCATTAATAAAAAGTGAGGAACAGAACAAAATGGAAGAGTTAGTCTTCAAATCAACGATCATTGAATGAGTTAAAAACAGTTGTGTGATAAATATCCTATATAATAATTTGTGTGATAAATATCCTATATAATAATTTGCGTGACAAATATCCTATATAATAATTTGTGTGACAAATATCCTATATAATAATTTGTATGATAAATATCCTATATAATAATTTGTGTGACAAATATCCTATATAATAATTTGTGTGACAAATATCCTATATAATAATTTGTGTGATAAATATCCTATATAATAATTTATGTGATAAATATCATATATAATCATTTGTATGATAAATATCCTATATAATACTTTGTGTGATAAATATCCTATATAATAATTTGCGTGACAAATATCCTATATAATAATTTGTGTGACAAATATCCTATATAATAATTTGTGTGACAAATATCCTATATAATAATTTGTATGATTAATATCCTATATAATAATTTGTGTGCCAAATATCCTATATAATAATTTGTGTGATAAATATCCTATATAATAATTTATGTGATAAATATCATATATAATCATTTGTATGATAAATATCCTATATAATACTTTGTGTGATAAATATCCTATATAATAATTTGTGTGATAAATATCCTATATAATAATTTGTGTGATACATATCCTATATAATAATTTATGTGATAAATATCCTATATAATAATTTGTGTGATAAATATCCCATATAATAATTTATGTGATAAATATCCTATATAATAATTTGTGTGATAAATATCCTATATAATAATTTGTGTGATAAATATCCTATATAATAATTTATGTGATAAATATCCTATATCATAATTTATATGATAAATATCCTATATAATAATTTGTGTGATAAATATCCTATATAATAATTTATGTGATAAATATCCTATATAATAATTTGTTCGATAAATATCCTATATAATAATTTGTGTGACAAATCTCCTACATAATAATTTGACAAAAGAAAAATGGTACGAAAACTGTTGAGAATGATACTAATTTTTCTCATATACTATAGAAAATTTTTTACGAGAAAATGATAAAACATTTTATGTATTCTATAGACGATACAAAGACGTATTTAACGTCGACTTCAAAAAATTGTCAAACAACAAAAAGGTACACTTATATTTCAAGAAATTGGGTACAACTAAACACAGTAAGTGGTGATTTCTATCATCCGAAATAAAAAAAATGGAGTTCTCAGAGATAGTTTTGTTATTATGTGAAATATTTGGGTCTAATAGACTCCTTTCCATAAAAATTGAAATGTCTTAATATAGCCAAATGAAACTAGCAAGATAATTTGACGTGTGCGGCGACAGTAAATACATATTGTAACGATTTCAAATTAGCATATTTAATCGCAGGTGATTTCAATGTCTTATTTTCACGTAAGAGACGCTGAAATTAGACATCGGCGCAGTACGGTTGACACGGTCGTGTTATAGATTTGGAAGAAATTGAAACCGAAGGAAAAATACTTTTGATAAGATCGGATAAGTACGGTTAAAAAAAACGTATGGGAGATATGAAATAAACGAAAATAAAAAGAAACAATATTTAGTCCGGTTAAAAACAGTTGTGAAATAAATATCCTATATGATAATTTGACCAAATAATAATAACTGAACCAAATTACGGTAGGTTTGTAATAACAGATGCCACATACAAATTTATTATATCTAAACTTTTACTCACCATCTTATGTAACTTTTGAACGCCGTTACAGACACATTTATTAGTTATAATAAAATCCTATCTTACTTCCTACGAGCGACATCATCACGATTGCCAAGATATACAGACGAAGTACTTCGTATTTTCTCCTCTACCTGAAAAGTCCTCCCACTCTCCCAGTCAAGACCGGGTAAATATATAGCCATTATAACTATACTGACCTGACATCCTTATTAACTGGACTAAACATACTACCATTACACGTCACTATTCGAAAATAATGATTTCTCCCCATCAAAATTCCCCCTATTCTCATTGGCTGCGACCATGAAATTCTATTATTCAGCATTATACACAATTATACCAAAAACGAACACGTCAGCCCTTATTCAGGATGGCTGCAGATTCTCCACGCATTGTTTTAAATCATTTATACTTTCCTATCGTCTCTTTTCCTCAATTTTACATACTAATATTTACAAAAATAACCATAACATTTAGTTTAAAATTACACAAACAAATGATGTTTACAACTACTGCAAATACCGTGGCTTCGTTGCATCAACGTCGTACATTATGCCATTTCGCATTATTAGGATTAACATTAATTACATATTTTTACATTAAAAAAAATACGTCGCAGCTTTCTTTTTATCATGTCCGGTTTCAGCGTCCTAAATTATCCGATGCTAAAATGAATTGACCTTTTAGTAAATGATTACAAACTGTTTTCTGTAACCGAGTATTAACAGAAAAACAACGAAAACCCGGATACTTACATTACATGAAAATGTTTAACTAGGAAGAGGCGGCGCCTTTTCTTTTGATTTAGCAGTAAGTGAGTTGGTACGGTTTTTCATAATACTTAACGAACCAACAATATTTCCAGCCGCTGACATTTACACATTAAACTGCGGCAATTATTTCATCTTTTTTAAAAATTCTTTTTAACAGTACATGTTATGGAAACGTTTGTGAATCATTTGTTTTCTACATTAACAAAAATCGTCTCAGCTTTCTTTAATGAATTGAATTAATAAAATATATCGTTGGATCGAGGATCCAAACTTATGAGATGCAAATATTAACGAATCTTCGGTGGACATTTACGAAATTGATCTCCCCCAAAAAGCTAAACTGCAACAATTTACACTTTATTCACATTAATCTCTTCGATTACAAACTTACTTTTCAAACTAAAAATTATATATGACTGTTATCGTCGGTGATCACTTTTAAATTATAAGTATGCCGACAACATGTATCAAGCTTGAACTTAGAGCAAATACTTCGACAGTCGCCCACCCCCTCATAAAATGGGGTGTCTATTCCGAAACCTGTTCTTTACATTAGGACCTTGGGAATTGACCACCGACAATAACCGTAGTTTAATTTTTTACGAGGAGGGAGTATGCTTCCACCAGTAAACGCCAGTTAACGGGCCTTGATAGTATGAAAACAACTAAAACAAAACAAAAATATTTCCATAACATTGGATGAGTCCGGTTAAAAACAGTCGTGTGATAAATATGAAATAAACTAAAACAAAAAAGATTTCGGATAGTTACTAAAACGAAAAGAAATATGTTTTTCATAACATCGGATAAGTACAGTTCACACAGTCGTGTGATGAAATTGGGGAAAAAAACTAAACCTACAAAGAAAAATATTTATGGTAACATCGGTTGTGTACGGTTTAAACGTCAATGTCATATATTTGAAGAAACTAAAACAAAAAGAAAATATAATTTATAACATCGGATGAGTCCGGTTCATCGGATGACTACGGTTCATCGGATGAGTCCGGTTCATCGGATGACTACGGTTCAAACGATCGTGCGAAACATGAAAGTAAAATTAAAAGACTAAATATTTTTATGACATTTGTTCAAACGATCGTGTTATTGATTTAACCGATGAGTGCGGTCATATGAAAGGAATTAAAATTAAAAAGAACAAGTGAAGCATGCATGGTCTCCCATGAGTACATAGTGAACGAGATATAAAGAAATGACTAAGTTCAACATTTGCCCCCCCCCTATTTAACCCTAAAGTCCCCAGGGTACGTCAAATCCGGGTGAAAATAAACAAACAGTGCAGTTTTAGGCCTTAACATATGTAAATTTGAGATCTGCATCATGCAAAAGAAGAAATCCAAGGCATCAATTTTTTAATAAGCAAAAAAAGTGTCAATTTTAGCCATTTTAACCCGAAAGGCACCCCTAGGTCGGCAACCGGAGTTTTCCCGGAAAATCCGTTCTGTTACTGTTTTTTACTCATATCATATTTAATATTCGTGCAAATTTCAAAAAATTCAAAGACGTAGTTATTGAGTAAAGTAAAGTAAAGACGGACGAACGGACGACCGAACACAGGGGGATTTACAGGTCCACCCTCTGTCGGGAGACCAAAAAAATATTTGTCATAACATCGGATAAGTCCGGTTTACATGGATTTGAAAGAAAGTAAAAGCAAACTAAAAAATATTTTTCATAAACTCGCATTTAAAATCAAAAGTAGGTTCTTTGATATGACAGAGAACGCATTAAAAATGAAAGCTTTTGTTTAAACTTAAATTCAAGCCATTATCACAACACAAGCAATGAGGCCAGTCATATAAAATCAACAGTTCTTTGATATGACAGGGCGCATTTGGAAGCCATGTTTCTGTTCAGAGCGCAAATGAAGAATGATACTTTACTTTTGCATTTTAAACTTTAATGCAAGTAATTATATATAAAAAATAATTTTATAAAATCAACAGTAGATTCTCTACAGTGCAATGTATTGTGGACAAGGTCACTGCGGGGAGCCATGTGAATCTTCCTCCCGGTGCACAGCGGGTCCCTTCTATTACTCCGTCAAATCCAAACTTGAAGTCCATCAGTGCTGCCATTGCTGACATTATTGAGCGTTTCTCTGGGTTAGAACATACTATTGCGTTACTAAAAAGTCGTTTATGAAAAAAACTAACATTATTCATGCTAGACATTTACTTTCCTCGCACTTACAACAGGAAAATGAGTCCATAGACGAGTATCTTCAGGCATCAATCGCCGTTAAGAGATGTCTAATTGTGGAAAAATTAAAAACAATAAATTTATACAATGGAAAATGGAGCTTCTCTTTTCATACGACATCGCCCTGAGAATGAAATCGTTGTTGTTGATACATTATCCCGAATATGTGGTGTTGCTGCTTCTTCCTTGGAGGAACTAAAATCAATTCATATTTCTTTAATACATCCTGGAGTACAATGTTTTTTCCATATTGTAAGGTCACAAAATATGCCATATGTAATTGATGAGGTCAGGCGTGTGACACCTGAATGTAATACTTGTACAAAAATAAAACCCCAATTATTTAGTTCCTCTAATACTATTTTGACCCGCTCACAACTTCGTTTCAGCCTCTTTCTGCTGATTACAGCATCAGGTTGCCATTACATATTTACTGTCCTCGACGAATGCAGTCGGTTTCCTTTTGCTTTTCTTTGTTATGACTGCGCTTGATGACTATTTTTTTATAGTAATTTTTATGTATTTCAGACTATTATTCTCATCTATATTAGTTGTTGTTTCTTGACGTTTCGGCCAACTATTCATCTGGCCTTCGTCAGGTGGTAACCGCGACGAATAGGAACTTCGAATTTCCCAACTGCATTCTCAACAATCACTGCCATCCGTAGTTGTTGTCGTCTCGCCATGTTTTGGCCAAGTAAGCCTCTGGTCGGCTTTGGGTAGGATTGAAACCGCTATCTTCAGACAATGCTCATCTGGAACCGTAGAGATTCAATATGTCTATCAACTGCACCACGAGTCCCGAAGGGCGATCAAGGTTGGATTTTTTGATGTTATAAATCTACGTTTATTTATTATCTGATCTTCCAAACTAGAACATGCTTACACTGTAAACAACAACTAATAAAGATAAGAATAATAGTCCGCAATAAATAAATTGATATAAATAATACTCATCTCAGTAATGAATTCCAATTAAAATAATATATAGACTATTTTTTTTATTTTCCAACTTTCCTCATTTATCCACTCCGATCGAGGGACTTCGTTTATGTCGGAGGAATTTCTGCTGCAGCTTAGAATTAGATCTAGCAACACTAATGCTTATAATACAAAGTGAGTTAATGTGAGTGCTATAACGGCATTATATGGAACAGCTTTTATTAGCTTTGGAATTGCAACTGTTACCATTGTTAACGCTTGGCAGGACGTTTTATAGGACGTTTTATAGGACGTTTTATAGGATGTCTTACGTGCTATTCGCTCTCTATTATGCACCACCACTAATGCCACGAGCGTCATGTTCAATTTTGAAAGGCGCTCTTCCACTGGCACTGGCACTACTTGACTCTGTGAGTCTCGGGAAGTTTTATTAAAACAGTTGCAGAAGCAAGTTTGTCTCGATCGTTGAGATAGTGGAACTCCTCAAAGCCAACCCTACACATGCGAGAATTCAACGTTGTGATGGTTGGGAAGGTTCAGTAGATCTGAAACATTTGACACGTTTTCCACACTCGGATCGACCTCAACATTCTGATGAAAATGTTCTACCCGACATAAGGTCTGCAAATCTGACCTCTTCACCTGATGTAAGTTCTACAGAAGATGATGTGGAGAATCAGAATCCCGAGATTTAGTTTTCTCAAAGATATGAAACATACCATGTATTTTCTAGTGGTGAGCTACTTCCCCGCTGGTCTAACAGGATTCGTAAACTGGCCCAGCAGCTGGATTTATGAAAGTGGGAGAGACTGTTATACTTTCATTAAACCCCCACAAAAACTTTTGTTATAATTCTTGCTCAAGTGATTACGTGATTTTCTTATTTAATTTATTTATATGCGTTTGACCTTTTCGTTTCAGTGCTTACAATTGTAAAATTCAGTTGAATAAAGCCAAGGCTTTATTCACAGGCCTTTCTTCTTTCGTCTTCGTTACATTCCAAAAAGAAATTTGAGAAAAGGAATTAAAACATTTATGACCACACACACTGGTTAAACTTTTGTATCACTGGCTTTACAGCGTAAGCATGTTCTAGTTTGAAAATCAATTTCAATACAGTTTTGATCTTTTCTGCCCACGGTACATTTAAACAGTCTGTCACACGTGTTCATCTCCGTAAAACGCCCTTTTCCAACTCAAACTCCCGTTCTCTTCATGGTTCATTTCATGCGTCTAGCATCGTCTCATTTGCATAGACGGCGAGTGTCTGCATTACTCACACGTAATCGTCAAGTACAAAAGCAACTGCGAATCGCCATTTTTTTTCTTGTCAAGCAACCGAACCCTGCAAAACCCACACACATGCTATTTAGGTAAGTTACGATTTTCCCTACACTCTCTCCTGATCTTATGATCTAAATAAGGGCACGGGGGTAAAATCCGTTTTTGACGAGTACTTTTTCGAAGAAGAACGACGCAGGCTTTACTTTCATGCGTACTCTCACTGTTGTTACTAGTTTCAATAGACGCTCTATCAGTTGCGAGGCTACTGGCATCGGAATCACTGTACAGTGGATTTAAATTTAGATAGATTAAACACTCTCTATCCTCAGAATAGTTTTAGTTACTCGATGATAGTTGCATCTGCATTACTGTTTGGTGGACTTTAATACGACGAGGCACCCCATCAATTTTCATACAGACTGCGAGTGAATCACTTCAGTAACATGACCAGTCCTGTATTTTAACCCAAACGCGTCTATTTCTAATACCTATATCTAGTTACCTCTGGTTAAGGCAGTGGGTTTTTTTAGCAGATCCATCCACCTACGTGATGAGACGATCTGCATGCTACTCATAGGACTTCACGAGTTCCATGTCTATGGTCAATCCATATTCTTCAGCAAAGTTCCTAATCGTTGCTTGAATTGCATTTCGTCAGCTACACTCGTGTTCACATGCACCTTTCCAGTTAAAGTATCGAAAATCCACCTGCGCACGCACACCGAATCAGTGGGCAAGTGGAACCCTGTCGCCTCCTATTAAAGAGTCGAATTACGAGGTGCCTTCAATAAGTTTCCAGATTTTCCCCTTCGAAGTAATCTTCTCCGATTGTAATGCACTTGTTGTACTGTTCTAACAACTTCTTGAAATCCTCTTGTGTGAGCTTGACAATAACCTTCATTACAGCCTCTTTCATCTCTTTAATTGTCTCATAACGACAGCCTCTAAAGTTTTATTTAAGCTTAGGAACTAACCAAAAGTCACAGGAAGCAAGGTCTAGACTATAGGGAGGGTGAGGAACTATCTTGATGCCCATCTTGGTCAAGTAATCTGATCTCTGAGCAACATTGGGATAAACTTCGCGCAAATTTTCCGCATCTTGAGTTCCTCACGACTAATTGTGACTGCAGTTCCCACACTAACATCAAACTGTGCACTTATTGTCTCTATAGGCACACGGCGGTCCTTAGTCATGAAATCTTTTATTGGCCAATCAACTCTAGTGTTTTTACTTCCTTACTTACTCACACCTCTCATTATCCCTCACAGACTCCCTTCCTTCCTTAAATCTCTTATGCCATCCAAAAAGTGATGCTCGATTTATGCAAGATGGTCCCAATGTAGACTGAAGCATCCCATACGTTTCTGTGGTATTTTTTCAAGTTTAAAAGAGAATTTTATTGCATATCGTTCTTCTAAAGTGTCCTCACGTCCAGATTGCATCTTAGAAGTTCACCATCTGTGACAAACAGGTTTTAGTAGGGTGTATTCTAATTTGTGCTGTAGCTTTTCATTTGAGTCTGTAATCATAAAAATTAGTTAGTTGTTTCATAAGATGTATAGCAATGACATACTGAATTTTCAAGAACCTACGACAATTTAAATGCCTGTATACAAAAAAATTTGGAAACTTATTGAAGGCACCTTGTAACTCCTTTGAGCTCAGCTAGATTAATGTGCGAAGCATCATTAGTTGGACGTAGCCAACACTCATCCTCAATGACAGTCCCATTCGCTTTCAATGCCACTCTCGTAACTATGCAACTTGCATCCATCCAGATTGTAATTTATTTACCATATATACACCAGTTCTCTCCATAGCTTATACTCTGCTAAAAGTCTCTTCTAAGATGTGACAGAAGACAGGTTTTCGGCCATATCACCCAAGCCATTTGTTACTGCAGTTGCCAAGAGCTTCATAAATGCAGCTGCCATCCTAACATCAATGTTTCCACAGGGAAATGGCCTACAAGTTAGTTGAGAGAAAATATGCAGTAACCTATTAATTCATCAGGAATTTCTGGAATTTTATTTCGTCGCTTCCATCGGAGAGTGTCACTCTCATCACAGATCTGTAGGCGAAAAACTCTGACCCCGTCTCTCAGTCAAACTGGATTCTTGAATATCAACGTCCAAACAGTGCAGAAAATGAAAATGTCATCAATATATGCTGATATGCCACTTTTGATCGTATGGTCTTGAGATACGATAGCATCAATAACGGACTTCATAATAAGTAATATAATATATTCACCCCAAATCCCAACCACGTAAGACAGAAGCACCGGCCCCTAAAAATCATCGTTTGACGCAGTTAAAATACCTTGTCGACATGGACTTGATATGCATTTTGCAGATCCAAGAGCGACACATTGACGCCTTATTGCCGCCACTCTCAGTTTCTACGCATACACTTCTGCATTGGCAGTGAGATTATCCACAAACTGTTCAATTCGCGGTAGTCAAGCACCGGGCGCACCTTCTGCTTCTGCTGCTGCACGACCGCCATTAAGGGAATTAGACCCTTAGGTGGGATGAGTTCTTCTTCTGGATATGGCAACAGCCATCCATTCTGCTGTCTCTGTCGGAGCTCGCTCATAAGCATCCATGGCATGAGAAGGTACCACATATTCTTGCGCCCTGTTAGTTCACTGAGAGAGCGACCATTCTCCCATGTCCATGATGAAGTCCATGCTAAAATTCGGTTTGTTGACTGAGATAGAAGCACATTTGTTCAGGCCCGCAAACATACGTCGTCTGATTCCATCAGATATACATCATCAAGTTCCCTGATTGTATCAATTCCCCAAAGTAGGTTGAAGCTCAACAGCTATAACTAAAGCCCCGACGTTGATAGCCGAAACTTGGCCAACCTCCACCTTTATTCTATCGTATCCTTGTCAATGCAAGGTCTTTCTGTCAGCTGTTAGAATTCCTACTGGTTTCCGCTTCCAAAAGCGACGTGCGGCTTTACTTACTAGCGTCTGTGAGCACTCTTGTCCGTTTACATGTACTTTCATGGAGGGGAGTTTCTTAGTCTTCAGTTGCTCGGGATAGAAACTAACACTAACCCGCCTCCTCTCCTTCGGTGTTTCCCTGGTATCTTGATGCTATATGTCCATGGCGACTGTAATTGAAACAATGCATCTCATGATGAATCATGCGCATTCGATTCTATGGTCTCTCTTGACGATTCTGTAAGCAGTCCTATATCATGTGTTTGGGATCATCGCACCATCATTACATGCCTTTGATTTTGAAGTCTGGCGGAGGTGGCAGCGAATTCTGCAAGGCTTTCGTTGTCAGTCATGATAGCTCGCGTCAACAGTTGTTCCTCACACATTGTTTCCATCCTGGATGAAGCACGTAATAGATGTTTAGCGTATTGCGGTAGTCGAGAGACAATTGCGCATGTTATCAACATTCGGGCAATGGTCTCCCAACCAACTTATCCAGCCATCGCAGCTCAGCAAAAGACTACCATTTTTTATGAACTCGTCATATGCATTAAATGCAACAGCAGCATAGATGATTATGAGGGCCTACTTGATATGTTCTGCGTCTGCTTTTTGTTCCTTACTAAGTTGTCTGTATATGGCCGAAGCTTCACTTCATAATCTCAATGGCAGGACGCGCCAACATTCTCCATAGCGCAAAGTTCACATACAAGTTCCAGATTTTCAATCCACTCAACAATGGGCATATCAGTTTAAGCACCACTAAACCGTGGAATCAGCCGGCCATAAAAAATATTGCCCTCCATCACCAAAAAAGTAATAAACAGCCAAAATAGCTTGTCGTTTAAAAGTCAGTTTTGATCTTTTCTGTCCCGATTTTTCTACTTAATTTAAACAGCCTGTCGCACGTGTCCGTCTCTGAAAGACCTTTTTCCAACTCAACCTTCTGTTCACTTCACGGTCCATTTTATGCGGCTGGTATCGTTTCATTTGCATAGACGGTGAGAATCTGCATTACTCACGCTGTGATCGTCAAGTAGAAAAGCAACTGCGAGTCGCCATTTTTTTTTCTTCTCGAGCAACCAAATCCTACAAAGCATGCACACACACGCGCGCTATTCAAGTAAATTATCATTCGTCCTTTAGCACTCCAGCGAGTCGTAGAGAGTCTCTTTACTGTTACACATGTATATTCAACTAGCATTCGATGGATCGATAAACGCAAAAACGTATGTTGTGAGTTTAGAGCGCTAGTGCGCATGCGCACCAGATGTTTACAAATAGAACGAAATTGGCGCCTTTTCCCAGCTTAGTCGTTCGTTACCGACCATGTTGTTGCACCTGCTGAATTTTATGTTGAATAAAACCTTTCTAATATCTTAAAAGGTCTTTATTTTTCATTACAATTTATTCAACATAAAATTAAAAATCAACAGCAACAATGGATGCTATACTGAGACCTGGTAAATTCGAAGGATCGTCAGATACAACCGCTGACGAATGGAATCATTGGTTTCGTACCCTCATCAACTGCATCGACTCTCTCACAGTCGCTCATCCTCAAAATCCTCCGAATAAGTTAAGTATTCTGATTAATTTCATCTCACCGAAGGTCTATTCTCTTATATCTCACTGTTCAACATTCGAGAGGGCTATTAGCATCCTTCAAGCAACCTATGTAAAACCGGTAAATTCTGTGTTTGCTCGTCACCTTCTCGCCACTAGGAAACAAAATCAAGGTGAATCTATTGATCAGTTTCTCCTAAAACTAAAGAATCTTTCTAAGGATTGTAAATTTGAAGATGTTACTGCCTCTCAACATGCGGAGCTAGCGATACGTGACGCATTTATCACAGGTCTCACTTCCTCAACTATTAGGCAGAGATTACTTGAAAGTTTTGAAATTAACCTAGATCATGCCGTAGCAACTGCACGAAGTCTAGAAATGGCCCAACATAATGAAGCAGCTTATGACACATCAATTGTAGCAAAGGCATCTATTCATGCAGATGAATCTGAAAATAACTCTAGTTTGGAACTAACTAATGAATGTGCTGCTGTTTCCAGAAATAATCAGGCGACTCACTTCGCCAGATGCCAATTCTGTGGACGAGAAAATCATTCTCGAAATATTTGTCCAGCTCGGAATGCTGGCTTCCTTAAATGTGGAAAGACGGGCCACTTCTCTAAAGTCTGCCGATCTAAAATAAAACAAACGACTTATAATACCAGGACTAGTTCTGCATATATTGCCCTCACTGCGTCATCCCAATGCACTCCATGCACACAATATTCTGTAGTAAATGCAACAATTAATAGTACCTGTTTGAAAGCTATGGTAGACAGTGGAAGCACTCATAACTTTATACGAATGAACATCGTGAGATCACTCGGCCTTAGTATATTACCTTCTAATGATACAGTAAGCATGGTTTCCTCGAATCTCACGAGCAAAACCTTAGGACACTGTGTTGCGTCCATCGCTGTTAATGGACAAATTTACACTAATATGCGTCTATCTATCCTTCCAAACTTGTGTGCTCCAATTATACTAGGACAAGAGTTCATGCAATTGCATAACCGGGTGGAATTCCGTTATAACGGAAAGATACCATCTTTACAGATTTGTAACGTCACTCAGATGAAAATCGAGCCACCGTCTCTTTTTGCTAATTTAGCAAAGAATTATAAACCCATCGCAACAAAAAGCAGAAACTACTCAGCATCGGACTGCGATTTTATCCGGAATGAGAATACAAAAATTATTAAAAGAAGGTATCATAATCAAATCGAATTCCCCATGGAGAGCCCAAGTACTAGTAACTAGAAATGAAAGACATAAGCGTCGCATGGTCGTTGACTATTCTGCAACTATAAACCGGTTTACACTTTTGGATGCTTTTCCGCTTCCCAAAATCTCGGATATCATACGCCAACTATCACAGTACAAAATTTTCAATAAGTTGGACCTGAAGTCTGCATATTATCAATGCCCTATACGTAGAGACGAGAGAATTTACACAGCATTTGAAGCTGACGGAGGACTATACGAGTTTTCTAGGTTACCTTTTGGGCTAACGAACTCAGTAGCTGTGTTTCAACGTATTATGCATAATCTGATTCAAGAACATGAACTCCAAGGTACATTTGCCTACATTGATGACATTGTCATCGGAGGAAAAACTAATAAAGAATTAAACGAAAATATGGAAGCTTTTAGAAAGGTTATCAACCGTCTTAACTTGCAACTAAACCCTGTAAAGTGTGAATATGGTATAACCAAACTAAAGTTTCTAGGGCACTTATTGGAAAAGGGAACAATCAGTCCTGATCCAGACAGACTTACACCACTAAAAGAATTACCGATTCCGAACTGCAGTAAGTCACTCAGGCGGGCTCTAGGTCTCTTCTCATACTATTCACCATGGATAGAGAATTTCTCAGATCAGATTTAACCTTTATTAAAGATTACGTCCTTTCCTATCACTGAGAAACTCAAGCTATGAAAGATGAAATTTGCAAGGCTTCGGTTGCAGCCATTGAGGATGAAGTTCCTTTTACGATAGAAACTGATGCATCTGCGACAGCATTAGCAGCCTGCCTTTCCCAGAATGGACGTCCAGTAGCATATTTTTCCAGAACCCTAACGCAGCCAGAGCGTCGACATTCAGCAGTGGAACGTGAATCGGCAGCCATTGTAGAATCTGTGCGTAAATGGCGTGACCTCTTACTCGGTCGACACTTTACCATTATTACTGACCAACAGGCTGCATCATTTATGTTCAACACGCAGACACCAAATCGTATTAAAAACGATAAGCTGCTTCGGTGGAGACTTGAACTTTCAAACTATTCTTATGAGATAGTATATAGACCAGGTTCTCTTAATAACTCTGCAGATACCCTTTCTCGATCATGCTCTGCTTCGCGCTCATTATCACTAAAGGACCTGCACGTAGCACTTTGTCATCCTGGAGTAGCGAGACTCTATCGCTTTGTGAGGCAGAAGAATCTACCATTCTCCATGGAAGATGCTAAGCGCACCTGCGCTGAATGTCAAATATGTGCTGAACTAAAACCAAGGTTCTTCAAACCTCCATCAGGTCGATTAATCCATGCTCTATCCCCCTTTGAACGTCTTTCAATAGATTTCATGGGACCGAAACCATCTACGAATAATCTCAAATACCTACTCGCGATTGTAGATGAATATTCACGCTATCCTTTTGTCTATCCATGTCAGGACATATCAACAAAAACTGTTATAAATTGTCTCCAGAATTTATTTACCTTTTTTGGCTGCCCAGATTCCATCCATAGTGATCGAGGAAGTCAGTTTATTTCATGTGAACTAAAAGAGTTTCTCTGGCAACATGGAGTTGTGATTACCCACTCAACTCCATACCATCCAATCGGCAATGGACAATGCGAGAGAGTGAATGGCACAATTTGGAAAACGATCAAACTTGCACTCAAAACCAGGCAATTGGACGAACGTCACTGGCATGAAGTACTCGACATAGCTTTGCACTCTATTCGATCGCTACTTTGTACAGCAACTAACTCAACCCCACACGAGAGAATGTTTAACTTTTCCAGAAGGTCAGGCACCGGATATACCTTACCCGAGTGGCTGCAAGGAGGACCGGCCCTCCTTAGGACGTTTGTCCGCCAACACAAGTCAGATCCCCTAGTGGAACCAGTAGATATAATATCTGCAACTCCCAACTTTGCAAGAATTCGTTTTCCTGACGGCCGGCAGTCAACAGTCTCAACAGAAGACCTAGCCCCCACTCTTGTCACTGACCCCTCCTCTACAAACTTGGAATCTCCTGTCTCCCCTGATCATGGTACATCACCAAATTCTACTACTCCATCAAACATCCGCGAACCAGAGTTGATTGATCAACAGGAGACCCCAAAGAATAATACCTCACCAAATGGAAAATCTTTCTCTTCAGTCGACAAAACAAAGTGTTTAGAAATAGAAGAGCAGCAGCAACAGTCTGACTTGAGGAAGGACGTTTTCAAATTTCTTCCAGAAGCAACAAAAACGGGAAGGAAGATCACCTGCAACCCGAAATATAAACAAAATGTGGTGGAGAGTGTTGTGAGTTTAGAGCCTTTGATAGGGTATGGCATAAAGGTTTACTTCATAAGATCGCTAGCTATGGTATAGCTGGAAATGTCTTCTCAATTATTAAATCATTTCTTTCTGATAGGTTCATAAGAGTAGTAGTTGAGGGGCAAAAATCAGAAGCTCACAGTATTAATGCCGGTGTCCCTCAGGGGTCCATCCTGGGCCCAACTCTTTTCCTGATCTACATTAATGATCTTCCAAATCACATCCTTACATCATTTGTAGACATTTATGCTGACGACACTACCATTTATGGTAGCACATCTAAGACAGTAAACGACCAAATTCTCTCCAATTCTCTCTCCTCTGATCTTGAGCACGTAGTACAATGGGGTAAGGAGTGGCTGGTTACTTTTAATGCATCTAAAACCAAGCTTCTCTCTTTACATCATCAACATTCTAATCCACATTTGGCATCAATTGAAATGAATGGCTCTCGTCTTCAGGAGGCCTCAAGTTTTGACAAGCTTCTAGGCTTGATCGTTACTCCTGATCTTAAATGGAACACGTACATCAAATCTGTTGCCAAGGCCGCTGGAAAAATGGTGGGATCTTTCTATCGATCCGGTAAATATCTCACTGCTGATGCTATTCTCTATCTATATAAGAGCCAGGTACGTCCAAGGATGGAATACTGTTGCCACATCTGGGCAGGAGCTGCTAGAAAGGACTTGTCCTGCCTTGATAGAGTTCAAAATAGACTTCGTAGCCTCGTAGGAGATGTCCTTTTCTCCCCCTTTCAACCTCTATCTCACAGAAGAGATGTTGCGAGTTTGTCTCTGATGTATCGTTATTTTCATGGAAAGTGTTCGACTGAGCTTCAATCTATGGTCCCCCCTCGCCAAACTTTCACAAGAAACACTCGTCTAACTGTAAACACTATCAATAATTCCCCCCACTCTTTATCTGTGCCTAAACCTAAACGTAGATTCCATGAACAAAGCTTCTTTCTTAGAACTGCACGCCTGTGGAATTGTCTTCCGTTTTCCTGCTTTCCGGCTGACTACAATATTGTTGTGTTCAAGTCTAAAGTAAATAAGTTCTTGATGAGCCGTTCCATATAAGTTATCAAATTTACCAAATTTTCATTACTAATGATTACTACATTGTCCAATTTCTATTGTACACTCTTTAACCCTTATCCTTGAGTGGCCTCTGGGCCTTGATAATGTGGCGATGCCTATGTAAAAAAAAAAGAGCGCTAGTGCGCATGCGCACCAGATGTTTACAAATAGAACTAAATTGGCGCCTTTTCCCAGCTTAGTCGTTCGTTACCGACCATGTTGTTGTACCTGCTGAATTTTATGTTGAATAAAACCTTTCTAATATCTTAAAAGGTCTTTATTTTTCATTACAACGTATACAGCGCCCCAAAAGTTCCAAAACCTCATTATACAAGATGGATTGCTAACAAACGAATGTTTCCCACAAAGGTCTAACTTGGAACAAGTTACAAAAATAGCCGTTGGATTAATATCTTTGACTTTTTGTTGCATACTGCCGTGGATTCCAGATATGTTTGCCACATTATCATACCCTTCATCGCAACACAATTGAATACCCAGTCCTTCGTTTTCTAGTTTCTCAAATATATCACTAGTTAGTTGTTTTACCTTTCATATGAAAAAAATCCAAGGAACGACTCCTGCACTTCAACTGTATCATCGCTACTGACATGTATGAACATAGTACTTTACTGCCTGTGCCTTGCTGGAATTTGACAAAGTTCTTTTAATACTACATCGTAGTGAAATTACAATTCAAGAAGCTCCAAAGTTACCTTTGTTTAATGATCACGCATCCTTACGATATCTCCTAAATGATAAGTTCTGTCACACGAAGAAAAGTATCACATCTAAAACTCTGTGCAAAATGCTCTGAAGTTATTTTACTTTTTTTTCATCAGGTAAATATGTTTTGCATCGATGGTTGCTTGCATCTGGAGTTCTGACGCCAATGTTTTTCACGACAGATGATACTTTGTTCGTGTTCAATAATTTTCGGATTTAGCTTCCATCAGACTTTGAAACCAATGACGAAAGTAGACATTCCAGTAGTTTTGTCATCTTTGGCAAACAACCGACAATAAAAGTAGTAAAATTTTCTGTCACACAGCGAGTACGTCATCCACGAACGTAGCACCTTGTCACCAGTGAACAATAAATAATAAAACCCGCAGATAATTGTCACAATTCACCATTAACCAATGCACATGGCCTTTTGACCGACGAAATGTGCCTGATTATTCTTGAATGCTTCGCTGCCATTTTGATGATATCAGTTTTGAAATTATCACAGGAATTTGCTACGGTGACACGTCGTTGAATATTGACAAATTATTGGTGGTGCTGGCGGCCAAAGTTGAAAACTCTTCTTCAGATTGAGCTGCAATTAATGAATCATATTGTTTTTCAATGTAAGTTTACTCGTTTCCGCTGTCTCTCTGGTGCTCGCTATCTTTTAAACTTGAAGAATGTTTTCTTGAATTGTTGTTCATGTGACGTTCCTTTGACAGTTTCTAGTTTTTTTTGTTCAGCAAAGTCCCTTTCATAGCATTTAGTGCTGCATCTTTTACCTTTTGGGCTTGGTGTTGCTGATAGCTGTTGGGGGTTTTTGACGTTATCAAGCCTCCAATTACGCAAATAAATTGAAAATTAGTTGCAATTGCAAAAATAATAATGCGACAGAACAAAGATATAATGAATTAATAAATTGATAATTTTAAATGATTAATGATTTGCTTTTCAATGTTTCCTTACAACCCTACCCAGATCTTAGAAAATTAAATTTTTCCTCAGACTAAATCGCTTGCTTGCAACCATGTAATTACATGATGATATATGATGAATAAATTCTACCTTCAAACAGTGGTGATGGGGGCAAAAATTTTGATAGGAGGTGGGTGGGGATACATTATGTTTAAATCCGACATTTGGAACAAATTTCATGTTTTATGATATCTGTTTTCATGTGTTGCTAATCTGCCACGGCGTCACGAACAGAAACAGTACATATACTTGCTAAGCTAGTTATTCTCATTTAACCAAGAAACTATTTACTCATAGGAAATATTTTGCGTTAGAAAATGAATTGAAATACTGTATATTAAACAATATATGAATGTATTTTGAGTCACAAAATCTCAGCAAAATTATAAGTTTAATTATATAACTACGAATCACTGCATTACTGTTTCAGATATTGGACATTTCTTAGCAAAATATGTTCATTTACTGGTATTAAACCAACATGGCTTTTTGTATTCAGATTTACAGCTACAGACCGAGCACAACGCACTTCAGATAACAAAAACATTCAGAAGTGATTTTTACAAAGCTAGAATAGAACAGAATCATCAACAAAACAAAGAAAGGGATTAGACATCCTAGCAATCAAATCATTGATGAAAATAAGTATAAGACATTAATAAATTAAATGCACACTAGCCGCACCCACAGATAAAATTTTTCAAAGATAGAAAAATGACAAATGAAAGCGCACTTTAACCAATTCAGATTTCAAATTGAGAAGAGTTTTCGGCACACTGTCACTAGGTATGTCAGAATTTGGGGGGAATTTTTGACACTCCTAACACAAAACTGCGAATAAAATATAAAAACCTCGTAATTTCTCTTTTAAAAGTGGGTTGTTTATTTTCTTTATGGAATATACTTCTAAAATAAACTATTAAAGTTGTTTAAAAAATAATAAAAATATTATTTTTTGAATGACAGTGTTTAGAAAATGTTTACAAAATGTCAGCGCGCTTTCATGCAGCCATTTTTTATATAAGGAAATCAATTGAATTTTACGAGTTAAATTTTTTCCAATTTTTTTCACTTTAAAAATCTATCAATATTTTTCTAATGGTTGAATTTTTACGATATTTTCAGGGTCAATGTGAAATTTTATGCTCTTTTCAATAAATCGAATATAATATCCTAGACAATCGTTTTTTTAAATTCACCCCCCCCCTTTTTAAATGTCTATTCAAATGAAAATAATTAATTTTCTCACCTCAAATTTATATATCACAAATTGAAGATCAATAAATAAAATAAGCTAATTTAAAACAAAAAAGAACAGTTATTTGCAAATTTACCTATAAAGTCTAAAGTTTAAAACCGTAAAAAACACGTTGAATTTTATTTGTTTTTTTAAGTGAGACCTTATAATCTTGTTATATTATCCAGAAAATTTCGTAGAATTACGACAATTTTTTCTGTTTCATTCAATGTTTTTTTAGATATTTAAATAAAAATTTTACTCCATAAAGAAAAAATAAAATATATTAAATCAAAAACTCATGTATTTCTTTGAGAAAAGAAAAAAATCAAAAATTCGTCGAGTGTTTTTTTTTAAGGCAAAAACTGATAAGCAAAATGCGATTATTTTTTACCTACGGTGACACATATTTCTTCACGCACAAAGATTCACAGCTTCCGCGTATGTGTTGATTTTACGTCCTTTTGTTCATCCATATTTCAAAACAGGAAGAAACACCGCTTCGCTAACACCGGCTAATGCTTACGTAATGGCGGTCCTTTAAAATAGTTGCTTAAAAAATTCTTTTATTTAAAAAATACATGGAATATAAAATATAAATATAGACATATTCTCATAAATGAAGAATGGAAACATCCATTGATTAGTATTTTATATAGGTAAGTGATATTTTGAATTTATATATATTTATTATATTTAGATAAAGTTAAAATGCGTTGAATTTCGTGAAATCTTTTTTTTAAAGAAAACCGATTTTTTTTAAATATTTTCGATAAAACATTTTATTATTTTAAAGTTTGGTCTTTGCTCCTTTTACTGAAATAAAAACATTAGGGTTTAAATTACATTATCCATATTGTTATAAGCTTCGAAAGATAGCGAGTCTATATAATCACTCCTTTTTAATAGCGAATTCTGACACTCCTACACTATCACTTATATTTAATCTTTGTAATTTAACGATAAGAACTGTGTGCCCTGATTAAAAGTTCAAATATATGTCGAATTCTTAAAACAATAAAGAACAAGCTTACACACTGTCTTCATTAATGCATTTATTTAAGATGAGAAACCTGAGCCGAAATCTTCGCAAAATACAAACACACAGTAACAATGTTCATTCTTTGTTGCAGTTGAAGAGTAGATATTAGTGATGGAGCGATTTCAAAAATTTCCCGATTCCGATATAATTACTGATTCCGTTCTAAATTCCCAATTCCGATACAAGTACCAATTCCGATTTAAAAAAAAAAAGTAGTTGCAGTAAATCTATTTGTGTTCATCATACTCATCAGAATTATCATCGAGGAGACTTGGCGATTTAAACAGATTTTCTATGCGAACTTTCCACCAAAGATCCCAATTTTTGACGCTCCGAAGATAGCTTATCATTAGCCATCTTGATTGTCTGTTTAAGCTCGACACTTGTTCTTTTCCAAACCGAATAAAAGCTTTAGATACCGTTAAAGTACATAAAACTTATCCTAATAGGTAGAAGAGTAAGTTATCTTACTTTGGGTGTATCGAAATTATTATCACCACTTCCAATGAAGGTCACTTCGACGTATAAAAACGTTACCAATACAATGGCAAAGAAAAGCAACATAAAAATGAGAAGAGAAAAGACTTGGTGGATAGAAACAAACAAACAATTTTATTAGGAAAACAAAAAAAATAGAGCCCAAAAATGTTTACAAGCTGTCTGCTGCTAAGATTTTGCTCTCAGTTATAAAGAAAGTCCTTTGTATGCTAATAATTACAAAAGATAGAAAGAAAGAAAGGAAGTAAGAAAGACAGGTTGAGAATAACTTTTTTTTGCTGTGATATAAGATTTCAACTAACGTAGGATATTTCATTAAAAAGGTCGAACTATTTTAGCAAAGTCGAAAAGAGTTCGCTCCCTTTGTTTGCAATTTAAGCTTACATGTCGTCTTTTTCTTTAAATAAAAGTCCTCTTGAGTTGATTAGTTGAAATATCTGCAGACAAAGATAAATTATTATCCGAAATAATGTTAAAAGAGTGTTTTTTTTTATATCGAGGGATTTATTTCTTCATTTTCCTGAAGGAACAACCTGGAAAAACACACTTAATTCTTCGTATGATAACGTTCTCTGAATAGGCAAGGAGTTTGGTAAAAAAAGCCTTCTTTGAGTCCGGTCAGAAAAGAAATATTCTTTTCTTTTGACTTAGAAATACTGCAGCTTGAGACGTATCCATTTTAGAAAAAATATCTAGTTATAGTGATAAACATTTCCAATTCAATCTTTCCTAGTGAGAATATTTCCCATATGTGTCTTCTCTTCTGCAAGCTGGTACTTTTCCGACATATTTCACTGCCAAGTCTTTGACAGATTTCTTGGATTTCCTTGAAGTAGATTTCTGTCAGTGAGATAGGAATTTGTCAGGTAGCTTAGACACAATTACTTCAACATTATAAACTTCGCCAGGTAACTTAGACGAGTTCACTTTAACATTTTAACATCCTGTTTAGATGGGGAGAAGATAGCACATCCACATTCGAAGTGTCAAGTTCGCACTACTTACTCCAGCTTAAATTTAATCACAAAACGCAGAAATGTGCAGATCAATCAACAGGCAGAAATTAGTCATATGACCAACTACATCAGCAGCAGTGAAGCAAACTCAAGAGAAAGGAAGAAGAGGAAAAAAGAATGAGAAGAAATATATCGTTGTAGAGTTGAATGTAATAATCAAAGAGGAAAGCGCCCCCCCCATGTGTGTGTGTCGTGCAGTCATACAACTTACTTTCAGATGGGATCTGAGAGAAAGAGAAATTAAAGATGGCAGCCATGGGGTGTAGTCACGTGGAATCTCATGAGATTTCATCTTCCACTGCACACGTATGCAAATGGAATGGGGTTAGTTTTCTGAGAAAATGTCTGTTAGCAGAGGCAGTGGGGAGAGACGTGCTGGAAGTTGAGAGAGAAAGTTGTCAGTGACGAATTCTAGCTGGACTTTTGCGGATTGTATTTGGTTTATTTTGTTTTGCTGTTTATCAGCCCATTTAACGTCAAGCTATTTCGGCATAATGGGGGACAAATTCGACCTTAAATTAATACCGGAATTTGACAGCTCGACCCCGATACTTGACTGGCTGGAGAAGGTGGAACTACATTGCCTGTTGTCTAGTGTGAAGAACATTGAACATGTGCTTCCTCTATGTCTGTCCGGCGGGGCTTTCGCAGTATATCAACAGCTTAGTCCTGAGGAAAAACAGGATTATGAAAGGATCAAGGCAGCATTATACAAGGCATTCGCTATCGACCCCGCCACTGGTTGGGAGAAATTTGAGGCAAGAACCTTGCATTCCGGTGAAACTGTCGATGTTTATTTGGCCAAGCTGACGAAATTGACGGTGTTGTTTGGTGGGCTGCCTGAGCGGGCTTTGGCATGCAAATTTTTGGCAGAGCTCCCAACCGGAGCAAAGCAACTCCTGTGGACTAGCTCAAGCATAGCTTCATTGTCGACTTGGTAGACCGGGCCAGGACCGTGATGAAGAATACTTATGAGATGGGAGAACCGGTAGTTACTGCTGCACAGCGCACATTAAATGACGATAGACCATCCGAGGGGCCCATCCTGCGCAGTGAAGTCATGTGTTATAGGTGCAATAACCAGGGCCACATTGCTAGGAACTGCCGGCAGTGACTGACAGCTATTCGCTGCTACCGATGTAATAAGACTGGTCGTATGGCTCAGGATTGTTCGGGAAACGGGGTCGGGGACAAGGTGCCAGCGTCGACCTCTTCCCCAAACAGAAATTAGACAAGGCGCTTCCGACCATTCAGGTCTATGTCAATGAGACATTGTGCTCAGCACTCTTAGACTCTTGCACCATAGTGAGTGCGGGCCTCTGCCGCACTTAGAAGAAGAAGACTACTAGATTAACCACCCTCAGTTGAGCGATGCGGACATATTGCGGGGTGGGCACTGTGAACATTTGCACTAAAACTGGAAATTCAGCTAACATCAAAGCACTGGTAGTACTTGAGAAACCGCTGAGCTTTAACCTGCTTCTAGGCTATGATGCCATCAGAGCCCTAGGTGGTGCTCACATAACACAGACGGGGGCGATACAGTTTTAGGAGAATGTTCCAGTGTGTGCTGCTTTGAAGATTGATCAGCCAGGCTTTATTGTCGAGTTTGACCAGCAGCAAAAGGCTTGGACAGCCGCATGAAAGTGGTTGGAAAACCAGGAACCAGCCAAACTGTGAAATGAGGTAACAGAGTACAATGTTCCAGACCAAATGAGGTCTGCATATGAAGAGGAACTTCGTGATTGGATCAAGGGTGGCTGGTTGATTCCCTACCCCTATGAGAATCTTGGACCTCCCAAAGGCCTGATTCCGCTGATGGTGGTCGCTCAGCACAACAAAGCAAAGGTGAGGCTAGTGATGGACTATCACAAACTGAATGCGCATGTTGATGCATTCACGGCAGATGCTGACGTTTGTGCTAGCAAGTTACGAGAGTGGCACCAGCAGGGTTCCAATGTGTCCCTGCTGGATCTAGGAAAAGCATACCTGCAGGTCCGAATCAGTGAAACAATGTAGCCATTTCAGATGGTAGTGTTTGTTGGCAGGAGGTACTGCCTTACCAGGATAGGCTTTGGGCTGATCATGGTACCCCAAATAATGAAGACCATTATTAACACTGTGTTGTCACAGGAAGAGACAATAAAAGATGGAACATCGACGTACCTTGAGGACATATATGTGAACAAAGACATTGTGTCATCATCACGTGTGAGGGCCAAACTGGCTGAGTTTGGTTTGACGTGCAAGGATCCAGAATGTTTGGTGAATGGCGTTTGTGTCTTGGGCTTGAACGTTCGACAGGAGCGAGGGACTTTGGAATGTAAGGGCGGAACTGCAGTTCTTGAAATGCCCGATGTCTTCATGAGGCGAGCAGTATTCTCCCTGTGTGGAAAACTTGTGGTGCACCTACCAGTGTGTGGATGAACTCGTGTGGCAACAGGCATCATAAAAAGGAGGACAAGCGCAGTCACCAAAGGCTAGGATGATGAAACAGCCAACGATCTGTTGGTTTACATGGTGAAGGAGACCATCGCTAGGGTAAAGCAGGATGACTCCGCCAAAGGAGAATGGTGCATGCAGAGAGACAAACTGAATGTGTGGGTGGATGCGAACTCTCTGGCAATTGGAGAAGAATGATGCTATGATTGAGGATGCTTGCTGGTTGCGACTGGCAAGTGACACTGCTCATATCAACCGTGCAGAGCTCGATGCAGTGATAAAAGGTATCAACCTGGCACTCCAGTGGAAAGTCAGGAAATTATGCATACACACAGATTCCCTATGCGTGTACCACTGGATATCAGACACACTGAAAGGCAAGACTAGGGTGCAGGACTAGGGTGCACACTAAGGCAGCCAGCGAGATGCTGATCAGACAGAGGTTGGAGACTGTAAAAAGCCGGTAACAGAGTATAACTTGTCTGTGGATGCGGTACTGGTTACTTCAAATTGCAACCTTGCTGATAGACTCACTCGGGTGCCACGGAGATGGTATGACATCATGAAGAAGAAAGCCGAGCCATAATGTGCCGCCTCTATTGAGGTGGCAGATGAAATCAGGAAGATACACCACCTCAGTGGACACCCCGGAGTGAGACAGACATGTTATTTTGTGCAGTTATCCAATCGATCGGTGTCCAAAAGTGCAGTGAAAAGAATGCCAAACATTTCAGTCAATCGACCTCGCCCCAGCCAGATGGTGGAAAGGTCAACTGGGAGTAAGCGCGACTTGGAGCTGACTGGGTATGGACATAACCCACTATGACAGCCAGCACTTCCTTGCCCTGATCGATTGTGGACTGACAAGGTTTGCAATCTGGCGCCCATTAATAAGACAGGATTCCTCCAGTGTAATCCATGAATCCATATTTTATGAAAGGGGACCGTCTGAAGAGATCCTTACAGACAATGACACGCCCTTCTGCAGTGGGGGGGGGGTGTTCAAACGTTTCGTAGACGAGTGGGGGATCCAGCTCAGACACAGATGTGCATATGTACCAAGTGGCAATGGCAAAGCAGAGCGGTGCCATCGAAGCATGAAGAGGATCGTAGCAAGAAAACAATGCACGATCTCCAAAGGCTGGCATGACTGCTACAAGCGCACCCACCAATGCGATCCATTGCTATCGATTGCACATCAAGGACATTGACACCCGTCTGCCTGATCGGCAGGAAACCCGAGGGTCGTATGAGTTAAGGGGCTGTTTGGGTGAAGCCTCCCAATAATCGATGCCTCAACAACTTTCAAAGAGGGCGAATCACTGGCATCATCAGTGAGCAAGCCATACTAGTCAATGGTACTCCACGACATGTGAAGGATATCCAGCATGCCATGAATATAAACCAGTTGGTGAGTAGCAGTAATGGTGAATCGTCCAACGATGACCTGTGGACTCGTCCTATTCTCCGCGATGGTACAATTGTGAACTCCAAAGCTGACGCTGATAGTTCCAGCACCCCTTCTGAGAGCTCCGACGAAGATGAAGAAGTCCAGCCTGATGGTATGACTGTATGCCCTAACACTGATGCTAATGGTTTCGACACAACTTCTGAGAGCTCCAATGAAGATGAATCCCCCTTCGTAGGCGTGCCCGCAACAAACGACCATGTCCACCATGCCAAATGTGTGGTCTGAAGACAAGGAGGGAGTGTAGAGTTGAATGTAATAATAAAAAATGAAAGCGTCCCCCCGTGTGTGTGTGTGTGTGTGTGTCGTGCAGTCATACAACTTACCTTCGATGGGATCTGAGAGAAAGAGAAATTAAAGATGGCAGCCATGGATTTATAAGGTGTAGTCTCGTGGAATCTCATGAGATCTCATTTTCCACTGCACACGTATAAAAATGGAATGGGGTCAGTTTTCTGATAAAATGTTTGTTGGCAGAGGCAGTGGGGAGAGACGTGCTGGAAGTTTAGAGAGAAAGTTGTCAGTAACGAATTCTAGCTGGACTTTTGCGTATTGTATTTGGTTTATTTTGTTTTGCTGTTTACCGGCCCATTTAACGTCAATCACCCAAAAATTTTCTACATGGAATATTGATTTGTTATGTATGAGAATTTTTTACTCCTTTTTTTTTTTCGTTTGTTGGCTTTTCTGCTAAATCGCCGAAAATAGTTAGTTATCTTCTTCCGGTTCTGTCATTAGACGTTATCTACTTCTGGTTGCTCCTTGGGACGAGTGACTAGACCAAATTAAATAACATCAGCAAGTTACATGACTTTAGTTCCTTGGTCTTCTTAATATTGCGATGGACATGACAAAAACGACCATATAATTAAAAAACGGCGATATAATTAAAAAACAACCATATAAATAAAAAACGACATTTTAGAACTATTCTTGAAGAGGATATAGTTTTAAGTGGGATTTAAGTGTAGAACGAAAGTACATATTTTAAAATATTTACTTTTGGAACATTTTCATTGGGACCCAACACGTTTGATGCAGAGACAGAATAAAGGAAAGAAATTCGACACACCTTTCATTGTTACAATTCGAAAGTGAAACAGAAAAGAAAAGAAAAATGAACGACAGTTCTCACAAACCGGTGCAATTCTTTTTTTCTCCCTACGTTTTCTTTCCCAACTTGGTCCAGTGTCTCTTCCTTTCTTTGCGACATTCTCTCCCATGGTAACCTTTATTTTCAATCATTTTGGACTCTTTTTTTGTGCAAAAGGACTGGTGATCAAGGCACCAAGTTAACCTATATAACGTGGTTGTTATATTTTCACTCGAACACAACACAGTCGCAAAAGAATAGAGGAAAGAAATGCGACACACTTTTCATTCAGTTAATAAGGAATTTATTAACAGTCATTTTAAAACCAAACCACAGACACGTAATTTTCCAAGCCAGCGACTATATGGGTTCATCTCAGCTTTTCTCCCAGGGTCAATTACAACCAGCTACTATCCTGACGCTCGCCTTATGACACACGGTCGTCTGACAATTTTTCAAAGTTCGGGTTTCATTCTTTTTAAAAGTTCTTGTCGCACTGACATGTGCTTAAAAATCCTCTCATGCCACCTCGTGATTTCAAATCTTTGTTCGCTTTTCTTTCCCTTCTCTTCTACTGTGACGTCACCTCACGCAACAGCTTGATCATTTACATACGTAGAGATGCCACTTCTCTTCGTTATATTCTAGTTTTTAAGCAAATAAATCGATTTTTCTAAGTTAAGTGTCTTTCACAGTTCTTGCATTATCTTTTACAATTATTATATTAATAAAAAAGTAAATTAAAATCCTATTATATTACATTTTGGTTTATTCATAAATATGTTCGAGATTTTAATATTTTGTTAATATTTTGAAAAAATCAATTACTTTGTGACTGTTGATAACTTGAAAAGAATTTGAAAGTGTTTAAACTATTTGAATAGGAATTCATTTAAATATTATTTGGGGAAAGAGGACAGAGTTAGACACAAGATCGGGTTTTTAATTTGGGTAAAATCTAGCTCCTCAAAAAGAGGAATTCTGGATAGGAACAAAAAAATTGTTGCAGTCATGAAAGATTTCTTCTTCATTAACCGAAAACAGAAAAGGTGAAGTGTGGCATCAAAACAGATTTTATTTAATGAGGCTCTGGCAGTATTATATACTATCAGCGCCTCATTTGGGTAACACCGAACTTAGGCACAAGTGTTATATAGGCGGTCTTAAGACGAAAGTACCACTTGTGCGTATGTTACGTGAGTTCTTATTAGTAAAGATACGAGTCTTAGTGAGAGTTTGTCTTATTACAGAGAGGGATGTTGAAGGACTCAGAGAGAGAGATTTTTGTTGTAAGAGACTTAGAGAGAGATGCTTATCTTAGAGAGATTGTTCATTTTATTGTAAGATTCTTATGTATTAAATGTTCATTCCTTAGATGTGTAGAATGGAAGAGAAGGAGAAGCTCTTTGAGTGAAAACATTTTGTTCACTGTTCAGACATTGTGTAGACATGGGATGTTGATTTACATTGTGGATATGAAATGTGTATGTTAAGACATTTTATAACACAGATATATAATACAATTTTCACTTTACCTTTTTGTAAGAATCATAAACACAAGACGAGCTTTACAAAACACATGATGGTTTATTTCGTCATACGACCGGCCGTGATTTTTCCATCATCAAGAATTCAAGGTTTCACATTTTTTTCTTGAAGTGACGTCTCGCTTCCTAGACGACTGACTGTCTCTCTCCGAGTTTTTTTTCTGACTGACTTCTTTTACTCTAAAGTTTTTTCTCTATTCCTAGAACTTTCTATTTTCCGTGACGTTATACACATGTTAAAACATGTGCCTCTTTTCACGTGTTCTGGACATACGTGTCCAAAACTTTTCTTATTTCTACAAAAGGAATTTTAACCTATACTCAGTAACCTATTTTTCCAATATGTTAAAAACATTATCTTATAAGCTGCATTCTTTCAATTTAAAACTTCATAACAAACTTGACAATTCACATTCTTTTCTTGAAATATTTTATCTATATTCTAAACAAACGTTTGTTTTACATTTTTAAATTCTCACACGTAATCTATTTCTAAACCTAAATTACGAGGTTCGAATTTCGTCTATTCTATTTCATTTTCATTTTAACTAAATCTCTCTATTTTTATACTTACATGAAAAGGGGACAGCCCTTATCATGTAACATCCTTCCCTTCCATATTTCACACAAAAAATGTATGCATTTTTAAATTTAGTACATATCTTTTTTTTCTACATCTACACAACCACACGGCTAGGAAAGATCAGGCTAAAAAAAAAATCTCTTTCAGTCAGCCCTTCACGGCCGACTTCACAATTATTTATTTTTTTATAAGATCAGAACCTTTCTAATCTTCGTGGCATTTACTTTTTGGGTGTAGGGTCTTTACCTATGATTCACATCAGCTATTTTCCAGCCACCCATGTGCCGCAGACTAGAGGTTTTCACCTTTCTCGAAATGGACGACTTCCTGCGTCCCTAGTGTCCTGATCTCTCTTTCCGCATGTTTAGTCTTATCAAGTATGGCTTTGTTTTTTTTTTTCTATAACTATATTATACGGGACATACCAAAGCTCATATACTTAAATCTTTGTGGTTGGCTTCAGAAGTTTAAGATATACCTTTTTTTTTCTCATACGGATTCACTCGGATTTCCTTGCTTGGATTCTTGAAACTTCGACGAGGATTTAGAAATATCACCCCTAACTAACTAACACCTTTCGCGCCCAACACCTTAATTGCGCCTAAATTCTATCTAATTGCCCGATTTTTTGTGATTTTTCTTTTCTCTCACCAGCTTCTAAGATCCAGCAGATATATCCCACATTCATGCGTCTCTAAAAAAAAATACAAGGTTATATCTTTCTTACGTAATCCACGGCATATCTTTGCCTGTCTCTTACTTCATTAAGCTATATGTGATTGCCTCGGGACTACTTATCCTCGGTTTACTGGTCCTCTTAAGAATTTTCGTATTCTTTCCAACACCTGTTTATTAATTAAGCCAAGTCTTACCACTTTGCTTGGAGTCGTTACGTGCAACCAGCTTATTTTAAGCACTTAATTAACCAGGTTCCCAAATCTTTCGTATAGGAGCATATCTTGTGCTTATCAATCCCTACTAAGTCACTTTTCTTGGAGAAAAATTTTTAAGATCTCAAAAAAAACAAAAAAAAACAATTGCTAAAAAAACATCTTTCTTACGGCTTATCACATCTAAAAACTCTCTAAATACCCGTTTACGTAATTTTAATTCTTGTCCCCCTTCTAAAATTCTAACAGAATCTGTAAGCCAACCATACGTCTTAACTAGTTTTATTTTCTCCTAGACTGTTTAAATCTAATGTATATTTACTGATAACTTTGAATTCTTGCTGTGAAAATCAATAACATTTACATACATACGACAATTTACAATATTTGTTCAACATCATAAAAACATTTTCAAAAAAAATACCTTAATACATTTAACCATGATTTACACAAAACTATGATCAACAGTTTATAACTTTTTTTCAAAAAAAAAATTATCTGAAACAAACAACAATTCAACAAATCTGTCCAAAACAATTGTCCCTTTTTTTTCAAAAACAAAACAAATGAAACACACAAAAAGCCGAAAAGTTCAACTATGAACACAAAATGCATTTCCAAACAGAATTTACACGCTGTTTCAGAGACTACATGCGACCTTTGAAAAATTCGTGTTTGATTGACAGATTAAATTCAACAATTCGTCCAAACGATTTCATATTGACACAAATTTCTGATTGACACTCCATACAAATTTCAAAACAATACTGGGTGACCCCAATCTCTGTTTTTGCGTGTATGTGTGTGTGTGTTTTTTTAACAAACCAATTCATTTATCAATGAATTACGCATGGTGACTTGTTTACTATATTTCCATAGATTACTACGGATTTCTTTTACGGCATATCGGCCTTTTCTTTTCTTTTTTAAATATTTCTGTTCTACATAAACAAAAGAATTCATTTCAATGAATTATGCACGGTGACTTGTGTTTACTACTATTTATTCATTACTCTGGATTTCTTTTACGGCATATCGGCCTTTTCTTTTTTTCTTTTTTTTAAATAGTTCTTGTATCTTTTGTTCTCTGTGTGCGTGTGTGTTCAATTTTTTTTTCTTTTTTTTGTTCGCATTTCTGTGATCGTGTAATTTTTTTCCGTGGTATTATTTATTTATTTAATTATTTAAATTATGTTGGACCCCTTTAAAACGTTGTGTTTTTAATTTTTTTCCGTGGTAACCGAAGTTCTTTTTTTTTTTTTTTTAACCCACCCTTGCTGGGTGGTCTGGACATTTACGGCACCAAATTATATATATGTTACATATAGGGGTTTCATTGAGAGAGTCTTAGAGAGAGATGCTTAGAAAGAATCTTATTAGAGTGTTTGCTTGAGAGAGAGTCTTATTACAGTGTTTGTCGTTGAGAGAATTTTATTATGAGGGATGTTGAAAGACTCAGAGAGAGATTGTTCTTGTAAGAGAGATGTGTTGTAAGAGTTCTAGAGAGGGATTTGAAAGGACTCAGAGAGAGAGAGAGAGATTTTTGTTGTAAGAGACTTAGAGAGAGATGCTTATCTTAGAGAGATTGTTCATTTTATTGTAAGATTCTTATGTATTAAATGTTCATTCCTTAGATGTGTAGAATGGAAGAGAAGGAGAAGCTCTTTGAGTGAGAACATTTTGTTCACTGTTCAGACATTGTGTAGACATGGGATGTTGATTCACATTGTGGATATGAAATGTGTATGTTAAGACATTTTATAACACAGATATATAATACAATTTTCACTTTATCTTTTTGTAAGAATCATAAACACAAGACGAGCTTTACAAAACACATGATGGTTTATTTCGTCACACGACCGCCGTGATTTTTCCATCATCAAGAATTCAAGGTTTCACATTTTTTTCTTGAAGTGACGTCTCGCTTCCTAGACGACTGACTGTCTCTCTCCGAGTTTTTTTTCTGACTGACTTCTTTTACTCTAAAGTTTTTTCTCTATTCCTAGAACTTTCTATTTTCCGTGACGTTATACACATGTTAAAACATGTGCCTTCTTTCACGTGTTCTGGACATACGTGTCCAAAATTTTCTTATTTCTACAAAAGGAATTTTAACCTATATTCAATATGTTAAAAACATTATCTTATAAGCTGCATTATTTCAATTTAAAATTTCATAACAAACTTGACAATTCACATTCTTTTCTTGAAATATTTTATCTATATTCTAAACAAACGTTTGTTTTACATTTTTAAATTCTCACACGTAATCTATTTCTAAACCTAAATTACGAGGTTCGAATTTCGTCTATTGCTATTTCATTTTCATGTTAACTAATCTCTCTATTTTTTACTTACATGAAAAGGGGACAGCCCTTATCATGTAACACAAGGCCAGTAGCGGAAAAGTGGGGGTCGAGGGTCATCTAATTACTTTGCGGAAACTTTATTGAAATTTTATTAACCCTAAACTAGTCTCTATCACCAGAATACCTCGTTCTCTCTTACCTACTTAAAATATCCCCAGATGCTGTTATTTTTTATTTACAATTCTGTGAAAAGAAAAAGAAAAAATGTTTGGGTCTGGGATTGGGATGCTGAAGGAAGTCCAGCGTTATATTCTTTTGCCTGTTCGTTTTTCTTGCGTTTTTTGTCTTTTGGTTTTGTCACTGCCATTTCCCTTTCTTCCTCTGATTCTGAGAAAAGTGGCTTAGACTTCCTCCTCATTGCTACCGTGATTACCCTTGTTGTTGTTTTGGAGGTTGCTTCTAGCTTCTCTTTTTTGGAAGCGACGTTACTCCAAGTTGTAGGTGCTGCATGCTCCATCTTTTCTTCCTCTCCTGTCTTTCACGGAGGCTCCTTTCTTGTTGTCTTCTGTGGGGCTTTCTGAGGGCAAGCTCTGGACATATGTCCTAGTTTCTGGCAATGCCAGCAATCAGGTTTCATCCCTTACACTATGATTGACATTGACTACCCCTTGCAATCTAACTGGTTGGAGATGCTATTAAATCCCTTTCAATCTACCCTCACTAGTACCCAATAATCTCCTCTTATAATATTCCTAGGATTCCGAACCAGATTCACTCCTTTAACTTCTCCATATTGAAGCAGGGGGCTGTCTTTATTTTTGACCGATACTCTAGTTTCATTCGAATGTTTCTCCACGTCAGATCTTCTTTTGCCAGTTTTGTGATTCTTCCTTGTTCAACAAGAGCAGATCCCACGTGGCATAGTTTCGTCTCACAATATATCTAGTGAGTCCTTTACTTTTCCGGTATGAGGTCACCAGTGACACTGATCTTTCTTGGGTCTTTCAAGTGTCCCTGGTATTAGCTTTATTTGATTCCCTATGGGATATTGCCGGTAGGTGTTATCAAAAAAGTCCTTGTAATATTTGGGGGACTTCTTTACCTGTGGTCACCAGTTCACTGTTGGTTTTGTTTCTTCCTCTTTTTGGGGGTTGTTTTTCTAGGTGTTTTTTTGGGTTTCTGGTATCGGGGGGGGTCTGTTACTGTGAGAGCTGGGCAATCCTCCTTTTGTTGTTTGACCTGCTGTACCCTCTATGACCCTCCCAAGGAGCACCTATCTAGGATTTCTAATGATCTGGCTTCCTTAATACTTTCTTTTAGCCTTTTCAGGCTGTTCATGACCGATCTAACTTCCCTAAGTTGATAATGGATAGAGGAGGGAAAAAATCCCTTCTCTATCACCCACCACGATTTCTTTCTCGTTCTTGCTTTATTTGCTGTGGCCTTTTCTAGTTTTCCAATTTTGTCCCAATCTGTTGGTTCTCCACTCGGTGTTTTTGCTACCCATCTAGACCATTCCTCCTTACTATAGGAAGCTGCTATGTCATATGCATAGGTTCAGAAAGTTCCGTAGCGAAATTTCTTGCATAATGGATTCTAAGATATGTTCTTTCCCAGAACTGTTTTGCCTCCGGGCTTGGCACCAATCGCTTCTCACAGAACTATGCCTTTGGGCGTGGAATCCTCTCCCAGAACTATGCCTCCAGGGTTGGCAATGATCTCCTCCAGAACTATGCCTCTGGGTGTAGCAATGGGCCTTCCTGGAAGTATACCTCTGGGTGTGACATGTATGCTACTGGGCATGACATATGGAGTTCCTGGAACTCTGGCTCTAGGTATAGCAATGGACACTGGGGTGTCACCGAGCGTGCCCCCCCCCCAACATACGTTCAGGGCGTACCAGGAGCCCTCGAAATGAACACTGAGGTGCCACCGGGTGTGACAACTCCCCCCCCCAACAGATTCTAACACTGGTGTCCCTCAAGGTGGGCGATTCAGCTGCCTGATTCATCGCTATTTGTAAGCCTAGGGAGATCATCACCTTAAAAAAGGTACACAAGTCTCTCCAAAACCTGTCTTGGACTATGTGTAACAAAAATGAAAAAACAGTTAATTACAAAATTACCAAAAAACAAAAACCATAAAGGTCCTTTAAAGGTCTTGATTCCATAAGAATGGGGTCAGTTTTTGAAGGAAAAACCTTTGAACCTAATCAATGGATTAAGTAGGTTTCGTTACTGTGTAGCATCAAACAGATTTCATTTAGTTTGTTCCTCCCGGTTTTGGCATTATCTACTACCTGAGTCTCATTTGGGTAACCCCAAACTTGGGCACAAAGCCAGTAGGGGAATGTGAGGGTCGAGGATCATGTAACTTCTTTGCTTAAATATTATTGAAATCTTATTAACTCTAAACTAGTCTCTATCACCATAAGGCTTCATTCTCTCCATGGCGTTTTCCTATTTAAAATATCCCAAAATGCTGAGATTTTTTATTTACAATTCTGTGAAAAGAAGAAGAAAAAACATGGATTTACAACAACAAAAGCAAAAAGTTATATACAAACTTAAAGCATTTTTTTTATGAGATAATGAGGAGTAAAGTAACCTAAAAAGGAAAAAAAACAACTAAATAAAATGACTATTGGAGCGGGTTAGTAAGGCCCTCCCTACCTATTTTTAAGTGTAGAATGCTCACTGTTTTCCAACCCAAGTCAAAAACAAGCAAGTCATTTCCTAATGGGGAATGGAGAACCTAAAGATAATTTTTTCAAAAATCAAATTAGTATGGGATGGAGACAGAGGGAATGGACAGTGTCGTCTAAGATAAATGTATGCATAGGGACAGCAGATCAGGGACAAAACAAAGGGTAGAATGGACATCTTTGGAAGCTCTTTTAATACCGGTGAAAAAATAAAGCAGAGCCAGGAACAACGATCATACTTACCTAGTCTAGAGCCTATAAAATTTTATTAGGGGTTAACCAACCTATTATATCCTACTCTAAAATCGGTAAGAGCTTAGCTCTGCAAAATCTAGCACGGCATGTGCCATAGCTAGAGCATGAACGTGTACTCAAAACCTAGTGCCTCATTGGATTCACAAACTAGTATTATGCACTTATCTATCGAAGTCCATGTGATGTAATCTTTTCCAATCGCATCTGATTTTTATTTTAAGCTGGTGTTTAAAGTAAACAATGATACCGATTGGAAACAGATCCAACCTCATGGACTACGTGAAGATGAGTAGTCCACGTCACTAATCTAGCTACTGTTAGGATCGCAAGAAAACCTATCTTTTCTTCCTAGAAAATGGTGGGTCTACATTGTCGACAACATATGCTAAATCAAAGGGCACCGACCGCTCGGGGTCGATGCGAGCCATTACCTCTTGGACATACTCCTAGAGACGCCAACGTCGATTGCACAGGAAGAACACATGATCAGTTGTTTGATATTTTCATCGCAGGCAGAAGGGAGGCTCATCATGCTTTCTGCCATCTTTGGTAAGTTTGTTGTAGAGTAGCAGTGCATCCTGAACAAGTCGCCCATTAAGAATTCTGTGTTATTTAAGTAACTCCAACCGGGCGCCCAACTTTACTGCAAGTGAACCTCTCCTTCCAACATATATCAACCAGTGAATCTTTTGTGGTACCTACCACTAAGTCCTAATATAGTCTCTTTCTAGACCGAGCAAGGTCACTGGACCCCGGCAATGCCATAAGGGCGGCCCTGCATTCAGCAAAGAACAGTTTTTCCCCACTTGGTCACTTCTGCAAAGTAGTTGCGTATGAGTGAGGAAAGGAACCCTCAACTGCAGAAACCCATGAAGAATTTTCGAGTAACATTTGCTTCAGGAAAGTCACCCTTTCAGTGTGTCGATGACACTCCAGGTTGGGCACCCCAAGCCCACCTCGCTAAAACTGTGTTCACATCTGTCTACAGGTAAACGGCTTTCCCCTCATCCAAAAAAGCGAGAAGGGGAGCTGCTTAAAAGTCTTTAGGTGGTCCGTGGGCAGAGGAAGTGCAAACATGTTGTAAAAGAGAAACAAAAAGACATAAGTGGTGCGCACACCTTCAAGGATAGTTTTCTTCAAGTCCCTATAGACGATTCAACCTTCGCCTCTCCGTCTGACCAATTCTTTTCCAGCTGGAAACTTGGTCAAAACTAAACTCTGAGAATACGAACTGGGCCGGCTGATCAGCCGAAATTGCCTAGAAGTGTAATAACCCCTAGCCAGATTCCCAATCACAGACCAATGGACTTGCTACGCTTGATGTTTTCATACTCAGCAAAAGCCTGAGTCACCACTTTGATGTTGTTACAGCTCGACACACACACGGTGATATCATTGGTATACACAGACACCCTGGGGCTTTTTCTGCCATGAAGAGCAATGCTGTGCAGGATTGGTCTCATGCCTCATCCCTTGATTTGCAAAGGAAGGGCTCCAACACCAAGACATAAAACAAAGGCGACAGTGGACAACCCTGGTGCACTGAATGAGAGATTCCAAATGGTTCCAAAAGTCTACCATTTACTTGCACTGCTACTGTCGGTCTGCGATACAGAGCAGAGAACTGCTTGTGGAAATCCAGACAAAAACCGGTGGTCTCTATAACAGATTCCAAGAAACCATGGTCGACCCTATCAAAAGCTGTGGACTGATCTAAATTGATCAGCATAGATTCTGCGTCGTCTTCTAGCCCTTCAAAGATCATGCACACCAAGTTCAAATTATTTTGAATCGATCTCACCTTCATAGCATAATTCTGATACGATTCGACCAAGTCGCTGATAACAACCTGCAGTCTGTTTGCAAGAACTCATGTCAAAATTTTCAACTGTGTTTAGTAGAAACCTATAATCATCTCAGTCCTTCCCACCATAACAATCTCTTTTCTTCAGTAATATGACCACTCCTTTAGTAACCTGTCCAAGCATGGATCCCTAAACAAACAGAAGAGGAACAAACATGAGTGACAGCTTCAAATACATATTGTATGGCAGACCATCGAGTCCTGGAGATGCAGTAATGATCTCACACTTCCAGTACCCAGCCAATCTAGGCTGATAGCTTAACTTCAAATGGACCATAACTAATTTATGGTCCGAATGACCTAGCCAGTGAAATGGGGGACAAGATAGAAAATCTAAGTCACCCCTTCTAACTAACATTCTGTACAAGTAAGTACTTGGACAGAAGGCCGCATTAGTATACCATGTCCACATCCCCCTCGTTGGATACTCCAGATGGAACCTGTGGACAAGACCGCATGAGGCCATCAGGAGGTCAGACAGAGTGCTTTCACACCTTTCAGATCCTTCTATCACCCCGACCTTATCTATATAGGGGTCCAGGATGGCATTCCAGCCTTCCACCCATTTACACTATCTGCTCTGGACCCGAGAGAAATACCTCCAGACGACCAAAAAAAGGGAAACCCTCTTGCTAGCGAAGTTAGGCACATAAATTGTGATGATCTGAAACTTACTGCTTTTAATGGCAACATCAACCATAACCAGCCTCCCTTAAGCGTCTGCATGAACAATGCTCACTTTCGCAGACAGGATGTGGCTCACCAGCACAGATGCCACACTTTGTTTTGGTGACGGTGATTACGATATGCTGATGCACATCATAATCACCGTCACCAAAACAAAGTGGGTCTCCTGTAGCACAGAAGTATCTACCTCAAGGGCCACAAGATTCCTCAGCATGCAAGCAGCCTTGCTTTGAGATCTGATGTCCCTTATATTCAAATTAGCTAGCATGTTAGCTGACACTAATGAGTATTACACACGAGACTAAAGTCCTTGTGGAGAAGGACACTGAAGGCCTAGCTAATACTGCCAGTCAGCAGTTTGGACATCAGTTGTCCATTGTTAACCAGGCCTCCCACGTTCAAGGGAAAGAGTAACTTCAACGCCCTATATAGAAAGGGGTGAACATAAATCGGGACCCTGCCTTCACATTTTACTTCTATTTGTAGCAAGGATGGATGCTCCTCCTCTATAAACTTCAGCCCTGATATGACTTCCCTCCTTTCACATCCTCCACATGGCTTTAACCCTTGCCCCATTTTTCCTTTCCGACAAAGATTATGAACATTGGAATATTGGGAAATTTATTTGGCTTCTCTACATTCTTTTCTTTCACTTCCTTGAATTTCTCCAACTGCTTCAATCTCTTTCACTGACTGCTGCTAAAGTCCATCTGCAGTTGCATCACGTTCACCCTGCAAATTCTTCCTCCGGGCATGAATGGCCATTTCCTCGTCCTTTCTGTCTGAACCAGCTTCACAAAAGTAGTGGTACCCTCCATTCCTTCCATCTTGTCTGTATCTGAGCTTTCTTCACCAGGTGTAGGGTACAAAAAAGGGGAAGAGTATTCTACTCATCTATGTGGTTGGGGATTTGGTTGAGCAAAGTTTTCATTGTTTTCCTTAGCTTTTTTAGTCTGTGCCATTGTGGTCTTTATCCCCGTCTTTTCTTCTGTATTTTCTTCTGATTCAGACGGCAACTTTCTCTTGACGCGCCTTTCTCCTCTTTTGACGATTTGGTTGTTGCTGCTGCCTTTTCCAATCTTTTCCTCTTCCTTACCACCATGCTCCAACTAGTAGATGTTTCCTTTGCGGGTTTGTTGTCTTTCTCACTCGCTGTCACTTCCCTTGGGGATGCAGCTGCTAGTAGATTTTTGGGGATTCTTTTAAGGCAAGCCTTTGCCATGTAGTCTGGAAACATACAGTGCAAACAGTGAGGCCTTCTTCTTTCCACTATTATGAAAATTGTCCACGTCTCACATTTCAACTGGGCTGACATCACATTAAAACTAGCCTGGCTTACCTTCATTTTTAACGTGTAATCTCCGGTAATGATGTTCTTGGGACTGTGTACCAGGTTTATTGCCACATCGTCCTCATATTGCAATAGTATGGCCCCCAAGTATTCCATGCTGATGCAGCATGGGACTTCAAGGATGGAGACTGTGGTCTTTCTTTTTTCCAGGTATTCAGGCTTGTAATGCAGCCACTTCCACACGATGTCTGCCTTCGCTATTTTCTCTGCTTCTTGTGCAGTACGTTCCGCATTGCATAGTTTAAAATGTTCATCTTGTCTGAGCTTACTAGCGATATTATTCTGGTCTGCAAGCTTTCCAGTGTTTCCGGGACCATGTTGATTGTATTTTCTTCTATTAGGGGTTTATACTTTTCCTGGAAAAGCTTGCGATAATCTTCAGAGGATTTTTGCTCCTTTGGTCCCCAGTTACGTTCTTTTTCTAGGCTCTTTCCTGCTGCCAGAGTGGCTGGGTGATCTTGCCTCAGTGCAGGCCATTCCATCTTCCCTTTTTCCCACTCTTGGCATGCACTATTTGAAGAGCCTCATCTTTTCCTCCTGACTCTAAAGACTGCCACTTTCTCAGGGGCTGTACTTTTTCTGTGGACTGCAAACGACGAGGGGTTAAAAAAATTCTCTAGGGCATCTCTGGGAGTGATACCCTCCAGACCAGACAATGGGTTGAGGGAGTCTCAATAGGATCCAGGGTGCTACCAAATGTAATAATCCCTCGAGATGAAGGACATGGGGTGTCATCGGATGTAGCAACAACCTAGCAGACACATATGATGAACCTGGGGCGTCACCAGGTGTGACAACTCGCCCAACGGATGTGGATGATGGTCATGGGGTCCCAACGGACATGGACAATCAACATGGGGTGCCTCCAGGTATGGCATCCCGTACTCCGTGGAACTATGCCTTCCGGTGTAGTAACTTTGGAACTCCCTAGAACTTTACCCCCCACCCTCGGGTGTAGCTTTGAGAGCGTCCCCTCTAATCGGGCAAATACGAAGCCCAATTCATCTTGGCTTAGTACTCAAACAGAGATCCGTCACCTTAAAAAAGATACGTAAGTCTCTCCGATCCTGCCAGCCATTTAAGTCCTGCTGACTATCTGAAAATGAAAAGAAACAACTAATATTACATTATTAATATTACTCTATTAATATTACTCTATTAATATTACTCTATTAGGCTAACAATAACAAAAAACAAAAAGCAAGTCCCTGCGGGTCCAGGCACCCAAAGAATGGGGGTCTGTCCTTGAGGAAAAAACCTTTAAACTTAATCAATGGATTAAGTTGGTTTCGTCACAAAGTGTAGCATCAGATTAGATACTACACCATGATTTTAGCTTGAAGGCTAAGTTGCGTTCACTTTGTTGTTATTAATGATACAGAATTCTAACACCATATCATATGATGAAATTTTACAATAATGTCTCTTGTTAGTAACCAAGATTGTAGCAACTGAAACATATGAAAGCTAAAAAACATTGCTATTTTTCCTACACACAAATTGCCTGACAATTTATGCAAACATTTAACGAGAAGACAAAACTGGGGAGTGGGGTCCAGAAATTATTTTTGCGGGTTAATATGCCCGTTTGCGAAACACTTTGTCTCCACCACTGTTTTCAGATTATTTTTGACACCTTAGCCTTATTGAAAAATTCTGTTGGGCCGAACAATGTCACCCCTTCTATGCTGTCGCCCTCGCCTTTCGCTATGCAACTGCTACACAGTACAGTCTTTGCAAATACTGAATTTAGAGGTAAGGAAAACTAAAATTAGTTGGTCAGAAGTGATCTCAAAAGATCTACTGAGAGCACATTAATCTCAACTCCGGTTCAACAAGCACTAGATTGAAAAATTGCAGAATCAGATAGTCTAATGAAAGAGAAAAAACCATAATGCGTATTGTACCAGGATGCTGTATGCGAGCACAGCATAAATATGCAAATGTAACGTGTTTTTTCCAACGCAACTTTATATGTTGAAATTTAGCAATAGACACGAGGTGCTTTCAATAAGTTTCCAGACTTTTTATACACGCATTTGAAATTGACGTAGACTCTTGAAAATTCAGTATGTTATTACTATACATCTTATGAAATAACTGACCAATTTTTCTGAATTCAGGTTTAAATGAACAGCTATAGCAGGAACTGGAATACATCACATTGATTGTCACAACTGGTGAATTTCAAAAAATGCAATCTGGACGTGAGGACACTTTAGAAAAATAATATGCAATAAAATGCAGTTTTAAACTTGGAAAAAATGCCACAGAAACGTATGGAATGCTCCAGCCTGCTTTGGGGCCATCTTGCACGAATCGAGCATCAGTTATTGAATGGCATAAGAGATTCAAGGAAGACAGTGAGTCTGTGAGGGATTATGAGAGGTATGGAAAAACTAAAAAGTCAGAACACCAGAGTTGATTGGTCATACAAAGAATTTCATGGGTAAGGGCAATCGTGTGTCTATAGAGACAATATGTTTGCTGTCAGTGTGGATGCCAATTATACAGTTTAACGTTAATTATAAGGAAGATGTGGAAGATTTACGTGAAGTTTGTCTCGTTTCACCCTTCTTATAGACCAGACCTTGCTCCCTCTGACATTTTGTTATTACTTAAGCTCAAGGAAAACCTTATAGGCTGTCGTTATGAGACAATTGAGGGGATGAAAGAGGCTGTGACGAGGGTCATGCTCACACAAGCAGACTTTCATGGGGGCTTCGAGATGTTGTTGGAACGGTACAATAACTGCACTGCAGTCGGAGGAGATTACTTTGAAAGGGACTGGAGTTTTATATGTGTAATATCAATAAAAGTGCCCATACGAAAACAGGCTAGAAACATTGAAAGCTCCTCGTAATTATCTTGTGAAATACGAAATTAAATATTAACGTCTCATCTTCAAATATCTTCAATTGTCTACAGTTGAGCTTTCAAGACGTACACAATCTTTTATGACGTGTTGAAAATTTGAATGCCGAACAATATAGAAAAATAAACGCAAATTGCTGAATTCTTCTGAATAAAAACTAAAGAATCATAATAAGTGGCGTAGCATCAGTTTTTGCCGCCCGGGGCGGTCGTAAAATTTTACACAATTCCCTTCAGATTAATGTTTACACAATTCCCCTTTTTTCAAATTTTAATTAAATTTAACAATTTTGTTTCAATAATTTGAATAATAAGTATGCAAACATTAACGTAAAGGGTGAGAGTTCCATATAGAAACGTTGATTTAATTTGAATAAAATAAAATACGCATCAAATGTGCTTGAAACCAAAATCAGAACATTTATATTAGGAAATAAACAAATATTTTACTTGTTTGAAATTTATAACAAATATATTTTCGGAGAAAACAACACACCGAGGATGGAGCATTTGATGTGCATTTTATTTTATGTAAACATTAATCTGAAGGGAATTATGTAAACGTTGTTGTCACCAAAAATCCGCTTTTTAAGGTATCAAATTAAAGGGGAAAAAGGGAAAAATTAAACAAGCAAAGAGAAATGAGAAAAGAAATACAGACCCGAAATGAATTTAAAATGATCCGAATTTATTTAAAGAAAATAGTTATGGTTGCTTATATTTTCCTAAGCTTAGGTTTTAAAAACCTGTAACATGAAATAAAAAATAATACAAATACAAAAACAAATCTTACTTGACAGAAAAGCTGAAATAAAAGCACATAAAAAATAAAAAATATTCTTTTTTCAGTTTTTCAACAAAAAGTTATTTTCTCTTTTTTTTTCTGAAAAGAAAAACATGCAGGTTGCAATGTTGTTTCAAAGTTCTTTTCTTTTTTTTTTCTCTTCTTCTCTGACTCTTAAATAAACAAAACCTTCAAAAGGTTTTAAAGTATAGATCTCTGAAAAAGGGTTTATCTTTTTTTCAGATTCCCCAGAAATAATTTTTCCTTTCTCTGATAGGTTTCTTTTTCTTCCGAAATAATTTTCCTTTTCTCTGAAAAGTGTAGTCCTGCTATTTCTTCATCCGTTAGAAAGGGGACAAAGAAATAAATCACTGTTGATGAGTCTCTCGTCAACAGCTTGTAATAATTATAATGAGAGGCTCTGTCACCTGAAAGAGGTTAGCGTCTTCAATAAATGGTGTTTTTGAAACCTCTCTAAAAAGGCCTTCCATCGGTTGAGAGTTTTACGTCGCTCGCTGGGCCCGACGGAATTCCAAAACAAGACTTCTCCCTCCGATGTCTTCTTTGGAATTAATTTGAAAATGGCAGAAGAAAGATTTCTGGAATTCACTTCACAGCCCCACCAATCAGCGTTAAGCAATGCCAAGAAAAAAGGAAAGGCATTAACAGAGAGAGAGAGAGAGAGAGAGAGAGAGAGAGAGAGAGAGAGAGAGAGAGAGAGAGAGAGAGAGAGACAGACAGAGAGAGACAGAGACAGAGACAGAGACAGAGAGAGAGAGAGACAGAGAGAGAGAGACGCACCCATATTAGCCAGCTGAAAAAGGTTTCAATTCAAACGACTGTTGGACAACAGAGGCCAAGATGAGAAGGGTAGGAGTAAGGTGATTATTACAGGTTGGCCAAACGCTGACACCACCACCACTTCCGTTTGCACTGTGGTTGGCGACGTTGATAGAAAAATAAAATTTCGACACTCTCCCAACATGAAAAAAAAAAATCCTTGCAACAGAAAAGCTTCTAAAACCTAGATCAAGTTAAAATTAAAGGGGCTTATTTTTTCTTTATTTATTTTAACGGTGGTCGAAAATTAATAAAAATTTAATAAAAAAACACACTTAAAATTTCGAAAATAATGATGTAATCGTTTTTAGGGAGATGAAAATTTATATGAAATGGCTTGAATTCTGTGCTTTAAATTTGGGAACCATGACAGGAATACCAGTGCTATTTCACGAAGCCATAAGAAGCATATTTACTCCATAAACAGGAGCGCGATAAATTCAGTTTTCCTTTCGATTAAGGAAACTACCTCAGGCTTTCCAAATAGATAAATTCGAAGTGTATTTCCTACATAAACTGCGCAGGGAAAATGTAGCACTAAATGTCTGTCGAGCTTCACACATCAAGCTCAACAAACTAAGACTAAACACCCAAATCCTTGGTGCTTAGAGATTCTTCCGAAATCTCCCGAGTGAGCTCCAAAGCATTGGGAACTTCACTTCACTCTTACTTAATCTTCCTAAAAACATTAATTTTGCTCCAGGGGAAGAATCCAGCAGCAAAATGAATTGGGCTATAAAAACCCGAATAATGTTGCAACGTAAAGGATTATCCTCAAATACTCCATGAGGCATGAAATAGCTTTAATTAAAACAGGAAAGGCCATCCTGAAAGGAGAAACTTTATCCTCATACAGACAAAAGTCTACTGAAGGCTTTCGCAGAACAAAATATGCACCCTCACAGATCTTCACAGGGGCTACACTACAAATCATGTAGCTAACAAATACTCCAGATTTTACATCCAAGTAACACTCGGCAGTAAATATCCATTCAAGCTTAAGATTGACAAACTCTCGCTTGAATAGTCTCCCCTTAACCCCAACATGGAGACAAGATGATATAGGACCAGAAGTCCTGAAACTTTCGGAATGACATTCGCTCTGAAGGTGCATGTTGCACCGAATGTAGTACTTATAGTAAGTACTTTGAAAGTACTAGCGTCATCTAGTACTTGTTCTGGAAAGGAGTTGCGACAAGCTAAATTCCAGTTCTTCTTCAGAATAACATGTGCATCAAGGCATGTAGATACCAGGGCCTTGCCATCTAGTCTACTACCCAAATTCAAACAGTCTCCCTGACTATCAGTGGACTGCTTCGAAAACTGCCTTCCATAATCATTAGGTAGAACGCTTCTATTCATTTCACACCTAAATTTCCCAATAAACTTTTACAGATTCCAGTTGTCAACATTCAACAAATCAGGGACAAGACTGGAATCCCTACAGACGCCTAACGAATGTAATTGTTTCTTAACAGGCATTCTGGTTTAGGATCAGAAACCTTGACTGGCATTATCGTCGGTGTATCAAAGAGCACCGGGATACTAATAGAATCACCTAGCTTACCACTAGCTAAACTACACATAGCTTCTCTAACACCATTCTGGAATGCATCTACCCGAGAAGCATCTGCGTCTAGAAATTCCAAATCCACAGTCTCAGGAGAAAAACAAGCATAGACTTGCTCAGTCAAGTCAAGAAACGTGTCTAAGCCTTCTCTAATCTCAGTCATATTTTGTCGAAAGATAACTTTAGGACAATTTTTGTCCGAACTGATAAAGCTGAGATTGAGAACAATAGCATCCATAGCAAATAACCTTTCCTCTACCAATGTATGGTAAGAAGAATTTGAAGACATGCTGAGGCTTTTAAAGATATTAAATACATGTAAACTAAAGCCAAATAAATGCCACACAGAATTCTAACTAAATTTTAAAAGTAAATTGTCTCTTATAGACAGTTAAAACAAATACACATTAAACTAAGTTGCTTTTTTTACATGGGGGTCATCACTTATTAAGGCCCGGAGGCCACTCAGGGATAAGGGTTATTGCGTGTATAGTAATCAATGAGATAGTATTGTAGTAATCATTAGTATTGGAGATTTGATAGAGTGTCTTACTTAAGGGGGCGATTTGTCAGGAATTTGTTTATGTTGGATTTGAAGACATCCAAGTTGTAGTCACGTGGGAAACAGGCTGAAGTTGAAGTCCAATCTAAATAAATTCAAAGTCCAAGGGACAGGAAAGCGGTTCGATCAGTACACACACACAGACACGGTGACACGCCACCAACACGAACCAGCGTACACAATTACCAACCGGCCGTTCTTTCCTCTCCCCTTGCCTTCCAAAACGACCTGAATTTATAGTTGTCGAAGACCAACTGATTTGCATATATGCACGAGATTTTATGAGAGTTTCCGAGATCATACCATTACAAAACGCCGTCGGCACCATCTTGGAATTCTTTTCTGATCCTAGCTTCGCAGCGATGACAAAGCACACACGCACACCTAGGTCGTTTGAACGGTAAGCCTTCATTTTCACAGCTTTCGCCACACTCCCCCCTGATATCATTATCACAGAGGGGGCAGGGAGGCGGCGACCTCCTTCTTCGGGTGCTTCTATGGAGAGGCAGACAGGACGCCTCGTCTTCAGTTGAGCTCCTGTCCGCGGTCTGGGGATCAGTGAACTGGAGGCTGCTAATTTCAGTGCTGTCGTCCGATGAAGGCGGCGTATACCAGAATGATGGTTCACTGGTCGTGGAACTCGTTTCACTTTCGTCACCGAGCGGTGGCTGCGCCTGTGATGCCGCTCGCAGGTCCCTGACGTGTCGGGGCACCCCATCAATCCGCACGGCTTGCGGGCTGTAACCTCAGTAATGTTACATGATAAGGGCTGTCCCCTTTTCATGTAAGTATAAAAATAGAGAGATTTAGTTAAAATGAAAATGAAATAGCATAGGCGAAATTCGAACCTCGTAATTTAGGTTTAGAAATAGATTATGTGTGAGAATTGTTACAAGATGAGATCTTGCCGTGATTGCGAGAGACGGAAGTTGTTGTCGTCGCAAGTGCGGAGAGGAAAGGGATTTTCTTTGATCATCTGTGGGGCAGTTTTTTTCGAGGACTTCCGGAAAGAAAGGAGGGAAGAAAAAAACAAGGGGCAACACGTGGATGACCGAAAGGCGCTGCGAGATTACTACTACCAAACAAACGGCCGTTAATTAAGTGTCTCGTGATTACCCCATATTTACCGTACTACGTATCATCTTCACAAAGTTACGACCAGACAAGCCACTCCTATACCCGACATCAACAATGACGTCCTTAACGGATGAGCCGTCACCAGACCCTGCTCTTGCCGCTAGCTGACTATTAACGGATGCCAACAGTATCTCATGTGTTGCGGTAATAAACACTTATATTAATCTTCTTAACTTCTTGTGGTAAATAAATATATATATATTAATTTACTTAATTTCGTCTTATGTTTTTCAACCATACGCATATTCGCCCGTAACACACGAATATAACACTGGTGTCACACGTGCAGCAAAACAAAAATGGACTATTCCAACCTTTCTCGACCAGAGATCCTGGAGCTAATTATGCAACAAAAAGCAGCAATTCTCCAAACGAAAATCAACATTGAACCCCCTGACAACCCACGAACACACTTAATCATTGATGAACTGCAAGCAGACTTACATAAACTTTTAGATGCTCTGCAGACTACTGCACCTGACCGATCACACACGTCGCCACAACACACCATTCACTACGAACTTTTGTTACGACAACAGTTACTTCGGGATGCCACAAAATCCATCCGGATTTTTGAACCCGGTAATGACGCAAACCGTTTTATTACCGACCTTACCAAGGCTTACACCATAAATGTTAAGCCGGAATTAAGGGAATATCCTGTGTTGGAGAAAGAGTTTGTAAAGCTGGCAAAACAGCTGCTTAACGAAGGCATTTTCCAGCAGATGGAAGACTCAAGACAGCTCACATCCTCGTTCGAGGAACTAAAAGCTTACCTTATCTCCACCCACGGTAGCCAAATGACCAATTTTCAATATCTGAGCAGGGCGTGGGACCTCCAGCGCAACGAGGGAGAAAAGCTCACTGACTTTGCAGGCCGACTGGAAAACACAATCCGAGAGGCTACAGTCCACATCAGGGCTAAATTCAGGTCGGACAACCGAGATGCTGAGATGTCGGCCGAAACAGCCTTTTCTTTAATGGGGGCCATGCTCATGAGCGAAAAGATCAAGACATGGGCACCCAACATCTATCCACACCTCGTCAAAACCATGGATAGACATTACACTGCGGGCGGTATAGCCAGCGATGCACAACGCTATCTCGATCGTGGCATCAAAACTGACATTGTCACTGCTGAGGAAACCAACGCGTTATTGGCCAGCCACCGTACGGATTCCGACAAACAGTATAGCCGCAAAAGTAACGACATATTGGCCGACGTAAAGCTACAGTTACTCGAGTTGAACAAGCAAATGCACCGAATGGGCACAACCATGCATGGGCACAACCCATCCATTGGCAATGGGAACAATCGGACCGGCCCCTCCTCCTACATGAAGCACAACCGGGCCAAAAAAGGCACTGGCCACCCCGGCCAACAGGCAGTATGCAGAAACTTTTTACAAGGTCGTGCATGCTTCATGGGCAACAGGTGTCCATTTTTTCACCCTCCCCGTGCTCAAGCTCACATAGCAACTACGGACGCCGATTTACCTGGAACAGATAGTGACCAGAACAACTGCGAACATGCAACGTTCTTCAGCGAACTGGATTTTCAGTTGGGACCGAGCGAGATGTGATGACTCGCTCCCGGGTCCTCGGTTCCACTAAGCGTCATCACACATTTAACTTCCAAATCCAACCTGATCTCCGATCCCCCCCTTGTCCAGATCACCCTCCGCAGTAATGGCATTATGTTTTCCGATATGGGCATGTTGGATTCCGGATGCACAACTTGTATCATCCCCATTTCTCGCTTACCTGAAGATGCGAGAAAACACATTTCCAGATCCAACATACGAATCAGGGGAATCGGAGGGAACATCTCTATTTTGGGCAAGCTGGCCTGCAACATTACCTTGGGCGACGGTACTTCCCCCACCTTCTGCGACATCCACACATTGATCACGACAGCAGACATTCCCATCCTGATTGGTCAGAACATACTTGACCACCACACGCTGTCATCTTACACTATCAATAACCAGAAGGCTACCGTCGAGCTGACACGTATGCTCCCTTCTGGCAAGATATCACATACTGTTCCACTCTCTACAGCTTTCAACCCAAAGAATCTGAATCACATCCTCGCACACGGCGACCAAGCTATTTCCAATGAGGAACCACGGGTCTCGACGAGACATGCATCGACTCTCAACAAAAAACTCGACTGGCTGAAACAAACTGCGGGCCTATCACTTCCAGACCACCACAACCGTAGGGAATTAGAAGCCGATTTACTCATTAACTATGCAGACATCCTTGGCACCGATGATAATGAAAGGGGCACGTTCATCAGACCCATACGCATTCCAACCAACGGCCAGTCCAGGAGCCAAAAACAACATCCTATAGCCCAAGCACTGGAGGATGAGGTGGATGTGGAAATCGCCCGCATGGCGACTGAGGGCGTTATTGAACTGTGCAATGACCCTATGGGATTCAACAGCCCCGTTTTCGCCGTCCGTAAGAAGAATGGAAAAATCCGAGTGGTCGCGAACTTTAAGAGAACCCTTAACAAGGTATTAGTCGATCTTGACCCATATCCGATGCCTACCGTTGACTCCACATTCAACAAGATTGGCGAAGGTAACAGATACTTCTCGACACTCGACCTCCGCAATAGCTATTGGCAAATTGTTATCGATGAACGTGACCGCCATAAAACGGCCTTTACTTGGAAAGGACGTTGTTTCCAATACACCCGTCTGGCCTTCGGTTTAACATCCGCGGGTCAAATCTTTTCCCGATGCATAGCCGATGCTCTAGACACGGTGGCTTCACGCGCAAATATATCATCATATATTGACGATAATCTTGTACATGCCAAAACCTTTGGAGAATATATAACCGCCCTGGAACCATTATTCATCGCTCTTCGCAAGTTTGGATTAAAACTAAACCCGGAGAAATGGATTTTCCTTGCATCCGAAGCAAAATTCCTCAGCCGCATTGTGAATAGCGATGGGTTCAAGGCTGCTCCTGAATATGTAAGCGCCATTATAGACATGAAACCCCCAACAACGAGAAAGGAATTACAAAGTCTTATTGGACGCCTCGTATGGATTCAACAATTCATCGAGACACGCTTATATGAGAGCATCCGAACGGATATGTTCTCCACTCTGATGGCCCCCATAAACGAACTAAACAAGCCTGGACAGACATTCGTCTGGACCGAAAGTGCCAACAAAGCCTTTGAAAAAATTAAGAAACGCCTTGCTTCACCACCAATCATCTCATTCCCCGACTTCTCTGGACTCTTTACCCTCACCACTGACGCCAGCGACATCGCCTGCGGTGCTATACTCATGCAAGAGGATGAAAACGGCCGGAAGAAGATCATAGCAGTGGCCTCACACACATTTAACACGACAGAGCGCAACTGGTCAACAACCGAGCGCGAGGCTTATGCTATAAAATGGGCTATCACCAAATTTGATTACTTTCTGCGTAGTCGTCCATTCGCTGTCCTCACAGATCACCGATCTCTTACATACTTGGACCAACGTGTATTTAATAATGCGAAGATACGTCGATGGCAGGAGGAAATCTCATGCTACAAATTCGTTTTGGAGTATGTGGAAGGTGAGTCGAATGTCTGGGCTGACATGCTCAGTCGGAGGTATAGCCACAACAAGGACAAATTACCGGCGGACCCAACACCTGCAGGGAAGGTCTTCAAACTCCAAGACTCCAGTCTAAACATCTACGTCCCATCCTGGTGCCTTGACGAAATCAAGAGCCCACAACTACTCCCTAAGACACATACACCTCGGAACATCAAGCATCATAAGCGTCGATGCATTCTTCGCTTTTCATACCACATCAACCATCCCGGTTGTAGAGATAGCTGAACACATGGGTATTGCAGCAGAACAAAACTCTGATGACACACTTTCAAAAATCATCAAAGCCCTTCAGTCGACAACCTCCAGACTGGACGCTACCCTACTCGACCCCAAAGACCATCGCACTGTGCTGTACAACAAGCACAAAATTGGTAGTACCCTACAAGCTCCGCACAAAATATCTCCACCAGGCACATGACTGTATCAACCACTCTGGGATTACCCGCATGCAGGAACACCTAGCCAGCTACTGGTGGGAATTAAAAGATCGCGATATCAAGGCATATGTCCAGTCATGCCAGACCTGCGCTAAACGCAAGGGAAACTATGGCATGCACCAAAACTGGCCCACAGGCCACTGCAGGAGAGGAGGAAAACCATTCGAAGTTGTCTACATAGATTTTGTCTCAATGCCTCTATCAAAGGGCAAACGGTATATAGTAACTATTCTAGACAGCTTCAGCCGTCACCTCATGGCCATACCATGCACCAGAGACCGTGCAATCGACGCAGCTCGAGGGCTCTATCAGTTCTTTCTTCATCACCGCGAGATTCCCCGCATCGTCTCCTCCGACCGAGGAACTCACTTCACTGGTGAGGTCTACAAGGATTTCTGCGAACTAACCTCGATCACTCAGGAACTTCACTGCTCATGGCGACCGCAGAGCTCAGGGAACATCGAGAGGCAACATCGGACTTTAAAGAATGCTCTCTACATGATCTGCGAGGATAGAAATTGTGAATGGACGGACGTCCTCGAATCTGTAGTATCCTCAATGAATGCCACAGCCAACACTGCCACTGGCGCATCCCCGCACTATGTTATCACAGGCCGCCAACCACACATCGGTCTACCAAAGATCTCCCACCAAGACATTGTTAATAACAACCCAGGTGCTTATGGTATGCAGATAAACGCTTTGCTCCGACAGGTGTACCAACGGGTTGCCCTAGCAAACAATGAGGCTGACCAAAAAATGGAAGCCAAACTAAACCGAGGCACCTTTAAGGACCCTATATGGGTTGGCGACAGAGTGCTACTCCACCGACCAAAATCCACAATAGCCCACTCGTCACACCTGCCCTGGGTAGGTCATTTTGTAGTCACCAAAACGAATGGGTTGGTGATCCAAGTAAAGAATGAAAATGGCGGAACAGATTGGGTTCACCGCGGACACATCCGCCGGTTCGTACCACGACCAAATAACTTACAACACAGGGGTCTACCACTTCCACCTCCGCTTCCATCCACTCCGAGTCAAATTCCTGATCACCCATTGACTCGTCTCCCGACACTTTCGTCAGGGGGACATCACAGCACAAATGACTGCAGTTCCGGAGGTGGTGCTGAAAGCCAAAATCTAACGAAGCGATCAACATGCGGACAGCTCCCAGCTTTCGAGACTTCGTTATGTGCCACCAAAAAAAAAAAGTAAAAAACATGCACACACAGGTGGGCGACGACAACATGGCAACAGTCTCGAATCATGGTAAGATCTAAGGGGGCTGTTACAAGATGAGATCTTGCCGTGATTGCGAGAGACGGAAGTTGTTGTTGTCTCAAGTGCGGAGAGGAAAGGGATTTTCTTTGATCATCTGTGGGGCAGTTTTTTTCGAGGACTTCCGGAAAGAAAGGAGGGAAGAAAAGAACAAGGGGCAACACGTGGATGACCGAAAGGCGCTGCGAGATTACTACTACCAAACAAACGGCCGTTAATTAAGTGTCTCGTGATTACCCCATATTTACCGTACTACGTATCATCTTCACAACGTTACGACCAGACGAGCCACTCCTATACCCGACATTATCAACAACGACGTCCTTAACGGATGAGCCGTTACCAGACCCTGCTCTCGCCGCTAGCTGACTATTAACGGATGCCAACAGTATCTCATGTGTTGCGGTAATAAACACTTATATTAATCTTCTTAACTTCTTGTGGTAAATAAATATATATATATTAATTTACTTACTTTCGTCTTATGTTTTGCAACCATATGCATATTCGCCCGTAACACACGAATATAACAGAATTAGAAAATGGAATGTAAAACAAACGATTGTTTAGCTTAGAGATAAAATAGTTTCAAGAAAAGAATGTGCACTGTCAATTTTGTTATGAAAATTCAATTGAAAGAATGCAGCTACAAGATAATTTAATAAACATGTTTTTAACATATTGGAAATATAGGTTACTGAGAATATAGGTTAAAATTCCTTTTGTAAAAAAGGAAAAGGTTTGGACACGTATGTCCAGAACACGTGAAAGAAGACACATGTTTTAACATGTGTATGACGTCATGGAAAATGGGAAGTTCTAGATACAGTTAGAAAACTTTAGAGTTAAGGAAGCAGAAACAGGGAGAGACGGAGAGAGAGTCTGAGGATTCAAACGTCTAGAAGTGAGACGGTCACTTGTGAAACTTAGAATGAAGCTTTGAATTCTTGATGATGAAAACCACGGCCGGTCATGAGAAGAAATAAACCCATCATGTGTTTTTATAAATGTTGTCTTTGTGTTGTGATTCTACCAAAAGGTAAAGTGAAAATTGTTATTATATGTCTATATATCTGTGTTATAAAATGTCTTAACATACACATCTTACATACACGTCTCGACATCTCATATCGACAATGTGAACTCTACATCTCATATTCTACACTTCTAAGTAATAAACATTTAATATATATGAATCGTTATAAACGAACAATCTCTCTCACAACATCCCTCTCTCTCTCTCTAAGACTCAACGACAACTCTCAATAAGACTCTCTCTAAGTAAAACAACATCCCTCAACAACATTATAAATTGTAATAAAACTCACTCTAATAAGACTCTCTAAGAAAGTCTTTTACTAAGACTCCTAAATGTAACAGTAACACGCCCAGTTCCATAGCGCGTGGTGCATCTGCAACAGGGGTTCTTAACCCAGACGACGTCTCCCACTTTGATACTATCTCATGTCGCCTCTGGCTCGGGTACAGGGCTGGCCTCTAACCCTTGTACTCTGACATGGTACTGGTGCAGCGCCTCAGCCGGCATGGTAGAGAGCGAGACATCGTCCTTAGGGGTGACGTTGTACCAGTATAGTGCTTCAGGCACTGTACACCCCTTCCTAGCTGCAATGGTCTTGATGGCCCGGTGGTTCCGTTCCATGATCCCGCTCCCGCTAGGCACATGAGCACACCGAAATCGTAGTTGTACACCCCAGCCGTCTGTGAACTGCTTGAACTGCCCACTAGCAAAAGCGGTGACATTGTCGGTCAGTATTTCGGAAGGAGGGATACGCTCAAGGAAGACACTTTCCAGTTCTCGGACAACGGCGGCCGCATCCTGTCAGCGAAGTGGCTGCCACAATGCAAACCTAGATGGTCCACAGTCAATCATCGTCAAAAAATCCCCGCCGTTGTGGTGGGTCACGTCCACCGCGAGCCTGTCCCAATTGTTCTTTACGCTCAGTTTTCCCTTCTTCCACCAGGCAAGCACCGGATCGATCGACTTGCAATGAGCCTAAGCAGGATGACTATAGCTGGGTCCTTTATCTTGCACAAACGGCAAACGCGTTCGGCTTTTTCTAGCCATTCGACCACCGAAGGTCCGTCCGGGGAGCCGTCAAATTCTGGGATCAATTTCAGGTCGAACTTGTCCATACCGGAGATATCCACCGAAATAGCTTGAAGTTGAAGTCCAATCTAAACAAATTCAAAGTCCAAGGGACAGGAAAGCGGTTCGATCAGTACACACACAGACATGATGACATGCCACCAACACGAACCAGCGTACACAATTACCAACCGGCCGTTCTTTCCTCACTCCTTGCCTTCCAAAACGACCTGAATTTATAGTTGTCGAAGACCAACTGATTTGCATATATGCACGAGATTATGCAAGAGTTTCCGAGATTATACCATTACAAAACGCTGTCGGCGCCATCATGGAATTCTTTTCTGATCCTAGCTTCGCAGTGATGACAAAGCACACACGCACACTTAGGTCGTTTGAATGGTAAGCCCTCATTTTCACAGCTTTCGCCACACAGGCGAACAGAAGAGAGTTCCACAATCGTGCACTTCTGAGAAAGAAGCTCTGCTCATTGAATCTACATTTTGATTTAGGCACAGATAAAGAGTGGGGAAAATTATTGACAGTAGTTTCAGCCGGATGGGCGTTTCTCGTGAAAGATTGGCGAGGGGGGGACGAGAGATTGGAGCTCAGACGAGCACTTGCCATGGAAATAACGATAAAACAAAGATAGGCTCACAACGTCTCTTCTGTGGGAGAGAGGTTGCAGGGAAGAGAAAAGGGCATTCCCCACTAAGCCACGAAGTCTATTTTGTACTTTGTCAAGGCAGGATAGGCTGTTTTTAGCAGTTCCTGCCCAGATATGGCAGCAGTACTCCATCCTTGGGCGTACTTGGCTTTTATACAGAATTGCATCAGTAGTGAGATATCTTCTGGAACGGTAGAAGGATCCCACCATTTTCGCAGCGTCCCTGGCAACAGATTTGATGTACGTGTTCCATTTCAGATCAGGAGTAAAGGTCAAACCCAGAAGCTTGTCAAAACATGGTGCCTCCCCAAGACGAGAGCCATCCATTTCAATTGGTGCCAGATGGGGAACAGAGCGTTGATGATGTAAAGATAGAAGCTTGGTTTTCGATGCATTATAAGTGACCAGCCACCCCTTCCCTCATTGTACCACGCGCTCAAGATCAGAGGAGAGAGAATTAGAGAGAACTTTGTCATTTACGGCCTTTGATGTGTTGCCATAGATGGTCGTGTCATCAGCATAGATGTCAACGAATGATTTAAGTATGTGTTTTGGGAGATCATTGATGTAGATCAGAAAGAGAGATGGACTCCTGATGGCCTCTGATTTCTGCCCATCAGCCACTACTCTTATGAACCTATCAGAGAGAAGTGATTTAATGATTGAGAAAACATTTCCAGTAATACCGTAGCTGGAAATCTTGTGAAGTTGGCCCTTATGCCATACCTTATCGAAGGCCTTCGATATGTCAAGAGCAATTGCCCTGGAAAGGAAACCTTTGTCAAGAGATTCACTAATCCTATGTGATATAACCGTTAGCACATCTGCGGTAGATCTTGCAGAGCAGAAACCATATTGCATATCACTAAGAAGGTTGTTTCTGTTGAGGTGGTTGACTACTTCTTTATTTAATATGGATTCCAACAACTTACTCATAACACACTGGAGACTTATTGGTCTGTACTGAGAGGGAGATGACTTTTGGTCTGTACTGAGAGGGAGATGACTTTTCATCTGAATTCTTAAATACAGGGCATACTGATGAGGTTTTTCAGGGTGTTGGAAAGCACTTCTCCTTAAAGCAACGCTTAAACAGTTTTGTAAGTGTGGGGGCAAGTTCTGGTTGGAGCTTTTTCATTAACTGGAATTGCTTTACTGGAATCAAGGTTCTTGATTAGCTTGGGTACCTCACGCACAAATATTTGTATGTTGCATAGCGTGTTGTCTGTTATAGGAGGAAATACAGGGAGTTGATGGCCATTGTCGCATAGGATAGAATTAGCTGCAAAGTACTTGGCAAATAGTCTGGCCTTGTCTGATGCTGCTTGCGTTAGTAATAATTTTAACAATAAAATTGTACAACTAAAATTATCAATTATTCACCCTAAGGTTTATGTGGACACAAAGTCAGGCTTAACAAAAGAGAAAATCCAATTTCAAAGATGCACTTTAGATTGGGACAAATTAAATAACAACCGAAGGAATTTTATCCTCCAAGATTGAAGGCAGAAATAAATTTCTTATATTAACTGCAAAAGTGCAGCAGAATTTTTCTAATTTTTTCTTCTAACAGAAAAACCATCAATTTTTCCTTCTCTGACTGAAGACAAAAGGATTTTTTTTTCTATTTTAACAAGTGCAGAAGAATTTTTCTTCTCACAGGAAACAATACATATTTCTCCTGAAAGGATATAATATTTTTTTTCTATCGAAAAGTATTTTCTCTTCTTTCACTACGGGCAGAAGAACTTTATTATTTTTCTTCTAATAGAAATCTACAGAATAATTTCATATTCTTACAGGGAACACAATACATTCTTCGATTTCTTAACTAAGGGTAAAGGAACTATTATTCAAATTAAAAAAGTACAGAGAAATTTCCCTTTTCTGGCCAAGGGCAGAACGAAAGTCAGAAGGAAGTACAACTGAAATTTAATTATTAACGCTAAATCAGGGGCAACCCTATCCCACGTGGAGGACCGAAATATAGTTTTAAGTTCTAACCGAAAAAGTGTAGAATTTATTTATTTTTCTTCTCACCGAAAAAAAAAAAACTATTAAATTTTCCTTCTATAAACAGGAGAGAACAATAAATATGAATTAACAAGTTATAAGTTCCTCGTTAATTCTAAATATAAATGTGCTGGGTAAAGTATCTTATAGTAAACCTATTTACCCTTTAACTTACATTCAAGATATAAGGCACTAACATGTAAAGTAAAGATAACATCTTAAAACAAAATTACCGGGATGAAAAATTATCTCCCGAGAAACTCACAATTTAGACCTAAACTAACGGAGATAATGTTTTTAATTCTCGTTCAACTTACGAGGCAAAAGAGGTAATATAATTTTTCTATATGTCTGAGCTTCTCCAGAATATAAAGAAACATAGATAAATAACTTACGCGATCTCAACGGACGCAATAAGTAGAGAATGTTGATAAATTATTCAATATTCCATTTATATATAATGAAATGATATCAAATAAAATTAATCCTTAAAATAGATGAATTATTTGATAGAAATGAAATGCTAATATTTGGGGGAAATTAATTCACGGTAGAAGAATAAATTTACCGGGAATTTAAAATTGCCTGGGAGAAAGTGTCTCTCAAGAAACCTACAGCTTAAACTAAGCTAACTGAACGTAAATAAAAAATTTAAATCTCGCAAAACGCACGTGCTATAAACCAATATACCGGTTCACTAAAATACGGAAATGTAACGTATATTTAACGAACACAAAACATGCTAAATTTAGTCAATAAAATTATATTCTAACACAAAGTAAAAATAATTAGAAAATAACTTAATTAAATCTACAAATAAAATTTGTAATATATCCATGAATGTTACACGTGCTCTGCTCCGCTAGCGTAACAAATACAGGAGAATTCAAATTTTAGCATATAATTTAAATATCTATTTAAAATTGGTAAATAGAAAATTTGTAAAGGAAAAATTCTAAGACAAAAATGGTTAAATTTTCAACTGAAAGGCAAAGAAGGGAAAATTCAAACGAAAATAAATCTTAGGAATTTGCGTTTTGAAAACGACGAATTCAAGATGGCGTCCTAATGAAGGAACAAGAAGGATGTTATTCAAAAAGGAGCGGGAAAATATGACGTAGTGCTAAGCAGTGCAAAATGGAAATGGTGAAGGTCAGCTTACAAAATTAAAACATTCAAATAAAACATACAAAAATAAAAAAAAAACAACCAATAACTTGGATCAAATTAAATGGGTCTTGCTCAAAATATTAAATTTTTAGAGAGAGTCTAAAATAGTAAGACAAAAAACAGACTATTTCCTTAGGGGAGGGACACCAACTTATGTACTCACGTCACGCAGACAGGTTAAGTAGTGTGAGATTTAAAAGTTCCCACGTGGTCGGTAGCAATGGGGAAAGAGTTCTAACGAAAGGCTAAATATCTTGTGTATTTTATAGATATACAAAACTTAGAATTATATGTAAATGTATTATACCGTTTGTAAACGCATAATACAGGAAATAATAAAAGCAAAATGTAGGGAAATTTAATAGAAATATCTTATGTAATTTGTAAACACATAAACTTGAACAAATATAAGCAAAATGACGGAATTTTAATAGAAATGTCTTATGCAGTTTGTAAACGCATAACACAGGCAAAATATAAGCAGCATGTCGGAATTTTGGGTTTGTCACCAAAATCCGCTAAGATACCAGATTAAAGGGGGGAAAAGGGAAAAATTAAACAAGCAAAGAGAAATGAGAAAAGAAATACAGACCCGAAATGAATTTAAAATGATCCGAATGGTTGATAGAAGCAGTAAGCCTGCAGTAGGATACATGGAGATAGTCGAAAAAAGGAATAAAGAAACCTAATTACCCATAATAAAAAAAAACATTGTTTTACCAGGAACGACCATTCATAGCGATGAATGGAAAGCATATAATACGATAGAGACTAATTTGGGATTTCCCCATTACAATGTAAACCATTCACAACATTTTGTGAACCCAAACAACCAAGTCCATACACAGACAATAGAAAGCTATTGGAATCGCCATAAACGATTTATTAAATCAATGCTCGGCTGTAGAAGATCTCACTTAGATTCCTATCTGAAGGAATTTATGTGGCATGAAAGAAATTCAGAAAATACATTTTTCAAATTGTGTGATATCATTTCTGTACAACATCCATTTATTTAAATGTATTTTGTTTAAATGTTATGTTTCGTTACATTAAAAACTTGTATTTAATTTGCTTTTGTGGATAAGTAAACAAATAGGAAGTTTTTTTTAATAAAAATAAAAATTATAAAAAGATTTCTATCTTGTGATACTACATTTCATCTTTATAAAAATAAAAGTTATAAAAAGATATGTAAATAAAATAATATATTTTTTTTATCTCGATTGTTTATACTTGTGATTTTATTATGCATAAAAAATTGCCTCGGCCTAAAAGGATTTCTCCTTCACTGACCACCGATATACATCGCACTGTAAATAAATATTGAATTGTATTAAAAACGCACAAAAAAGAAAAGGCCAAAACCGTATAGAATGAACCTTTTTTTATAAGTTTTATTCAAACAGTCCTTATTTGAACTTAATGGACTGTTTATTATTATTATTATTATTATTATTATTATTATTATTATTATTATTATTATTATTATTATTATTATTATTTATTAACTGTTTTATTCTTTTTATCAAACAAAAATAGAACTTTTATAATGAAATATATATTATGGACTGTTTTTCAAACATCGACATTTTAAAATTAAAGTTTTATTTAAAACAAAAAAAAGACGAGGTGTTTTTTCTTTTCGAGATATTTTTTTTCACCATTTATTACTTTGAAATTTTATTCAACAATGAAATGATAAAAAAAAAACTTTTCGTTAAATATATTTTTAAAAAATTATTATAAAATATCTATAAAGTCTATTTTTATGTCTGTAAAAGTTTGTTGAAAGTTCAAATAAAGTTTATAATTTAATTGAAAAAAAAACGCCTCGTCTTTTTTTTTTTTTAAATAAAACTAACTTTAATTTTAAAATTTCGAAACAGTCCATAATATATATGTCATTATAAAAGTTCTATTTTTGTTTGATAAAAAGAATAAAATAGTTATTAAAAAGTTCTGTAAATATATTAAACACGCACTCAGAAAGACACCCATTTATTGAAATATCTTTTATTTTTAAAAAAATCTTGCTCGCGAATATTCGTAAAAATGTAATATTTAAAAATATTATTTTGAAAATATATTAATTGTCGCTGAAGTTAATGTTTCAAAGAATAAATATTGAATTGTCTTAAAAACGCACACAGACCCCCCCACCCCCCCAAAACACGGTACATAAAAATCAATCTTGGTCGCAAAAATCCAAAACAGAAAGAGACACCCTTATTTAAATACGTTCGTTTTGTTATTTAAAAAAAAATGTTTTGTAAATATATACTTTTTCTTTTAAATCTTCAAAGGTTTTGTAAATATATTTTTTAAAAAAATGCTGGTGAATATTCGAGCATGTTTGCTATTTGACGTGTTTAAAAACAACCGACGCCATGTGCTTGTGCCAATGTCAAGGTCGAATCACCGGTGTTAGTTGAATTGTGCGCCTGGCACCGCCAGGCGGCGTCGTCTTCTACGGGGTATCTATTCTTTACTTGATCCAAACTTTTTTTCAAAATAAATGTGACAAATAATCGTTTAGTTACTACGACAACGTCAGTAAATACAAAAAAAAGTGTCACGTGCGCTTGCGTGTTTTTTTATGCTGGTCTCCATGGAACTCAACGCCCAAGGAGTACCAAATTCTGTTTTCCAAAAGAAACGTTTACTACCAACTTTCTTTTAAAAAAAAATGCAAATTTTCCTGAAAACAAAACCTTTCACCTAACAATTTATGGCAAAAATAGCGACCCATAAAAAATCTGGGGTGTTTCTACACTTTATTGTCGAAATTGGAGACGCCATTTTTTTTTCACGCACTTGCTATCCAAATCTTGGGGAGACATCATTATATGGCCGAACGATTGTTTCCGAAAAGGGAAAGAATAAATTTACCAAAATTAACATTTATTACTTCCAGAAACTTGGTGAACCGATATTACTGGAGAAAATGAATCTTGACAATTCAAAAAAAATGTTTAAAATTATTTATTTGTTAGAAAAAAATCCCAAAAATACAAACTATTTTATAAAAGTCCAATGTTGCTTTAAAAGTAAATAAAGTGAAAGAGAACATATATCCGTAATTGTTTAATTGGAAATGTTTCGATTTAATTAATGAGAACGGGAAAGTTTTTCATGGAACAATTTTTTTTATTATTATTAAAAACAGAAAATTGAAATGACATATTCATAATAGTTTAACCTGGGCGAGCGCCATTTGAAAACCAAAACAAAACCAAAACATTTATTAGTTTTTTTTTTGTTGGTTTATTTTTTCGTTTGTGTGTTTTTTTTTGGGGGGGGGTTCTTTTCGAACAAATAAATAATTTTAAATATTTTTTTGAATTGTCAAGATTCATTTTCTATCGGTTTACCAAGTTTCTGGCAGTATTAAATGATAATTTTAGTTTAAGGGAGTAATAAATGTTAATTTTGGTAATTTATCGTTTCCGGAAGTAATAAATGTATATTTTGATAAAATTATTCTTTCCCTTTCCGGAAGCAATCGTTCGGCCTTATAATGATGTCTTCCCTAGATTTGGATAACAAGTGCGTGAAAAAAATGGCGTCTCCAATTTCGACAATAAAGTGTACAAACACCAAATCTGCTAGCTGAGTGACAAATCTGCTTAAAATATTGAAAGAAAGAAAGAAAGAAAAAGAATAGAAACTCTAGATGTATCAGAAATTTGGAGGAATTTTTGACACCCCTAACGGAAAACTGCGAATAAAATATAAAAAAACCCGTAATTTCTCTTTTTAAAGTGAGTTGTTTATTTTCTATATGGAATATACTTTTAAAATAAACTATTAAAGTTGTTTAAAAAAATAATAGAAATATCTTTTATTTTTAAAAAAACAATGTTTACAAAATGTTTACAAAATGCCGGCGTGCCTTCATGCAGCCATTTTTTTACGTAATAAAATCAATAGAATTTTACGAGTTAAATATTTTTCAATTTTTAAACTTTAAAAATCTATTAAAATGTTTCTATTGATTCTATTTTTACGATATTTTCAGGGTCAATGTGAAATTTTATGCTCTTTCCAATAAACCAAATATAAAATTTTAGACAAACGTTTTTTTTTCAAATTCACGCCCTCATTTTGTAAATGTTTATTAAAATTTTAATAATTAATTCATGTGTCAAAGTTTTATATATCACAAATTGAAGATAAAAGATCAATAAAGAAAATATTCCAATTTAAAACAACAAAAAAAGAATAGTGTTTTGGAAATTTACCTGTAAAGTCCAAAGTGTAAAACCTTTAAAAAAAACAAAAAACACGTTGATTATTTTTTAAAATGAAAGCTAATGTTATGCTTACATCGTCAAGTAAATACAAGACGCTGACGGCAAATTTTTCTATCTCATTGAATGTTTTCTTTTTTTAGATATTAAAAAATAAAATTAGTTGATGAAGAAGTAGTAATATATATCAATCACAAACTCGTGTATTTCATTAAAAGAATTTTTTAAAAATCGATGAAGCGGATTTTTTGTTCTAGGGGAAAAACTTATGAGTGAACGTGCGTTTCTTTTTTAACTACGGGGGATGAAAAATACTAATTTTGGTTAACACACGCAATAAAAAAGAGACATTATTTATGCCCTTGGACGAAAGCATACTTCATAAATTTCATTTTAGCAGCAGCAGCTATTTAACGCTTCGCGCAAAACATGTTACAAAAATGCGATTTTCTAGGACGCTCGCTTTAGAAAATCCTTTTATTTAAAAAATACATGGAATTTAAAATATAAATATGGATAAATTCTTTACAATGAGGAATGGAACTACCCATTTAATAATATTTTTTAAGTAAGTGATTTTTTTGGCATATATATACATATATTTATAAGCAAGTCAAAATATATTGATTTTCTTTATATTTTTTTTAAAAGAAAACCGCTTTAAAGAAACAAATATTGCATAATTTGCTATTAAACCTGTTATTTTTTTAAAAATTTGGTATTTGCTTCTTTAATTGAAAAAAAAATTAGGGTTTGAATTGTATTTCCAAGTAGTTATAAGCTTACAAAAATAGTAAGTTGAATTATTAAGGTTCTGATCATCATTTTTAATGGCCACTTTCTGATCACCTATAGAATCTCTCCCAAACATGCCGGCAATAATTTGGTTTCGTCCTTCCTTTCAGTGTTTCCAATAAGGGGGATTTATTTACTAGGATTTGTATTAGGAGCTGGGCACTTATTAAAATTATTTAATTGTTGAATTTTTTGCAATTTGGTTAAATTTGTTAGTTTGCTAGCGCTAAAAGCCCACACAAAAAATTTAACAAAAGACAAAATTAAAAAGAATGGTACTCATGCAGAATTTAACCCCCCTCCCCGCACCAGATTCCAATTAGTTTAGGGTTCGACCGGGAATCACCGGATTCAGCCGAGCGTTGTTCAAATGTTAAACACTAAACCAACATTTTATTTATTTTTTTGCAGAATTAATTAATGATGGGAGTATTTTTCCGTTTATTTTCTTAATATCTATTGACAAAAAAATTTGTACATTCTCTTGAAAAAAAAAAAAAAACTTTTCTCTACTTTCACCTAACTATTTACAGTGTTCATATAAAACATTCATCTTTTCTTTTTATAATAAAAATTCGGTTTTCAAAAAGAAATGTTTATTGCCAACTTTCTTTTAAAAAATATTCCTAAAAAAAAAACTTTCACCTAACAATTTATGGTAAAAAATTCACCTTTTCTTGGAACCCCGCCCCAACTTTTATTGATAAAAAAAATTGCAAAAATAATAAAATAAATAAACAATACAAAATGCAATTTTTATGAGGAACGTGTTCCATTTTAACAGACTGAGTCACAGCAACGCGTGTCCGGGTATGGCTAGTATTATAATAAATTTAAATGAGAACATTTGGACACCTGAAAATGTTATTAAATGATAAAATCATTTTTTTTTACTTTTTGTTGTTGTTAAAGTCCGAATTTTCGCCAAACAACATGGCTTTATCAAAGACAGGAGAATCCGAGGTAGTTTCTTTTTCTTTTTCTTCATAATGTTATTATTAAGAGGTCGAGCCTCTCAAAGAAAAAACAACATCTTGTATCGGCGCTTTTTGAAATCCTTGTGTGCAATCGCTCGGTTTAAGGGCAAAACTTATGGAATTGAAAGTCACACATTTAAAAAAACATTCTTTTTATGAATTTAAATGAGAATATTTGAAGTTTGAATTCATAAATTTAAATGAGGACATTTGAAAACATGAAAAGAAATTATAAAATCATATTTATTCACTTTTTTATTGTTGTCATTTTCGAATTTTCACAAATTATTATGGCTGTATCAAGGAGAGGATAGTCCGATGTAGTTTTCTTTCCTTTTTCCTTGTAATGTTATTATTAAGAGATCGAGGTTCCCGAAGAGAAAAAATGTCTTGTATCCGTGCTTTTTGAAATTCGTGTGTGTAATCGCTCGGTTTAAGCGCGAAATTTAAGAAATATGCTGTTTTTAATAATGTTTCAATCCTTTTAAAAATAGTTTTAATTTGTTTTCAATAAACGTATTTATGAATTGAAAATACGACTACAAATTTATTTTTTTATGAGAGAACTATCGCAAGGCATCAAGTCAGTTGAAAATTTATAAATATACTTTTCGCTTTTTTCCGGCAAAGTTATCAATAACTCTACCAAAATTCATTCTATCAACAAGTTCCCTCGCTTTGGATAGGCTTGCCAAGTCTGGCTCATTTTTGATCGAAGGTTATGAGTTTCAGTTTCAAGAAAGAGCACTCACAACTGGCGACGCTAATAGCTTGGGTAAGGAAAATGCGCAGCAAGATCACAATATAAGAGACAAAATCTCTGTATAAAGTTAAAAAATTCAAGAAGTCCACTGATTTTGTCTTCCTGAAGCTTTCACAAAACAATATAATTTCTTCTTTCAGCAAAGAATTTATCTTTTTCTATATGTTCGTCAACTTCACCAAGCTGACAATCATAATTATCATCAAGCAGATTTGACGGTGTAAGAAAAGCATATTTACTTGCAAGATTGTGAACTTGTTGAAAAGAAAAGCGTATTGTGAACGTTGAAATCTGCATGATATTTCTTCAGTCAACTCAGTATCAAACTCTAGTGCTGCATCAATCAATCGTTCACCATTCGTTTCTTTTTGCGGATACGATGCTCCATGCTTATCCCTATTTCAGAGCAGAGTTTTTTTTTACTCGTCTATTGCAGTGTCCACCATCTTTTCTCTATTCTGAAGAAGGCAATCTTTCAACGCCCTCAGCCTGACAGAACTTTGTTGCGACCCAGCGCTTTTTCTTGAAAATACTTCTGAGCATCATTTCTGGCAGAATAGTTTTCCAAAGGCTCGGAAATAAAAGAAACGGAAACGACAAAACCGAGTTGAGAATTAAAGATGCGTCTGATCTTGTGGTTGTATTTTCGTCTTCTGTGAGCTGATCCAGGACAATGACTACTTACAATATTATTTTTACCAAAACATTTACAGCATTTGCTCGACTACTCCATCTAGTTTACACAGTCCACTTGATACTTAGACCGGTCAACTGAATCAAGAGAATAACCGGTCCAGTATGCCAAAAAATGTAACAGTGAACCGCTACAGAAGCGGCATGTACACGAGTCAGATTTAATGAATGGTTAGTTCATGGAACGAATAGAGCTTTTGGGTTGATTTCGGAGATTCGTTTCTGCACACCCGATCGGTGGCCTGCCATAATAGCAGCATTGTCAAATGCCTGGCCAATACAGTCATCAATCTGAATCGCATCGTTCTCCAGTTCTTACAAGATCAGGTGAGAAATGTTCTCCGCGCTTTTACCTTTTGTCTCGATGAAGCGGAGAAACAACTCCACCACTGTTACTTTATTTTCATCAATTTTTACGTATCGCAACACCTCACTCATCTGGTCCTTGTGAGATACATCAGAAGTGCTATAAAAATATTTGCTTCCCTTGATCTGATCTATGGGTTTCTTCCTCATCTGCCTTGCCAAAATGCTCACAAATTCATTTAGAATTTCTGGTGACAGATAAGAATAGCGATTTTCTTTCCCAGGTTAATTTTCACCAAATATTCACGGAGCACAGAGTCATACTTGGCCAATAAATTTACCAATTCTAAAAAATTCCCTTTGTTTTCTTGATCTCTTTCATCATTATAGATGTCTTCCTGGTGACCCCGTAGTGCCAGACTCTGATTGGCGAGAAACCTGATGATATCCAGCAATTTAGTTAGAATTTCCTGCCACTTCTTAGTTCCTTCTCAATAAGATGTTGCTCTACTTTGTCAACTACCTTTCCTTCAGCAAGTGGGATATCTTGATCCTTCCAGTTTAGAAATACTTGAGCATGAGATGTGCTTCATGTTCATATACTTTCGGGTTTAATTTCCATTAATTCGTAAAACCCACATCAGCAAAATAATTGGACAGTCCAATTGAAAACAGTTTGCAGCAGAAGCAAAATAAGGCTTCCCTGGAAGGAGAATACATCATCCACGTTCTCAAAATTTTCTCACCGTTTCACAATTCTCGATAGAACAATTTTTTTTACTTAGCTTTCTAACGACACCTTTGGTTTTTGTTCCTGGTCGGACTACTTCCTTGAATTCATGATCAAGGTGCTGCACAGCGGCAGATACCTGCCGAACAAACATAGCGCGAATTTTACGATTAATCTCAACTGACCATAAACCAACACCTGTAAAATCGGATGCAGTGTATGTTTTCGCGCCATGATTGCCTTTCCAATTCAACTTCAGGTGCATTATCATCATTTACAGTTTTGATGTATCAACACTGTTAATGTCGACTTTCGAAGTAACAGGATCAAGTTAGCATGATTTTCGACCCTCGTTTCGGACATTTCGGCCACAGAATCTTTTCCGTGAATTTCAATAGCGTGCCTTTATTCTTTTTCCTTCCTCTTCTTTTGTTTTCCGTTTTTCACGAAATGCCGCATCACTCTCCTTCATTCTCTTTATTACGATGCCTTTTTTCAAAATTCACGAAAATATTCCGAAAAAATTAAAAATTCTATTTTTAAAAATAGCACCTTCTTGTGTTGTTACGAACTAGTACCACAAAAGATGAGATATCCCACATAAAATCATTTTTCTGAGATACCTAACCATATATATATATATATATATATATATATATATATATATATATATATATATTAACCATATATATATATATATTTATATTAACCATATATATATATATATATATATATATATATATATATATATATATATATATATATATATATATATATATATATATATACAGAGATCGTCACTACATCCCCCTAAAACAAGAAGCTTACGGGGAAATAGTCTTTCATTTTATTTTCTATTTTAAATGTTATGTTTTTGGCCACTTTTCCATTCTGTTGAGTATTTTAGTTTCTATTTTTGAGCGGTTAAGTTTTCAAACATGTGCACAAAAAATAAATCTGAAAACGAAGCTCCTCGCGCCTACCTCACGAAGACGAAGAGGGAGGGCATGTGACATTTATTTGCTATATATTTGATTATTTTACTACTTTTTCGAATCTCTTTGTATTTAAAGCAACCCCCCAAAAATAATTAAAATCCTATTACCAGAAGTAATTCATCATAATAAATTTCGGTTTAATTATAAATACGTCAGTGATTATAAAATTTTGTTAATAGTTTAAAAAAATCAATTAATCTGTGATTGTTTGAAACTTGACAGAAATTCGGCAGTATTTAAACTATCAAACAGAAAGCCACTTAAATAGTATTTGAGATGTAGCGCTTAGTCCCATTTAAAATTATATTCCCTGATATGACGATCATAAAATTTGTTTACAGTCGATTTTTATTCCGTACTTGCTTAATGTTTCTACAATTCCAAAATTACGTAACTTCCTGTTGCTAATTTTTCGTTGTATTACTTAATCATCATTGAAAAAAATGTTTTGTTTAATTTTAATTCTTGGGAGCATGTAAATCAACTGCTTTCTTTGAAATGTTACTTAGTTTCAAAAAAGGTTGTATGAATTCTCTTTGTTTTACAAATAAAGTAAATTTACATCGTATTTTGATGTTATTATCATTTTAGTGTTAGTGATAATTTAAAAACAATACATATTTATCCCTAGTACCAATAATAAAAAATTAAATTAAAAATTTTAAACAATCGGTTTGGGAATCGTAAATTATGGATACATTTTTCTGACTCCGATATCTCCAAAAGTTCCGATTTTTTACAACATTTCCGGTATAAAATTGCAGATTTTTTGTTAGTTTTTATTTATTTTTTCTATTTTCTATTTTTACCCTTTCAAAATACCGCCCCAGACATGAGCCGCTCATAAAACAGGGACACATTTTTTCGATTCCAAAACCTCCAAAAGTTCCAATTTTTTACAAATTTCCTGTATAAAATTTAAGATATTTTGTTAGCTTTTATTTATTTTTTATTTATTTTTCTATTTTTATTTTTACCCTTTAAAAATGCCACCCCCTCACATAGGCCGCTCGTAAAATACGGACACATTTTTCTGATTCTGATACCTCCAAAAGTTCCGATTTTATAACAACATTTTCGGTATGAAATTTCAAATTTTTTGTTAGCTTTTATTTATTTTTATTTTTACCCACTCAAAATGCCGTTCCTGAGATGTGCCGCCTGTAAAATAGGAACACATTTTTCCGATTCCGATACCTCTAAAAGTTCCGATTTTTTTACAATTTTTTCGGTATAAAATACCAAATTTTTCGTTAGCTTTTATTTTTTCTATTTTCAATTTTTATCCTTACATAATGCCGTCCCCTGATATGTGCCGCTCGTAAAATAGGGACACAGTTTTCTGATTCAGATACTTTAAAAAGTTTCGATATTTTTACAACCTTTTCGGCAAAAAATTTCAAGTTTTTTGTTAGTTTTTATTTATTTATTTTTTTCTATTTTCTATTTTCACCCTCTAAAAATGCCCCCCCCCCGACATGGGCCGCTCATTAAATAGAGACCCATTTTTTCGATTCCAGTACCTTCAAATGTTCCGATGTTTTTACAAATTTCCGGTATAAAATTTAAGATATTTTGTTAGCTTTTATTTATTTTTAGTTACTTTTTCTTTTTTCTATTTTCTATTGTTACCCTCTAAAAATGCCGCCCCTTAACATAGGCCGCTCGTAAAATACGGACACATTTTTCTGATCCTGATACGCCTAAAAGTTCCGATTTTTTAACAACATTTTCGGTAAAAAAAATTTCAAACATTTTGTTAGCTTTTATTTATTTTTATTTATTTCAAAATGCCCCCCCCCCTGAGATGGGTCGCTCGTAAAACAGGGACACATTTTTTGAACCCGATACCTTAAAAAGTTCAGATGTTTTACATTTTCGGTAAAAAATTCTGATTTTTTGTTAGCTTTTATTTATTTATTATTTTTTTTCTATTTCTACTCTATCATAATGCCGCCCCTAACATGTGGCTCTCATAAAATAAGGACATATTTTTCTGATTCCGATATCTCTAAAAGTCCGATGTTTTACAACCTTTTCGGCAAAAAATTTCAGATTTTTTTTAGCTTTCATTTATTTTTATTTTTTTTTTACCCTCTCAAAATGCCGCTCCCTGACACGTGCCGCCTGGGGCGGACCGCCGCCTCCCCCTGTTGCTACGCCACTGGTCATAATAACAAAAGGTGATGAAATATCTGATATATCGATGTTAGAAAAAATAGCTGCTGAGTTATTGGCATATATTTTTCTCTTAAAAAAAATGTCTTTTTTCTGCATCTGAGTTTAAAGTATTTTCATATTAATATTCAACTTCAATCACGCAAATAATGTTAATCAGCTTTATTTTATTTATGATTAAACTTCTCATTTTGCCTCATTTTCTTCTTTCATTCAAAATATTGTCTTAGTCAACATTACTGAAGGCAGATTATTGCAAGATTCATTGCAATCACTTAAAATACCGTGAATCGGACACCATTTAAATCGGTGTTTTATTACTACACGACTCGAAGTATGCAAATTCGTGTAGAACAGATTTTTCAGATATACGAAAAGTATATGGAAATATGTTTGAACATGTGAACATGAAAATGGAAATGTGACTAAAACTAAGAAAGTTTGGTCATAGGGATAAGATTTTGTAACACATGAAAAATATTTCAAAATAAACAGCTTTCAAGGTGTTCTAATTATAAGAAAGCACAAAGATTATCTTTGTATTTTATTGTAATAAACGAAATTTTCCAACATACTAGATTTAGATCAGATGCACTTGACCGACGGTGTATAGATGACTTGGCAGTTCATGAATGGAGTTCAAATAGTTCGTGAAAGTCGAATTAAGAACTAACATTTATATTTATTATAGTAGAATATATTTTATATTTGTTTTAATTTAAAAAAAATGATATGTGCGCGAGCCTTTTCTAGACTCACACAAAACACGCGTTCACATCTCAAGCTATATTACTTGTCATATACATATGCGCACACAAACATACGCGCGCACGTCCACACACGTACATATATTCACGTTCGCGTATATACACACACATTCACGTGTATACACACACACGCTAACGTACACACATATACTCACTTACGCGCACACGTACGCACACATGGGCAACGTCACTTCCCCTTCAAAGGAAATCCACATGCGCAAAAAAACACCGGAAACACCTATAAAAGCAAGAGCAATAAGCAGCTTCTTTCTTTTTCGGACCAGCTTCCGAGCTAGGCGGTCTACGGACCGACAGCGTGCCTTTTCGGTAGGCGCGCGCACGCGCGTGCCTCACGCCACCTGCTACTATGTGGGACAAAAAGCTACTAGACCGTACGTACACTTTATACGCTTTCTCTCTCCATGAACTGGATTGACATTCTCACTCTTTCTCTCTCTATATATACAACTTGTCCCTGAGAATACCTTCACATAACTGACTGCTAACATGGCGCACGGTTTAACTGATGTCAACCGTCTATCCTTTTCTTTTTCTACACGCTGGACTATCATTCCCATTTTACACTACATTACTCACTTCTCTTCCCACGCGTGAACAAACGATAGTGACCTGAACGTAAGATTAACACACATTTCCTTTTTCCTTCTATACTACCAGTCCCACAACAAACGATGGTTACACCTGCGCGGACATGAACACGTGTTATATCTAAAACATTCATTCTTTCAACAGTAAATAAACGACACGTTTATCTTATTCCTCTACATATGTTATGCTTATTATGTGCTTAAACTGCTGTTTTCCGTTTCGATTTCATAATTCAAGTTTAAATTAAAAATGCTAAAAAACAACAATGGCTTCGAATTGAAAATAATTTTGGATCAAAATGAAACTTTGCTTTCATTCGAACAATTTTATTTCTATTTTGCGTGGCGTTGCCACCAATTCTAAAATCAACGAGAAATATTTGATTTATACTTTGTGCGTATTTCGTGTACAGGATATTTTGTTGATGTCTGTTTCTAAATTCTGAAATGATTAAAACAGTTAAGATTTTATGATTTAAGTCTTTACTGCGTTGTTTTTCTTTCTGTAACAAATGTTTTTCAATTTCACAATAAAAAACCTGGTTTCAAACGCAACGTGATTTTATTGAATTGCTGTCCCAACATTTCAATCGAATTTTATCATCATACAATGTTCAGTTTTAAAGTTCATCGCGTGTTTGATGCAAACGAAGATATTAAAAAATAAGTAAAAATGTAAGTCTAAGAAGAAATCTATTTTAAACCCGTTTTTTATTCCTGTAATCACTTGAAATGTATAGGCTGCCGTGGAAATGAGTTTAATTCCATCTTCTTAATTATTTAATCACCAGAAATAGTAAAAAAAAATTTCTTCTTTTCAAAGTATATTTACAATTTCTCCGAGATTTTGTGGTTATTCAGCGCAAGATTCAGAATTTTTCTACTGGATTTTCACTTTAACGTATTATTTCAGTTTGAAATACTGTATAGTATTTCAAACTGAAATAATACGTTAAAGTGAAACACCAGTATAAAATCTACTTAACCTGAAGATTTCAAATTGCATTGCTACAAGTGTGTCCAGTAGTTTAATTCACGACTAGAAATATTAACTATGCAGCTGGAGTAGTAAACATCAGATCACAAATACTTTATTGGGATGACTTTTCAGGAAATACATGATAGACGAAAGTGACGTTAGATAAACGATTAGTCAAATGATTGTTGCGATTGTGAAAACGAATCTTGACGGGCAATGACTCGTTACAAAAATCACAATAATGGCCGACCCTACCCCATTGTTGGTCATGACTTTTGGTTTCGTTTTTTACTTACAGCTCAAAAAGACGACAATAAATATACTATCCCCCTTTCAACAAATATTGTGTCGCATTAGTTAATCAATTAATGTTATAAACATAAGATGTCGTTAATTACTCTCGGAATTAGCTTACCGACGAGTAGGGGAGAGGAAGAGAAAAGACGGTTTAAGTCTTGCAACGAAATGTCGACGTTGCTTACAAGCAGTCTTTTCTTGTAAAAGTAACAAATGGGTAACGATGGTCGAAGTGTAATTTGTCTAAAAGACAGCAACAACTACAACAACAGTAGAGCGACCACCCCTTTTTATCTACTCCAACTCTCAGTCAACGAGATTCACGCGTGACTGAAATGTCTATTTAACTTGTAAGGAATAGGCACTCAGGTTCTTTGATTAACGGACCACCGGCCGCGTTGATCACAGCTACCAGCACTCTTTTCTTCCCCACCGACCTACCCTCGGCAAGTCAACCAATTGAAAATTCTCACACATTCCCCACAAAAGAAAAAAAAATCTTTAAGAGAATAAAACAGTTTGTTTAGACTCCTGATAAACTGGGTCTACCAGTTACAACTCCTTGAGGGTTACAAGTCGGACAGAACCATTGTTCATCTTCTGGTGGTGCTTCAGTTAGACCCACATAGCTGAAGTGAAACCAGTCATTGCATCTATCGCAGGCTATCATAGGTTTGGTATCCTCAGGTCTGTTACAGCTAGGACAGATCCAAATTATAGTACTCTTTCTCCGTTGAGGGTCCTGGCTTATATCCTCTGAACTCGATGGTTCCATGCCTATCGGGTCAGGTTCTCCAGGCTGTTGAGAGATTTCCAGGCTGTTGAGAGATGCTTGATAGAGTATGTCTATAGCTCCATTCCCTTTCCTCACCTTCACCATGCGGACCAATTCATCACTTCCTTGGATTAGCTGTAGAACTTCACCTAGGGACCAAAAAGGCCTTGTTTTCAGAGGGCTTTTTATGAGCACTATATCTCCTGGTTTTACTTTATCTTCAAAAGAACAATCAGCCAAGCTCATTGCTCTTTCTCTGAGACTCAACAAATAGTCCTCATTCCAAACTTTCCTAAATTTAGTCAGACTTTCTTCCCGGGAACGCAGGGTTTGAATCAAGTCACTTCGACTAAGAGGATCGATCGTTTCCAGGTACTGGTTTTCCAACCGCATTATTTATTCCCTGACCAACATTCGCATTCAAGAGAGAATTAGGGGTTAAGACATTCAGATTAGCATCCTCAGAGCTCCTATATGTCCGGGGGCGGCTATTTACTGCCCTTTTCACATCAGACAAAATTGTTAGTAGACCAAAATAGTCTACTTCACCTCTTCCTATTGCTTTATATAAGCAAGATTTTATGGTCTTGATAGACCTCTCCCAACTACCACCGTACCAAGGGGAAAACAGTGGAATTGTGCAATGTTTTAAGTCATACGGGTTAAATCTTTCCTTGAATTCGTCAGCTATCACGCCCCGGTTAATGATTCTGGCAGCAGCGTTAAATGTGCGAGCATTATACGAATAAAGGTGTGTAGGGATTCCATTCACATTCGTGAACCTAATGAATGCTTGAATAAATGATTTCACAGTCATATCCGGAACCAGTTCCAAATGTACAGCTCTAATACTCATACATGTAAATAGAAGAATGTACATTTTATAGTCTTTTTCTTGTCCTTTAACATAGATATGGTTGGTAAAATCCACACCGGTATGTGGATAAGGCCTGACAAAATTCACCCGAGGGGCTGGTAAGTTGGTCGATTTTGATATTGAAAAGGAAACGGCATTATAGCGTTTACATTTCACACACGTACTAACCACATTTTTAACAGCCTGTCTGGCTTGTGGTATCCAGTAACCTGCCAATCGTATTTCATTCAAGGTTGTGGCCAAGCCTAAGTATTGGCTTCTTTGGTGATATTTTTGAATAATCAATCTTGTTAGATAATGCTTTTTTCCCCAATAAAATAGGATTTTGGACCTCATATGAGTGATATTCCGATTTTCCTATTCTTCCCATCGATCGTATAATGCCCATGTGGTCCAAAAAGAGATTCAAATTCTTCACCAGTTTAGGCATGCTTTTTCCTCCAGGGTCCAACAAAAAGTCCAACTCCCTTGAAAAGGATTGTTTTTGCATTGTCTTGATCAGGTAGGCATTTGCTTGTAACTCAGGATCGATTTCCCTCTTTTTTTAACTTATTGATGAACTTGAATATCAATGAAGTTACGCTGATCAAATTACTTAAACTGGAGAATTTTTCCAAATTGACTGCTGATGTAGCCACTTCATTCTCTGTGGCATAATTTACTGAAGCGTCAATCCGCTCCATTTGAACTTTAGAAAGGCAACCCAACTCACGATGGCACCAGGAGGATCTTGCCTTATCCATTTCGATCCCTCATACCAAAGAGAAAACTTTTCCTTAAATTTCTTGATAGTCAAACCTCTGGTGATGTAATCGGCCGGGTTCTCATCTGTTGAAGTGTACTGAAAGTTTATCTTTATGTTAAAATCAGATTGAACTTTCTCAGACATTTGAGCTATGTCCTGCAATCTATTCTGTACAAATACATTGTTTGTTTGGACGAAGTCAGCCAAAATCCAGGACAGAACTACCTGAGCATCTGTGATTACATAAACGTATTTTATAGGAATGTCCTTTAGGGACTCTTTTATAAAAGGGAAGCATTTCATTGCTAAAAATACTACTAGAAGTTCCAACGTTGGGAGGGATTTTCCCTGCAAAGGAGCCATTTTCGCTTTGGCAAATACCAAGGATGAATTTCCATCCTGTACGGCATATACCACAAACCCATATGTGGCTTTAGACGCATCACAGAAAAAGAATAATTTTGTATCCTTTCCTTCATATATAACCTCCTGGGGAAAGTCTAACGCTGATAAATCTTTTGCCAACGTTGTCCAAACTGAACTCATTACCTTGAGGAACTATATCATCCCAATTCAGTTTTTGTCTCCATATTTCTCTCATCAATAAACGACCTTGCACTTTCACAGGTAGATACAGAGACAAAGGATCAAATACCTTTGTCTCCGATAATATTTTCCTCTTAGTTGATGCCTCAAAGTCGCATGATGGTGGGGAGACTCTTATAGAATCTTGGACAGGGTCATATTGATACCTCAGCACCTTTTCCCAACCAGAGTCGAATCCTGATAACGTTCCATCTGCCTCCATTTTCTTTTGGAGTGTTACACAGTTAGAATTGCAAGACTGTAAATTAAAATTTCCCTTCTGCAGACGCTCTCTCGCAGAGGTATACAAATCAGATAGATTTTCTGCATAATTCGCAGTTTTCACTAGGTTGTCAACATAAAAACTGGATTTCAGTGCCTCCGAACTGAAACAAAAATGTAGTAGGCAAAACAAACAAACAAAAAATACAACTAAAAACAGACGGAACAAAAACTCGCTTCTCGCAGACACGTGGGTCGTAACAAGCACAATCTACTCGCCAGAATCACCTACACACAATCTGCAGAACCCTCCCTCTCCTTTCCAGTGTCCTGCCTTTACAGTGGCCGGGAACGACGGATTTGCATAATCGTGTGAGAGCAGACGTGATTCAACGATAATTACATTAGGTAAACGCTAATAAAAGCCCATGGACGCCATCTTGGAATTCTCTCTTCCGCTCAGCCCAAAACAGACGTATCCGAGGTAAGCCCTCTATTTCTCATTTTGGTTACTGCTAATTCTGCTACACTCCCCCCTGATCTCATGATCACAAACGGGGCATGGGGGCAGTCGTCTTTGTCGGGTACTTCTTCGAAGAACCGGAGGTAGCATTTCCTCCTTCTCATCTTCCTCATTACCACCGTTATTGCCGTCAGCCTGTTCCATAGGTGGTGTTTCACAATCAGGGCAGGGACAGGGGGGCAGTATCCGTCTTTGTCGGGTACTCCTTCGTAAAGGCAAGACGGGTGGTCCCTTTTCTGCTTCTTCAGTATGTACATTATATGGCTCTCCATCGTCCTGCATTATACTCTCTGCTCGTTCAGAAGACATTGTACCGTCTTCCTCTTCCTCCGATGTAACAACATAATGGCGAGGACGCAGATCTTTCATGTGGCGAGGCACACCGTTCATCAAAATCGATTGAGGGCTGATTACCTTGATCACCTCGCCATAATGCGTGATATCCATTCCAATTCTTTGCCAATTCTCGTTAACTTCCAGCTTTCCCTTTTCCCACCTGACTGGCGCTGGGTCAATAGACTGACATTCCTCACATTTCCATATGACCGTTTTAACGGTTGCTTTTGTCGTGTTTGGACAACTTCTCCTGGCAAAGAAGGTAGTGCGTCGCACCCCCGGATGTCCACTACCTTTGTGAATAACCATGATTTGACTCTCATCCAGCTCGTCTGTGTGAACCGCGCCTATCACCGGGTCAAGCCCGTTTTTCTTTTTCATTGCCTCAAAGCATGTCTGTGGTACTCGTGTCAATCAGTCAGCAATGTTTCGTGCTGATGGAACCAGCGTCACGTCCACTGTCAGCCAGTACTCTTTCCCGAGCTCCTTTAGAGTGCTTAGTCGCCTCCTAATAAGCATCTCGCTTGCTGCTTTGGTGCGTGTTATGATTTAATTTGTTGTTAAGAGTTATCCCCCTTGGGATTGACATTCATAATAAAAGCGCCCTCTGTTTCATTTTCCCGCTCGATCCTTTCAAGAGCGTACGTGTATTTTACAGTTAATAAAACCTTTCTAAAAGGCAATTCTTTACTTACTGATACTACTCACCTCAATTTTATTAACTGTAAAAAAAAAAAAAAAATAATGGATCGAATCTTACGTCCCGACAGATTCGAGGTGGAACCTACATGCCCTAATTCCGAAAAATCCTATAGGCATTGGAAATTAACCCTCCAGAATTATATCCGCTCACATAATAACGGATTAATCGAAAACACTTCAGATAATTTCTTTGCCTTGATCAATTGTATTTCAGCCTCTGTTTTCGATTTAATAAGCGATAAAACCGACTACGATAGTGCATTAAGAACATTGGACGCCGCTTATTTAAAACCTGAAAATATTGTTTATAAGAGATATCGATTGATGACGACGAAGCAACAAACAACACAAAATATAGATGCCTTCATACTACAATTGGAAATGCTTGCCAAAACATGTAACTTCGAAGCGGTTTCTGCTGAAGAAAACAAAAATCAATACATTCAGGAAGCTTTCATCGGTGGAATTTCTTCTTCGTCCATCCGACAACGACTGTTAGAAAAACCCATCCTGACTTTACAAGACACATATGCCACGGCCAGATCTCTTGAACAAGCAGAAAAGCATTCGATAAGCTACGCAAATAACTTTACTGTAGCAGCTACAAATAATCCTTCGGGCTACAATCGTATAGCTGTGACTAAAGAAAATATGCATCCAAAAGGGGTTTGTTTTTTCTGTGGAAAATCACGTCATCGTCGATATTTATGTCCTGCACGAAACGCCGAATGTAAAAAATGCAAAAAAAAAAATGGTCATTGGGCTAAAGTGTGTAAATCTTCTATTTCTAACACTCATACTGCTGTTCTTTATGACGACTCTGACTACCCCTCACCTTCTCTATCCTGACTAGGAACTAACTCCAAAGATGTCACATTCACTCAATGCCAAATTAACGGGCACTTCGTGAACGCTATGGTGGACTCCGGCAGTGTAAAAACATTCATTAATGAAAATACTGCTAAAAAACTTAAACTCTTCACAATACCTAAAAACAAAACTATAGCTCTGGCTGCTTCCGATCAACATGCTAAAATAACTGGCGAAGCTGTCGTGGATTTAATACTGAAAGATAAAACCCATTCTGGAATAACAATTGAAATCATTGAAAACCTTTTCATTGATTTAATAATCGGAAAAGATATTTTAAAAAAATATAAAAAAGTAACACTTAAATTCGACGGTCCTAGAGACAAACTTATAATTGGAGCTATAAACACGAATAATTTTTTTCCTACCATAAACGTTCCACCCCCTCCTCTCTTTTCTAATCTTTCTCCTCATACTACTCCTATTGCGACAAAATCCCGACGTTACACTTTTGCCGCCAACAAATTCATAAAAGAAGAGACTGCTAGAATGTTGAAAGAAGGCATAATTGAACCTTCGATATCTCCGTGGCGAGCGCAAGTTCTTGTAACTTCGAATGAGAATCATAAGAAAAGAATGGTAGTCGACTACAGCGATACCATTAATAGATTCACGGAACTAGACGCTTACCCAATGCCTAATATCAATAAGATGGTAGACGACATCGCTCAATATAACATCTTCTCTACTCTCGACCTAAAATCTGCTTATCACCAAATACCTATAAATCATGCTGATCGTAAATTCACTGCGTTTGAAGTAAGTGGCAGACTTTTTCAATTTACTCGTCTTCCTTTTGGCGTCACCAATGGATTAAGTGCTTTCCAGAGGAGCATAGACTATATTATAGAAAAAGAAAATCTAACCGATACCTTTGTGTATGTTGATAACGTAACTATATGCGGAAAAAATCAAGAAGAACACGATTACAATCTTCAAAAATTCTACAAAATTGCTAAACAATATAACATCACTTTAAATGAAAATAAAAGCATAATTTCTTCTAGTTCTATTACTCTACTCGGCTACACCATAGAAAATAATCAAATAGCTCCCGATTATCAAAGACTAAAACCATTACTCGAAATGCCACCTCCGCTGAATCTTAAATCTCAAAAAAGAATAGTTGGAATGTTTTCCTATTACTGCAAATTCATTAAAAAATTTTCTGATAAAATTTTATTACTAAATCAAAACAAAGAATTTCCACTACCTCCATCTGTATTAAAATCTTTTCAAACATTGAAAAATGATCTAAAAGACGCCACTTTAATAACGGTAGATCCAAATAAAGAATTTGAAGTAGAAACGGACGCTAGTAACTATTGCATTGCTGCAACACTAAATCAAGAAGGTCGTCCTATTGCATTTTTTTCAAGAACTCTCAATACTAACGAAATTAAGCACCATGCAGTAGAAAAAGAGGCAGCCGCTATTGTAGAAGCTCTCCGTAAGTGGCGACATTTTCTACTCGGCAGGCACTTTAAAGTCATCACAGATCAGAAGAGCATCAGCTTCATATTCGACAATAAAAGAAAATCAAAAATTAAGAATGACAAAATATGTCGTTGGCGTATAGAATTATCCCAATACAATTTCACTATAGTTTATCGATCTGGACCTGAAAATATTGCTGCTGACACATTCTCTCGCATCTCTGCTCTTACTTACAATCTACAAGATCTTCGTGATTTACATAAACAATTATGTCATCCTGGTGTTTCAAGACTAAGCCATTTTATAAGAACGAGGAACCTCCCTTTTACTTTGGATCAAATTAAGAATATTACTGACTCTTGCTCATCCTGTCAATTACTGAAACCCAAATTCGTCAATACCAATGGAGGGACTCTCATTCAAGCCATATTACCTTTTCAACGATTAAATCTTGATTTTAAAGGCCCTCTACCTACTTCTATACATGGCAACAAATATCTACTTACTCTAATTGATGAGTATTCCCGTTTTCCTTTCGCTTTTCCTTGCAGAGATATGACAAGCAAAACCATTATCCACTGTCTAAACAAACTCTTTTCAATTTTTGGTTTGCCTGACATGATACATACTGACCGTGCTTCTGATTTCTTAGCAAGAGAAATAAAGGATTTTTTACACAAAAAAGGAATTGCTACTTCTAAAACAAGTAGATATCATCCTGAAGGTAATGGACAGATTGAAAAACTCAACGGTACCTTATGGAAGGCCATTCAAACAACATTACATTCTAATCAAATGAAACTACCTTATTGGGAAGACATACTACCGGACGCACTTCATTCAATTAGATCATTACTTTGTACTGCCACTAATATGACTCCCCATGATAGACTATTTAAATATAGTCGTAAATCTGCTTCCGGAATTTCAATTCCTTCTTGGGTTAAACCAGGCCCAATATATATTAGAAACCACACTAAAACAAGTAAACATGACCCTCCTGTAACGCCTGCCACCCTAATAGATGTCAACCCCCACTACGCTTATGTTCAACTACCTTCTGGTACTGAAACCATTGTCAACGTTCGAGACTTAGCTCCAAACTCATCAAATGAAGAAAACTCTAATAATAATCCTACTACTTCAGAGACTTTATTTGAACCTTCTACTAATGAAAACATTGGTCATGAGGAAGACAAAAATCAATCGTCTGATCTTGAAGAAAATCAGATTTCACTAAAAAATAATACTGAAAATCAGCATTCCTGCCAATCTGTGCGGAGGTCGTCCCGAGTTCGACAATTCCCTAGTAAATATAAGGATTTTGTGACTAAATACTGAAAAAACTGCAGTTTGGGTTCATATGTTATTTGTAAATAAAATGATTCTTATGTGATTGTAAAAAAAAAAAAAAAAAAAAAAAAATTTGTCTATAATTAATTACCCCTTACTTGAATACTTTAGGACGGGGAAAATGTTATGATTTAATTTGTTGTTAAGAGTTATCCCCCTTGGGATTGACATTCATAATAAAAGCGCCCTCTGTTTCATTTTCCCGCTCGATCCTTTCAAGAGCGTACGTGTATTTTACAGTTAATAAAACCTTTCTAAAAGGCAATTCTTTACTTACTGATACTACTCACCTCAGTGCGCACTCGCACCTTTCCAGTTATCGTATTTGAGACCTAATGGTATACGCAGACAGAATCTGTCTTTATGTGTAGCACTTTGCTCTGCCACTGTAGAGCCAAATTGATACTTTTCAATATGGCATCCAGCTCGGCTAAGTTGATATGTTGAGAGTCACCTTCAGGTCGCAGCCAACATGCATCCTCCAACACAGTTTTGCGCATCTCCAAGGCTGCACCAATTGCTAGGGAGCTAGCATCGACCCATACATTCAGCTCTTTGCCATCCACACACCAATTTCGTTCCGCTGCACAGATTCCAAGGTTTCGAACATCATACGATGCAGTACGGCGTCCCTTGCTTCATCATCCCAGCCCTTTGTTACCGAACTTACTCTCCTTCTAAGTACTCCACAAGCCACACGAAGCCAAACACACACCGGAAAGTGCCCGACAAGTCGACCACACAGGGAAAACATTGTTCATCGCGTAACAATGCTGGGAGCCTCTGGAATTGCATTTCCTCGCTTCCACCGTAGTTCACTGTGTTCCATCCAGACCGGCAATCCCAGCACCCGTACACCGTCCTTCAACCGCTCTGGGTTCTTGCACTCCAACCCAAACTGCGCTAGGTGTTCTCTTACATGGGTTGCGGGCACCACGTCCTCATTGACAAAAATGTCATCGATGTAAGCAGATGCTGCGCGGCTTACAACTTCTTCCTGAGACAATACTTCGCTGACAATTGCTCTTATGATCAGGTGAGCCACATTCAAACCGAACCCCAGACGGGTCAGGCAATATTTTTTCCCATCGATTTCCACAGTCTGGTATGGCCACAGTGTCTCATGGATCCGGACTTGTAGGTATGCTCTCCTAAGGTCCAGTAGAGACACGTTAGCATCTTTTTGTCTCCATTCACGCGTCTTAGCCGCACAAACATCTGCGTTGGCCATAAAGTGTCTACGTAATGATTTAGCTCCTGGTAGTCCATTACCGGGCGCACTTTGGCTTTGTTCTGCTGCATCACAGCCATCAGGGGAATTAGGCCTTTGGGAGGTCCCAATTTGTCCTCTGGGTACGGCACGAGTCAACCATTATCTATCCAGGTGCGGAGCTCCTGCGTGTATTCTTCACGGATTTCTGCCGGCACTGGGTATTCTGACACTCAATTGTGTAGTCTTTCAGGGGGGTGGTCCTCAGACCACTTCCACGATGCGGTCCATGTTCGGTTTTGATGATCAAAGGTGGCGGTGAAATCCGGTTCATTAATAGAAATGGCTGCGCATTTAATATTTTTTCTGTCGCCCAGCCGCACTGATCCTGTAGGGTTGACAACGACACCGCTCAGAGCTTTTATGGCGTCGATCCCTAGAAGTAAGTCAAACCCCAGCGGTTTGCCACGCACCACCAACACATCGATTCTGGCAGACACACCTTCGTCAGTGGACACAGAGACCGCTCCAACACCACAGCACGCATGGGACATTCCACCAATCGTTTTGACATCTACGTTCGTTTTTCTCCAAGACCGACACCGGTCTGCATGTAAAATAGTCCTAGAGCATCCTGTATCAATAAGCGCCAAACATCGCATCCCGTCAACGTGGATGCTTATCACTGGGGGCGTTGTGCTCGCATCTTGGTGGGGAAGCAGACTGGCGCTTATGCGTCCTCCCCATGCTCGTTTCCCGAGCAATTCCGAGCCCAGTGTCCACTTTCACCGCAACGGTAACACCGTGTTCCACGTTTTTGACAGTCCTTTGCAAAGTGGCCTTTCGTATTGCACTTGAAACAGGTCACACTAACAGGAATATTCTGGGCTCTGTGGTTGTTGGGTGAGTGTGTGGCCGCAACCACGTCCTGATTGTGTTCTCCAGTCGTCAAAATTCTTGCTCTCGACATTAGTTTCTCCATGGTCAGGACTTTGATGTTCGGCACCTGTTGAAGAGCAATTGAGATAGTGTCAGGGAACCCAGTGACGAAATGCAATTTTGTGAGTCTCCCTAAGCCATCTCCTGTGAATCCAGCCAATCCAACCAACTGCCTGATTTTGTTGGCGTAAACATCCACACGTTCACCAGCCCATCTAACCATAGTTATTTTTCTGTATGCTGCAAACGCGTCGTCGGCAAATGCCTCCTTTAATCGGGCCTCAATCTGGTCTATTTCTCTTTGATCGTCCTCCTCCATTTCCATGTAGAGGGCCAGTGCATCACCTTCCAGATAAAAAGGTAGCAGACTCGCTACATCATCCACCTGCTGAAGTTGTGCGACAAGTCTCACTTTTTTCAGCCACGCTACAACGTTTCCCTCGCCAGAGAACGCCTTGATAATATCGCTGCTTATCCGCACCTTCGCCATAGTCAGGCCGAAATAGCTTGAAACAAAAATGTAGTAGGCAAAACAAACAAAAAAAAATACAACTAAAAACAGACGGAACAAAAACTCGCTTCTCTCAGACACGTGGGTCGTAACAAGCACAATCTACTCGCCAGAATCACCTACACACAATCTGCAGAACGCCCCCTCTCCTTTCCAGTGTCCTGCCTTTATAGCGGCCAGGAACGACATATTTGCATAATCACGCGAGAACAGACGTGATTCAACGATAATTACATTGGGTAAACGCTAATAAAAGCCCATGGACGCCATCTTGGAATTCTCTCTTTCGCTCAGCCCAAAACAGACGTATCCGAGGTAAGCTCTCTATTTCTCATTTTGGTTACTGCTAATTCTGCTACACGAACATTCATCCAAAGGGAATTTCTCTGCATGAAGCTTTAATACGTAATTTAAAATAAAAGGGCTTGCATTGAAGCCAAAAATAAGGGTTTTGTACCTGTAGCAATGTAATTTTTCACCTTTCTACAGAAAAAAGCAAAACTGATTACGATCCTTTTCTGATGCCAGACGAATCATCAGAAAGGCTTTTCTGATGTCAGCCAACAAGACATATCGGTTTGTTCAGAATCGGATCTTCAATTTTATCATGTCGCTCATCAGGTTCACTCCAGGATATGCTGCTTCGTTCAATGATACTAAGCCCTTATGTTTATAAGAACAATTAAATACTGGCCTCACCTTGGTAGTAGTCTGGTCTGTTAGTTTTAGCACTGGCTTATGGGGAATCCATATATAGTCTTTAAATTGTTCAGGAGGCACAATTATTTCTTCGATAATACCCTCGTCTTCTTATTGTTGAAAAACTTGCAGATACTGATTATACAAGTTTTTCTTCTCCAGATCCTTATTAACCTTTTCTAGCACCCGAATAGCAGCATTGTAATTAGAAGGTACCGATTTTAATTTATCTTCGTACCACTGAAGTTGTACATGATAGAGACCATCCTTGAATGTGATGGAATCTATAAACTGCTTAACCTTCTCTTCATTCAAGGTGGAGAATTTCTTGTCAATGGGTAATCCAATAGATTCAAGGTTGAACATGTTTTCCAACCCTCGCAGTCATGTGTCCTTTAGAGTTGCAACTATGGCAACAAATTTTTCTTGATGTCCTTAATGGACACATATTCCCCAAGTGAGATCTCTTTAGGCACCGAAAACAAAGAAGCAGCTCTCTACACCGGGTTATCCTGGCTTCATGGGTCGTATAGTTGACAAGTCCTCAGACAAATGTTTATTGCTTTTGCAAAAGTCGCATCTTACCTCGGATCTCAATTCGGTATTAAAAGTTTTAAGAGACGAGGTTTCGATCGTCTCCTCTGGCTTAATCTTCGGTTGCAGCCTAGGTTTAGACATCAGTACCTTGGTCGGCTGTCTGGCAACTAGCATTTGTTTCACTATTCTTGGTGTTTCCTTCAATAGTGTGGACAACGTCAGGTAGGTAGTCCCAGAGATTCGTAAGATTTCTCCCTTTACTTCGGGCGGGAATTTCGCAAATAACACTTGTGCTATTATTATTGCTCCAGCTGACTTATCGTCATATAAGTCACAACTATACGAGGCCCTTAGCTCGCACACATCCGCCTGTGTTTTTATCATAAATTTTTTAATCCTTCCAGGTTTGTGGGATTACCTAACTGGAAATCTAATATTTCCTTAATTATTTCACCTCTTATCTCCTCCTCGCCCAAATATTCGTCCTTTAATAGCTTAAGGGCCATAGCGTAACTATCTTCAGAGGGGGAGAGATGATTTATAAGTTGGAGGGCCCTACCTTCCAAGGAGCACCTCAAAACATATAGTCTTTCCGTGTTTGATGTTATGAACCTGGCACAATTTTCGAACTTTGTCAAGAAGTCCTTGAAGCTCCTCTTGTTGGTGTCGAAGTCCTTCCCATCAAAGTGTGGTCCCTTCAATTTTATTTTAAATGGCTCCACAGAAAATGAAGAATTGGCTGTTGGTTTGAAGGGTGGTGATCTCTCATTTTCTGGAGTAACCGTGTTGCCATGACTAGAGGTTGAGTCAACATCTTCCATCGAGGTAACTGCTGGGTGTTCACTCTGGTCAGCTTCACGCAGAGAACTTAAACGCTGTCTCGCTCCATATTTAAAGCAGAACGAAGCTAGACTTAAGCCTGCTAATGCTTCCGCTTCTCCTCTTGCAGCCAAGTGTTCCTCCATACCAAAGGAGACACCCTCAAGCTCTTCCAACCAGTCCTCTATTTCTCGCTTAAATAGAAAAAGCACTTCTTTAGAACTCTTCTCTTCCTTTTCTAACCCTTCCAGGGTAGTTAGTATTTTTCTTTGGAGAAGTTCTTGTTTCAGCTTCAGGTCCTTCATTGAGACTGAATCATCCACGTTATAAATTCCGTTTAACACTAGAATAATCCAACTCCAAAGAGGAGAAATCAATTTTGTTTCAATGTATGTATTTTAAAACGGAAAAGAATCAGTTACACTTTGTTTCATTAGATGACGGCCATTACTGTTTTATAAAACCACGTGCGTTACTGACGCGGATAAAAAAAAGACAGTAATTTAAATAGAAATAAAGTCGTTTCGTTGCAATGTGTCGGAATTAGCTTACCGACGAGTGGGGGGGGAGAAAAGACGGTTTAAGTCTTGCAACGAAATGTCGACGTTGCTTATAAGCAGTCTTTCCTTGTAAAAGTAACAAATGGGTAACGATGGTCGAAGTGTAAAAGACAGCAACAACTACAGCAACAGCGGCCACCCCTTTTTATCTAACTCTCAGTCAACGAGATTCACGCGTGACTGAAATGTCTATTTAACTTGTAAGGAATAGGCACTCAGGTTCTTAACGGACCACCGGCCGTGTTGGTCACAGCTACCAGCACTCTTTTCTTCCCCACCGACCTACCCTCGGCAAGTCAACCAATTGAAAATTCTCACATTACAGCTACGGCATTGTTCACAATCTGACAAGACCATTATCAACACAAATAAATGAAATACAGGACAGCAAACAAGGCCTGCCTAATGTTTTCTCCTTTTAGATTGTCTTGATTCCAATACTATTGAGTTCCTCTATTTTTAGCATTGTTCAATAGTTCTAATCAGTAGTTGTGATTCAATTGTGCGGCGACTGAAAATTTGAATATCTCACGAGACATGCATTATAAAAGCGGTATTTTTAAAAGTAAGATTTTATTGTTTTTGTACTTCTACGTTACTAACAAATTACTATTTACGAGAACTGTTAGACTCGTTTTATTTACATTGATGACTACTCTGTTATAGTGGCAATCAAAGATTGAGAGTTTGTTTACATATGAAGTAGTGTCAGTGTCAGTGACCGTTGTGATGTAAGTCTTAGGAATATATGACAATTATGAGTTAAAGTCTAGTTAGACGTAAGAAAATATCTGTTATATTGTAACCAGATCCTTTACCGGGAAGTGTAACTTGTTTTTCCCGTGCCACGGTGACGTCTCTAGAAGAGCTGTTACGTCCTATTACGAAAACCAGCTTCTCGATAGACAAACTCCCTTAGATCGAGATCGTCTACGATATGTTCTATGCTACGTCTGCTTGACGTTTTTTTTTTTTTTTTAATCGAATTTTCGGCCTCATTACTGTCAGGATTTTCTCCGTGATTAATTCTTTCCTGAAAATTAATTATATAAGATGGGACCGTTGCTGCTTGCATAAACAAACAATGTCTGTTTTTATAAAAAATATTCTTTTATTTTAATATTAGCTGAAGTACCCGGCATTGCTAGGTTGTATTTGATATTGAATATTCCGTCCTCATAAATAATTATTTTGTTGATTAAACGAAACATAATAGTTTCATTTTTCATAATGGTTTCATTTTCTACAACCTCCATGAGGTAGGAGCAGTATGTGCGTTTTATTTTATAGAAATCTCGTCAGTAGCCCGAATCATCTTTTCTAGTTTAATATTTTATCTTTTATTCCTTCTTCTTTCAAAATATAATGTAAGAATTGCAATTATTTTATATCATAGTTCAAATCTGAAAACTGTTAAATCTCTTTTATAAATCTCTTTTTTAATTATATAATGCACAATATATAAAGAGGACATTAGTAATCTACTCTGTGAATTAAATAATTAAAATTTAGTTTCAAGCAGTGCATATCTGAACACTGGTAAATGTAAATGTAGCATTAATTTTGAAGAACCTCTACATAAGTAACATTTTGGATGAGATTTCTTACAGGTGTGCAAATATAGAGTTTTTCAGAACTTCCAATGTGTGAGCAGTTAACATAAAGCTGACCAAGAGAAAAGCAAGGCGTCTGAAGATTAAACCAAACAACTTTGAAGCTTTGTCCTTGAGTTTTATTTATAAACATGGCAAAAATAATTTTATTGAGAACTTGAACTGAAGTGGCATGTCAGAAGGAATAAGGGAAATCCAAGGAATTAACACACTTTCACCTTTAAAATATTCAATTATAATGGCTTCCATAACATTAGTTTTCAAAGATCTTATTGCTGTGTGCCATTACACAGTTTAGGTGGATCAAGATTTCTTAATAATATAACTGGGACTCCTTCCTTCAATATCAGGTTATGATGTGGCATTCCAGACGGTTGTAGTGAATTCTACATGAAAAATTCTACTGCCTGATCTTCATTAATAACACAATCAATGAATTGATAAGTCTTACAAACGATTATATCATATCAACAGCATCATTTCTAGGGGCCAGGATTGCTCTTTCACGAAGCCATCCAACATTGCGGAAATTTTTAGCAATAGGAAAACCTTAGTTATCAGGTCACCAATTGAATTTATCGTCTGACAACATGCTAATTTGTACAATTGGAAATCTCTATTCATTGTTATTGAACCAATACCAATCAAAAGGAGGTGATTTGAGCAAAGTGCTGCAGACTGATCATCAAATAAATGTGTCCTCATAATAATTGAAAACCAAAAAACGTGGTTACCACGCAGTATTGCAGAAGTGTCTGAGTTTCGTATCACATTTTCAATAGAAAGAAAGAATTCGGGACCGAATTAAACGTTTGGTTCCCAAAGACAGCAGCGTTTTGTTTGATAGATAAACCACTTATTGCTGACGATAACGTTTTGTTAGACTTATCTCTCTTTTTTTCTACCAAAGGGTAACTTGTAATGTCATAATTAAATATTAATAATGTAAAGTTCTGGTGTAGGATGATTTCGGAATACAATGTAAAAAGAACAGAATTATATTTACAATATTGTAATGACTTGGCAACTGTCGCTTGGCACTTCTACCGACGCGGAATGGAGTAACATAAAGAAAAAATAAAATTCGTTTTGGAGCAAATTCAAATCTATTTATGCTTGAACGTTTGCTTTCATGTCAACCTTTCATTGATTTCAGTCTCGTTTCGGGTTTTCGAGTGTAAATGTCAACTTTTAAAGGGTATGCTGACAACGAATATCACAGTTAAATTTGGGGCTGATAAGTCGTTTACTAGATATGAAAACATATAATATCTATCGTAAATCTAATGTAATCCCTGACAGCCATTTTGATTTCACAACCGAGTAAGTTAGTAAGCGCATGCCTGTAACCGAAGCAGATGACAAAGCAAATATCCCCCCAAATGGAAAAAAATTGGGGCGTTTATTCCGAAAGCTGTTGTTAACATGAGAAGGTCGAGGTGTTTATTCCGAAAGCCGTTACGCATGCGCATTACTAATTCCTCTTATGAAAAAATGGCTGGCAGGAATTACATTAGCTTTTGCGTTGGATAGCAAATATTTACATATCTAGTAAACTACTTATCAGCACCAAATTTAACCGTAATATTCGTTGTCAGCATACCCGAAAACCTCTAATAGTCGACGTTTCGAAAGTGAACGTAATGTAAAAAAAACACCGGAAATTTTATATTTTATTCTGTCATTGAAATTGAGATTTGTTTTCTTAAAATTTAATAATTATTTTATTATATTAGTTAGGAAAATTTCTACTATTAAAATAAATCTCTATTTTGTGTTGTTATAATTTTCTTTAAAATATTTGAATTCAGTAAATGTGCTAGGAAATCTTTCTAAAAAACCACAACATACGCATTCGAAAACTTTAGAAGTTTGGTTTGAAATTAATCTTTGTTTATTCAATCGATCAATGAATAAATAAAAAAGCTATATAGGAATGTCTTCGTCTTATTTCTTTACAACAAAAAGAGAAAGTATTTATAAAAAAAGAAAGAAGTTATTTAAAGTAAAGGAAAGGCTATTTAGAGAAAAATTATCTAAAGGGAACAGGAGCAATAATTTAATTTAAAGCAAAATAACATTATTAAAGTTAGGCTATTAAAATATTTTCAGTTTCAGAATATTTACGTATTACTTAGAAAAAAATGAAGAAAGAAGAAAAGAAACGCTGGAACCTGACATTAGCTCAAGTAAGGTTTTCTATCAAAACTGTACTTAAAATTTGTTCCCTGTCGTGAAAAATTTACTTAAGAAAAAGTATGAATTTTTTAAATTGAATTTTGTCTTCGTTCGTGAGGGATTTCCGGCAAAAAATTATTTAATTGTCAAAAAATATTTATTGTCTTAATAAATTGTAAGAAATTAAAAAGAAAAGTTTTATTTTTCAAGCCTGTAAATAAATATTTTGATTCCGCTTGGTGTAAAATATGTTTAAATATATTTAAAATCATGCAAATATTCACATTTATTAATACCAAGACATGATGGCAAAAGTTAAAAAATGAAATGACTTGGTGCCATCAGCTAAGAATCGAAACCAAATCATAGCAGCCACGTTCTCTATCGGCGTTCTTATCGAAAGAGAAGAGCTAATTATTAAAAAAAAAAACTTGAACAAATGCATTTTATGTGAGTATGCACAGAAAGAAGTAAAAACATGTCGGCCAGTTGAAATGAACATTTCAGATTTTAACTTGTTGATATATGTCTGTACGTGTTATTTATCAACCCAAAGTAAAGATTTTGATCGTTATAAATCACCCTTAATGTATAATTATTATTTTCTGTTGATTTTAGTGTTATGTGACAAGTAGTTTAAGAGTTTACTTATTATTTACACACACATACAGCTACTATTTATATTGTTGGAATAGATTTTTAAGAACTCGGAAGTTGATACACGTGATCCATTTCAAACGGATTCCTGATTTCAATATTTTTCGACCGACTTGAATACAAATTATATAATATAATTTGTATTCAAGATCTTGCAAAACTATTAACCTATGTATTCGTATATAAAACACATGATAAAATGGTATTTTATTGTATGCAATGACCCATATCTTCTACGTAACTGGGGGAATGTCAAACTAAAATCTATGAAGGCGTTAACATAAATATGCTTCAAGTCGAATATCAAACTCTTATCAATTAAGTGAATAAAACGTTAGCTGACCAAAAGAATATAAACTTGCAGAAGAAAATTTAAAATTTTGAAGATAATTTCAAACGTAATAAACCACGGCTACCGAGAGAGTACCTATTTACAATGCCTCCCCACGGGGCAGAATTAGACACCAGGGTCGTTTTTTAATGTGGAGAAAGGGTACAAAAATAAAAATTGTCTCAGTCGTGAAGGCTGTGTCCTTCACTGACAGAGAACAAGAAATTGAAGTGCAGCATCTAAAGAACAGATACTACACTTTGATCTTGTCCCGACCGAGAGAGTAGGCCGGTGAACATGACAGCGTGACGTCATTACCAGATCAATATGTAGGTAAAGATGCCTAAAGTTTCCGATGTTCAACCACGTGGCAATAAAAATATTTTTCATTGCCTTAGATTGTGGCTGTGGTAATTTTATGAAAGGTAGTCTAAACGCGCATGTTTTTATTCTCCTCAAGAGAAAAAACAATCCCCCATTTGGATAATAATATAATTGTAATCATTATAATTGCACATTGCGATAATTTTAATCTAACAAGATACAATGCTGACAAAAAGAAAGTCCGCACTTGTAATTTTTTCAAAAACTGCAAATTTAAGCTAAATTTAATGTAACTTAAACAACCTATACCTCATTTGATTCGCGTTTCATTCCTCTATAATTTTACCTGTTTATATTTGACTTTTAATTGAAATATTCTAGTGTTCACGTCAATTTAAAAAAATAACTTCAAATGGAGAGGGCGAAAAGAAAGCCCGCAGCAACAAATTCGCTTAAAACCAGCTTAAATTATCGACCCTAAATCAGTTTAAAATATCCACCAACAGCAAACAAAGCATCTCTAATCGTAATTGTTGTTATTCCAGGTTATACAACGTAACATTTAGTCCATAAGCCACGACTTTCTCTTAGTGATCGTCAGGAGTTTCACCTTTCTGATTTATCCAATCGATAAATCGCCCGCAGATTGAAATGTGATGAGAAAACGGTACGAAATATTGTGCAAAAGCACCAAAACACCGACAGTGTTCGCGATGCCCCTAAATCTGGTCGTACTAGAGTTATATCTAACAGGAAAGACAATGCTATCAAGATACGCAGCCTAAAAAACAGATTTGAAACGGCTCCCCAAATCCAACAACAGTGCAATCTTGTTAAAAAGTGCTCTCTTTCTACTGTCAAGAACAGATTAAAGGAATTTAATTTCGAGGATATGTTGCAAGACGCAAGCCAATGATTTCTGTAAAGAACAAAAGCGCCGCCTGGACTTCGTCAGATGCAATGAAGATCATGACTCTTCATATTGGTCAAAAATAGTTTTATAGCGACGAAAGCAAGTTCAATAGACTAGGCAGTGATAGTAGGCAGTACGTACGTCGGAGGAAAACCGAAAAATTTAATCCTAGGTGCTCAGTTTCAACGCTGCAAAGTTCAGTTTTGGTGTGGGGCATTATTAGTACCAATCGTCCAGGGCCTATAGTTCGCTTGCAAGGTAGAATTAATTCGACCAAGCACATTAATATGTTGACTAAGCATTTTCCACCCTACTTTGGTCCGAATTTGGATGATAATCCCATCTTCATGCAGGATAATGTTCCCATTCACACAGCTGGCAATGTCAAGAGGTTCCTGGAAGAGCATGATATTCCGTGTTTGGATTGGCCTGCATAATCTCCAGACCTCAATCCTGTCGAAAACGTATGGCATTACATCAAGCAACATCTACGCAATGATAAAATTTCACATTTTGAAGAACTTTTTTCTTTTTTTTTTACATGGGGATCACCACTTATCAAGGCCTGAAGCCACTCGGGAATAAGGGTTATTTTGTGTACAATAATCAATGGGATAATATCGTAGTAATAGTTGGTATTGGAGATTTGATAAAGTGTCTTACTTAAGGGGGCGATTAATCAGGAATTTGTTTATGTTGGACTTGAAGACACCCAAGTTGTAGTCAGGTGGGAAACAGGCAAACGGAGAGAATTCCACAGGCGTGCACTTCTCAGAAAGAAGCTATTTTCATGGAATCTACGTTTTGATTTAGGCACAGATAAAGAGTGGGGGAAATTACTGACAGTGGTTTTAGCTAGACGGGTCTTTACCGTGAAGGATTGGCGAGATGGGACCAGAGATTGAAGCTCAGACGAGCACTTGCCATGGAAATAACGATAAAACAAAGACAGGCTTGCAACGTCTCTTCTGTGGGAGAGAGGTTGCAGGGAAGAGAAGAGAGTATCCCCCACTAAGCCACAAAGTCTATTTTGTACTTTGTCAAGGCAGGATAGGCTGTTTTTAAAAACTCCAGCCCAGATGTGGCAGCAGTACTCCATCTTTGGATGTACTTGGCTTTTATAGCGATAGAGAATTTCATCAGTAGTGAGATATCTTCTGGAGCGGTAGAAGGATCCCACCATTTTCCCAGCGGCCCACATGATATACGTGTTCCATTTCAGATCAGGAGTAAAGGTCAACTCCAGGAGCTTGTCAAAACATGAAGCCTCCCCAAGACGAGAGCCATTCATTTCAATTGATGCTAGATGAGGAACAGAGCGTTGATGATGTAAAGTTAGGCACTTGGTTTTAAATACATTAAAAGTAACCAGCCATCTTCCTCCACTGAACCACGTGCTCAAGATCAGAGGAGAGAGAATCCGAGAGAGCTTTGTCATTTAGGGCTTTTGATGTTTTGCCATAGACGGTCGTGTCATCAGCATAGATGTCAACGAATGATTTAAGTGTGTGTTTTGGGAGATCATTGATGTAGATCAAGAAGCATTAATACTGTGGGCCTCTGATTGCTGCCCATCAACCACTACTCTTATGAACCTATCAGAGATAAATGATTTAATGATTGAGAAAACATTTCCAGTTATACCGTAGCTGGAAATCTTGTGAAGTAGGCCCTTATGCCAAACCTTATATATTTGGATAAAAATTAAAGAAAAATGTGTTGCCCTTTTCTCGGAGTATTGCTGCAGTCTAATTCAAGGAATTCCCAAAAGATTGTAGGCTGTCAAATTGCAGAAGGGCTATGCTACTAAATATGAACTAGTTCATTGTGTTCCTGTTGTATTTGTGTTGCACTAATGTCCTAAAGTTACATTTAAATAACAATTTTCCATTGTGCGGACTTTCTTTTTGCCTCCTCAATTTGAAGTGTTTTTGGGTTTTTTTTAATTGACGTGAACACTAGAATATTTCAATTTAAAGTTAAATATGAACAGGTAAAATTATAGAAGAATAAAAAACTAATCAAATGAGGTATAGATTTTGTTTGTTTGTTTTATAACATTTTCTCTGTAAATAATTTATATGAAATGGGAAATGAAATAGGAAATTCTCTATTCTCTCCTGAAACGTACGGGCACAAATTCATCTTTAAAATTCATTAACTTTTTAATGAAAGTTTGGATATGAATTATAAAGAGTACATTAAATTTAGTCAACATATTTTCTTGTGTTTACTTTATAAATAAATATTGTTTGGTATTTATGCCGTGTACTTACCGTGCTGAAATAATATCGTCATTTAGAAAGCCATTCTTAATAGAAGGTGTGGCTTTCTAACTATTTTGCACTTTTACCTAACAATTTAATGAAAAAAAGGACTTGAAAATCCTATCTAAAATAGAGCACGGTGCATACACTGCACAAGCACTATTATTATTATTATTATTATTATTATTATTATTATTATTATTATTATTATTATTATTATTATAACAACAATATATTATTATTATTATTATTATTATTATAACAACAATATATTATTATTATTATTATTATTATTATTATTATTATAACAACAATATTATTATAACAACAATATTATTATTATTATTATTATTATCATTATTATTATTATTATTATTATTATTATTATAACAACAATAATAATAAAAAGGCACTTCACGTGGAACTTGGACCCTGCATAAACGGGTTTTAATTTAATGCTTGTTCCCTAAAAAGCGCATACGCAAAAGATTTTCATTGGTTTATTTATTCACGAAAACTTTTTTGAAGATACTATTTGAGGCAAAAATAGGCCAAAAGTATTATTTGAATATGCATGAAAAAAATAAATGTAACAAAAAATAAAAATATTAGTGTGGAAAATATAATATAAAAATAAATTAAAATAAAATGAAAATAAAATAAAACAAGCAAGAAATATGAATCAAATTTAATTAAAGAAATTTTTAAAATTCAAAAAATAAAATAAACGCTCGATTACAAAAAGGTGCATGAGACATATGCGAAGATAGGGAAAGAAAACCTCAGGCAGCAGCCATTAAATTAAAACCCGTTTACGCAGGGTCCACATTCCCCGTGAAGTGCCAAAAAAAGTGTAGGTGACATCGACTGGCGCCACACCAACTAGTTGTGAAGGGTCAGGAAGGATGGAAAGTCCGGGATGAGTGAGTACTAACCAGATCCTCACTGAAAGTGCGCAGTTCAAATCTAGTACCTTAGGGAGGCATTTTGTCACCCACACCCTAGGAAACACCAATGGCCGATGCCAACGAGAAATCAATGGCAAACGGCTGTTGCGATAATGTGCATCATCTGCACAAGTTCTCAAGAGGTAGAGAACATTGGAAATCTGAGGAGACTTGTTGTCACACGGTCTCCAGCGAATACCACAGCGAGCAATCACTGATGATGGCCTGTGAGACAACCCCTAGTGAGTGAAATAATAATAATGTCCCCTCACAAATTCATTACCACCCTGATTTAATATCGTAGATATTTACTCTATTTTCTTAGTTTTTAACCAATGTTCATATTATTGTATGATTGTCTTTTGGTAGTTATCTGAACTTCATTTCCATATTCATGTATTTTGCACTGATATGAAAATGAAGACTATAGCAGAGTATAGGATTCCTAACCATCTAACTGATAAAAATATGCTACACATTTTGATGAAAAACATGGGGGAAAAATGAACATAGAAGAACAGAAAACTAAAACTTTAAATATAATTCCTGTATTAAAAGTAATAGTTATTTAAATATTTCAACATATAATTTTGTAGGAGAAATCTAACTCCCCAATAAGGGGCACTTGGATAGGAACAAAAATAAAAATTGTGTCAGTCATCCGCTGGCCAAGGACAGAAAAGGTGAATTGTAGCATCAAAACAGATACTACTACACTGTGATCTTGTTCCGAAGGCCAAAAATTGTTTTATGTTTCTTAAATTGTTTGTTCCCTAAATTTATAATTCACTTTTATCAGTATTAGATTGCATATTGCTTTCAAATTACGTAATTTTACATAATATTTATATTTTATATCGAATAAAGTTCAGTTTCATTATTAATTGAATTGGGTGCCTTTCTGTTCTTTTTTTAAGTATCGACAGTACAGTTTGACAAATCTTATCTACATTGCCTTCAGGCATTTTTTAGTTAACAGGCCTTCTATATCTCGGTGGCCGTGAATAAACACAGGAACCAATTTTAATTGTGAGAGAACTAAATAGTAAACCAAAAAGATCCTTAGTACTATTTTTTATTTTTTTATTTATTTTTTATTTTTTTTTAATGGAGAGTAGATAATACAGTGGATGTGTTATCGGCAGCTCTAGTAACTCTCGCTTCTCCTTTTTTGTCCCTCAGTTCTCATTCAAATGAGTGATTTTCTGACAAAGGTTGAAGAAAAAGCTGCTTTAAAGGTCGGTAGTACTTGGTGACCAGTAGTCTGAGATGTCGGAAATTTTTCTGTCTCTATGTCTATCCTTGTGGCCATGTCACTAGTAAGGGTGCTGGAGGTAAACGTTTTGTCTGGGCTGACGTTATTCGCCTGATAGTCAGGGACCCGACCTTGGATTAACCACTAAGGAGGCTGTCCTATCAGCAGGCGCAAAGTACTGGGACTGCTGTATTGCCATTTGGTGAATGGATTCTGGACCATACAGTAGTCTCTGGTGGGGCCTCTCGATGCTACAAAAAAAAAAATTCCTGTCTTTTTCTCTCTTCCTTTCCCTCTCTATCCTGCTCTAACCAAGTATGCCGACCTGTTCCACAAATCTCAACGCCTCAACATGAAATATCTCCAGAAAAAAAACTCGAATAAATCTAGAACCCCATCTTCCAATGTAGACCCCTACTACCAGGTCTCCTTTTCCAACATCAGGGGTCTACATTCCAACCTTCCAGAGGTTGAAACCCAATTACAGGAGACAAAACTGGACATATTCTTTCTAAGCGAAACTGGAATAGGGCCGACCATTTCCCTAAATGAGTTCATAATTAACAGATACTCTAACTTAACAGCTAAATCTGACCCCCAAGATCGCCATGGGCATGGAATATGTGCCTACATTAAAGATGGCTTCCCGTGTGGCAGGGATATCTCTAGAGAAGATCCTAATTTACCCTATATGTGCTTCCAGGTTGCACTTGCTTACACCACTGCATTTATATTTGTCTCTATCGGTCCCATAACAGTGGAGTTACTATCTCTAAGAGTATATCTGAGAAAATAGACCACATCCTGTCTACACATCCCTCGGCTAACATCCACATCTGTGGTGACTTCAACGTGGAATGGCTGACTCATTCAAATAAGACAGACGAAGAGGGGGGTTTTGTCATGATTTTGCCATTGCTTATGACCTCACTCAGATTATTCGCGAACCCACCCGTGTGCCTGATACTACTGGTCAATATGCAAGGCTCCTAGACCTTTTTCTCTCAACTTCCCCTGAGCTATGTTCATGTTCCATTCATTCTCCTCTAGGATCCTCCGACCACTCCGTCATATCAGTTAAGATAAAAATAAAATGTAATAAGTCACCAGACGTACCCCTCCACCGTACTGTATACCGATACTCTATGGCTGACTGGGATAGCTTCCATACATTCATATCTGATCTTCCTCTGCACTCCATGTTTAAAAAGGATGTGTCCTCTATAGTATCAGATCTGACCGAATGGTTAATTGTAGGCATAGATCGATTCATACCATCTAAAAAATTCCAACAAAAACCTACCAGCCAGCCAGGGTTTTCCCCCAGAATGTACTGCTGCTATCGTGCACAGAAATCACTTTTCCATAACTATCAACGTAATAGATATACTGAGACTAAAGCTGCTTTCAGGAATGCCAGCAACCACTGTAAAAGAGTAATAAAAAATGCAAGAGAGCTATATGCCCAGTCTGTTAAATCCAAGGTAGCTGATTAGCGGCTTGGTTCCTACCAGTTTTGGCAAATAACAAATAGGATCCTGAACAGAAGTGTGCGTTCTATCCCAACCATTATCAATGGACCTGAGGTCATCTCGTCAGCATCAAACAAGGCCAAACTATTTGCAAAGAACTTTGCAGCTAATTCTACCCTATGCGACGAAGGCAATCAACTCCCCATATTTCCTCCTATAACACAGAACACACTAGGTAACATACAAATATCTGTGCATGAGGTCGCCAGGCTTAAAGCAACTGGCCCTGATGCCATCCCAATTATAGTGTTAAAAAAGCTTCAACCAGAACTTGCTCCCATACTTATGAAACTGTTAAAGCGTTGCCTTAAGGAGAAGTGCTTTCTGACTCACTGGAAAACCTCATTAGTATGCCCTGTACTTAAGAATTCAGGTGATAAGTCATCTCCCTAGACCAATAAGTCTCCTGTATGTTATGAGTAAATTGCTGGAATGCATATTAAATAGAGAAATAGTCAACCACCTCAGCTGAAATAACATTCTTAGTGACACGCAAAATTGTTTCCGTTCTGCAAGATCTGCAGCAGATGTGCTAACGGTTATATCCCACAGGATTAGTAAATCTCTTGACAAAGGCTTCCTTTCTAGGGCAGTTGCTCTTGACATATCAAAGGCCTTCGACAAGGTATGACATAAGGGCCTACTTCACAAGATTTCCAGCTACGGTATAACTGGAAATGTTTTCTCAATCATTAAATCATTTCTCTCTGATAGGCTCATAAGAGTAGTGGTTGATGGACAAAAATCAGAGGCCTGCAGTATTAATGCTGGAGTCCTCCAAGGGTCAATCCTGGGCCCAACTCTCTTCCTGATCTACATCAATGATCTCTCTAAACACATACTTAAATCATTCGTTTACATCTATGCTGATGACACGACCACACATCAAAGGCTGTAAATGACAAAGCTCTCTCTGATTCTCTCTCCTCTGATCTTGAGCATGTGGTTCAGTGGGGGAAAACGTGGCTGGTTACCTTTAATGTATCTAAAACCAAACTCCTATCTTTACATCATCAACGCTCTGATCCCCATCTGGCATCAATTGAAATGGATGTCTCTCGTCTAGGAGAAGCCCCATGTTTTGACAAGCTCCTGGGTTTGTCCTTTACTCCTGATCTGAAATGGAACATGTACATCAAGTCTGTTGCCAAGGTCGCTGGAAAATGGTGGGATCCTTCTACCTCTCTAGAAGATATCTCACTACTGATGCAATTCTCTATCTGTATAAAAGCCAAGTACGTCCAAGGATGGAATACTGCTGCCATATCTGGGCAGGAGCTGCTAAAAACAGCCTATCCTGCCTTGACAGAGTACAAAATAGACTTCGTAGCTTATTGGGGGTGCCCTTTTCTCTTCCCTGTAACCTCTCTCCCACAGAAGAGACGTTGCGAGCCTATCCTTGTTTTATCGTTATTTCCATGGCAAGTGCTCGTCTGAACTTCAACCTTTGGTCCCCCCTCGCCAATCTTTCATGAAAAACACCCGTCTAGCTGAATCCATTGTCAAAAATTTTCCCCACTCTTTATCTGTGCCTAAATCAAAACGTAGATTCCATGAACAAAGCTTATTTCTTAGAACTGCACGCCTGTGGAACTCTGTTCCGTCTGCCTGCTTCCCACCTGACTACAACCTGGATGTCTTCAAGTCCAACGTAAACAAATTTCTAATGAACCGCCACCTCAAGTAAACACGTCAATAAATCTCCACACTAATGTACTGTACTTGCAATAACCCTTATCTCTGAGTGGCTTCCGGGCCTTGATAAGTGGTGACCACTGTGTAAAAAAACAAAACACAAAAAAACAAAACTAATTCTACCCATAGTAACTCTAAAAGTTAAAGATAAGCAAAGCAATAAGTCTAATGATGAAATACTGTTCTATTCTTTTTCCCCATCAACCTGATTCTGTCAACGAAATTCATGTCCAGATACAACTAGAAAGCCGAGAATAGGCAAAGTCCAAATAACCACGCATGCTCGTTGCAGCGTCGGGTAATCTTGCTAGTCTATAATATCAAGGAAGATCGCATTTTTTTCTGCTACAGAAAATATACATACAAATCTTATATTATCTTATTCAGTGTCACTCCAGATGGTTATGGTAAAACTATTATAGTATTTGTATGTTTAGAGTTACTTTGGGCAAAATTAGTACATAGGGCAGGAGATAAGACATTTTATTGCAAGTAAAAACTAACGTTTTTAATTATTACTAAATGTTCAAATAGAAGGCTTATTTAGTTGAGTTTAAAACCCCTTTATTATCAGAGGTTGAAAGAACTATTTCTTCCTTTCTACTCATAAACATGAATAGTTGTCTGCCAAAACGTCGACTTTTTTCCTCCTTTATGCATGACTGAAAAAGAGAGAGGAAACGAGTTGGAGAACGGGCGTGTTGTGAATAGGAGAAAAGAGTTTTGAAGAAACAAATTGTCTGTATTTACTGTTTTTAAGGTGGGGAAAATCTAGCCTTCATCCACTGATAAAAGGGGCCCACTGGGTGGAAACAACACTCTCTGATTGTCAATCCCTTTTACGAATGATAGGGTACAAGCAATAAAACTATTTACCATAAGCAAGGAGAAGGTGATAGAGCACCAGCACCACATTATACTGGTGCCTATATTTGGGTCAGATGTCCATGAAAAGAAAATACACACTTCCTATGATTTTGTAAATAGACCACCATAACCTTATGTCACACAAAATTATTAGGAAAATGATAAAAAAAAAATTGTATAACCAAGCGGAACAAATTTTTTTATGTTTAATAATGTTTACACACACACACACACACACACACACACACACACACACACACACACACACACACACGAGGGTTGTTCCAATAGTAAGACCTATTTTTCACATACAAAAAAAAAACTAAAACATAAACATTGAAGAGATAAGAAGACGGGGGTGGTATCATTATAACAGTTGACTTTTGTCACTCACTGTCACCGCCTCTGAAATCGACGAATCCATTTCCTAACTGTACTGACATTACTGCACCGGTTTCGTAAACGTTCAGCAGGTGCCAGTGAATCTTAATAGATTCAATGTTTTTTCATGGAAGAATTCAATGACGCATCTCTGCTTCTGACGCACGTCCATGGCAGAGCTTGTTTTCTTACACACCGTCCGTCAATATTTACAACAGAGAAAAGAAACTTTCAGTTCATTAATGCATATGTTCAGTTATCATGATAATGCAATTTGCAATCCCCTCTAATAGGCGGAATAAAAAAAGAAGCATCACTTTTGGAACGTCCATCGCACACACACACACACACACACACATATATATATATATATATATATATATATATATATATATATATATATATATATATATATATATATATAATAAAGATGAGAAATAAAAGTTACATAAAACTTTATTGTGTGATCAGATCAATACGGAAAGAAGAGGAGAAAAAGAAAGAAAAACCTCTTTAAGCCATGACATTTTGAAGGTAAATGTTGTTTATTAGAAGAGAAACGCCAGCATTATACAAATGTAAAAGCCAAATCCGATTTAAAAACATTTACTTAAGAAATTATATATATACTAGCGGGGGTACCCGGCGTTGCCCGAGTGTTTGTTTCCGGGACGGGGGGGGGGGAATTTTAAAAAATGTTATGGTAGATAAGTAAGAAGGATCAAACCCGGAGTCATGAGTAAAAGTAGGAAAATAAAGTGTGAAAAAAAAACAAAAAAACATCTGCAACGTTAACAGTTCGGCCACCAAGAAAAGTCCATTCCAGTTGTTTAGGAAAAAAAAAAAAAAAAAAAAAAAACGACTACGGTAGGTCGGCGCGAACGTGAAAATATAATGTGAATTGTCCAGCACGCTAACCACTACGCCACAGAGCACTGCAGCTTAGTTTAGTGATTTTAAATAACTTCACATGAAAGAACTACGAAGCCAAACTGGTGTTCTCTTCTCAACTGTTCCTTGTGAACGATCCCCAAACGGTGTTAAGTGGTGGCAGGGGGAGGAGGAATTTATTAGAGAGAAAATATTTTACCACTTCCATTGATCTTAACCGATTTTGGCCGTGACTTCTCAGCAGAAAAAGTATAGAAATCTAAGATTATCGAGGAATTTGAGAAATAATAAGCCTATAACACACCTCAGATATTGTTCTGCCGTTTGTGCATATTATATTTGCATGAAATATCTTGATTTTTAATCCTATTAATTTCAAAATCAGACGGGAAAAAATGAGTTCATTTTATTTATATAGAAGATAGATAGAAGATAGAAGAAGATAGATAGAAGAAGAAGATAGAATAGAAGATAGAAGAAGATAGAAAGAAGATAGATAGATAGAAGAAGATAGAATAGAAGAAGAAAGATAGAAGAAGAAGATAGATAGAAAGAAAGAAAGATAGAAGAAGATAGAAAATATATATATATATATATATATATATATATATAGATAGATAGATAGATAGATAGATAGATAGATAGATAGATAGATAGATAGATATCCATAGGAAAAAGAATATAAGCATATATCAGTAGGAACAGCAAATAGAATAATGAAACGACTAAATGAGAGGAGAAAACGCGGGAAAGGCGAAAGTACAAATAATGATCAGCAAGCGAGAGAAATAAACGCAGAAATCAACAGAAAAATGTCCAAACTTTATAGGTTTTTCTAAGATCCGTGAAAAAGCATTCTGGGGGGAAAATAGTTCAAAATGTGATTAGCCCATAGTAAGAATCCAAAGTAAGAAAATTTCGTGTGTTTGTAATTCCACCTCTTTATTTTGGATATGCAGCATGTGCGAATATCAGTGTGTATAGCCTGTAGAGAATGAGATATACCCAGCAAAAAGATGTCAGCTAAAAACATAACTCTATCAGTTCCCCCAAAAACATGACTCCACAACGTTGTACAAAAACATGACTCCACAACGTTGTACAAAAACATGACTCCACAACGTTGTACAAAAACATGACTCCACAACGTTGTACAAAAACATGACTCCACAACGTTGTACAAAAACATGACTCCACAACGTTTTACAGAACAAGTAGGTTGCTTGATGTTATATGTTCAGCTCACAATGAATCGAAAAATGGAATTAATATACAAATATAAAAAAATCCAAAATTGGTAAAATTTTTCAAAGAAATCCGGCACCAAAATTCCAGGACAAAAAATGCTTATACGTGCCTGTCTTATATATAAATGTAAAAAAAGAGAATATACAAACCAATAAAATGTGACAATGTATAATGAAGACGGTATAGTAGATAAAAAATAGAAATAGAAAGTAAAGGAGAGTCCAATTAAGATGGAAAAGAATGAAGACGAACAAAAACAGAAAAAAAAGGAAAGGCCATGATTTAAGATTAGAGACGCCGGTTAAAAGAAAGAAACAGTAAAGTAGTTTAAAATCAGTTAGCGAAAAGTAAGGAGACAATTCAAAAAACAGATGTCAAACTGATATGTACAGACACTATATAGTCATAGAGACACACATATGTATATATATGAACGCAACCACACACAAATACTAAATGTCAAGACAGAGCAGGCATATATGGTGGGGTTGGGTGATCAGGTGATCAGAAGCGGAATATCAATTAGTATTATAGTTTATAAGGAAATAAGTGAAAGAAAAAAGAAATCAAAATAAAAGTAAGTATATAACAAAGAATAAAAACAAAAAAGAAGTTTTTTCTTTTCTCCTCCTCTTTCCTTAATTGATCATTTTATGTAACTTTTATTTCTCATCTTTTATTATTATATGGATTGTTTCTCTTACTCGTGTAGAGCTTTTATTATGTTGATCGGGTTACTTTGTTTAAACAGGTTCATTTAATGTATACATATATATATATATATATATATATATATATATATATATATATATACTAGCCATACCCGGCCACGCGTTGCTGTGGCTCAGTTTGTTAAAATGGACACATTACTCGTAAAAAATTGCATTTTGTATTGTTTATTTATTTTATTGTTTTTGCAATTTTTTTTATCAATAAAAGTTGGGGGGGGGTCCCCAGAAAAGGTGAATTTTTTACCATAAATTGTTAGGTGAAAGTTTTTTTTTTTTTCCAGGAATTTTTTCTTAAAAGAAAGTTGGCAGTAAACATTTCTTTTTGAAAACAGAATTTTTATTATAAAAAGAAAAAAAATGAATGTTTTATATGAACACTGTAAATAGTTAGGTGAAAGTAGAGAAAAGTTAGATTTTTTTCAAGAGAATGTACGAATTTCTTTTGTCAAATGATGTTAAGAAAATAAACGGAAAAAATACTCCCATCATTAATTAATTCTGCAAAAAAATATATAAAATGTTGGTTTAGTGTTTCAACATTTGAACAACGCTCGGCTGAATCCGGTGATTCCCGGTCGAACCCTAAACTAATTGGAATCTGATGCAGGGTGGCGGGGGTGGGTTAAATTCTGCATGAGTACCATTCTTTTTAATTTTGTCTTTTGTTCAATTTTTTGTGGGAGCTTTTAGCGCTAGCAAACTAAGAAATTTAACTAAAATACAAAAAATTCAACAATTAAATAATTTTAATAAGTGCCCAGCTCCTAATACAAATCCTAGTAAATCAATCCCCCTTATTGGAAACACTGAAAGGAAGGACGAAACCAAATTATTGCCAGTATGTTTGGGAGAGGTTCTATAGGTGTATCAGAAAGTGGCCATTAAAAATGATGATCAGAACCTCAATAATTCAACTTACTATTTTTTAAGCTTATAACTACTTGGAAATCCAATTCAAACCCTAATTTTTTTTCAATAAAAGGAGCAAAGACCAAATTAAAAAAAAATAACAGATTTAATAGCAAATTATGCAATATTTGTTTCTTTAAAGAGGTTTTCTTTTAAAAAATATAAAGAAAATCAATATATTTTGACTTGCTTATAAATATATGTATATATATGCCAAAAAATCACTTACCTAAAAAAATATTATTAAATGGGTAGTTCCATTCTTCATTGTTAAGAATTTATCCATATTTATATTTTAAATTCCATGTATTTTTTAAATAAAAGGATTTTCTAAAGCGAGCGTCCTAGAAAATCGCATTTTTGTAACATGTTTTGCGCGAAGCGTTAAATAGCTGCTGTTGCTAAAATGAAATTTATGAAGTATGCTTTCGTCCAAGGGCATAAATAATGTCTCTTTTTTATTGCGTGTGTTAACCAAAATTAGTATTTTTCATCCTCCGTAGTTAAAAAAGAAACGCACGTTCACTCATAAGTTTTTCCTCTAGACCAAAAAATCTGCTTCATCGATTAAAAAAAAATTCTTTTAATGAAATACACAAGTTTTTTATTGATATATTTTAATACTTCTTCATCAACTAATTTTATTTTTTTTAATATCTAAAAAAAGAAAACTTTCAATGAGATAGAAAAATTTGCCGTCAGCGTCTGGTATTTACTTGACGACGTAAGCAGAACATGAGCTTTCATTAAAAAAAAATCAACGTGTCTTTAAAAAAAAAAAGAAGGTTTTACACTTTGGACTTTACAGGGAAATTTCCAAAAAACTATTCTTGTTTTTGTTTTAAATTGGAATATTTTCTTTATTGATCTTTTATCTTCAATTTGTGATTTATAAAACTTTGACACATAAATTAATTATTAAAATTTTAATAAACATTTCAAAATGGGGGTGCGAATTTGAAAAAAAAAAGTTTGTCTAAAATATTATATTTGATTTATTGGAAAGAGCATAAAATTTCAAATTGACCCTGAAAATATCGTAAAAATTGAATCAATAGAAAAAGTTTGATAGATTTTTAAAGTTTAAAAATTGAAAAATATTTAACTCGTAAAATTCTATTGATTTTATTACGTAAATAAATGGCTGCATGAAGGCATGCCGGATTTTGTAAACATTTTGTAAACACTGTTTTTTAAAAAATAAAAAATAATATTTCTATTATTTTTTTCAATATTTTAAGCAGATTTGACACTCACCTAGCAGATTTGGTGTTTGTACACTTTATTGTTGAAATTGGAGACACCATTTTTTTTTTTTTTGTCAAAATTGTTATCCAAATCTAGGGAAGACATCATTATAAGGCCGAACGATTTCTTCCGGAAAGGGAAAGAATAAATTTACCAAAATTTACATGTATTACTTCCGGAAACGATAAATTATACTAAATAAATTTACCAAAATTAACATTTATTACTCCCTTAAACTAAAATTATAATTTATTACTTCCAGAAACTTGGTAAACCGATATTACTGGAAAAAATGAATCTTGACAATTCAAAAAAATATTTAAAATTATTTATTTGTTCGAAAAGAACCCCCCCCCCAAAAAAAAAACACACAAACGAAAAAATAAACAAACAAACAAAAAAACTAATAAATGTTTTGGTTTTGTTTTGGTTTTCAAATGGCGCTCGCCCAGGTTAAACTATTATGAATATATCATTTCAATTTTCTGTTTTTAATAATAATAATAAAAAAAAAAATGTTCCATGAAAAACTTTCCCGTTCTCATTAATTAAATCGAAACATTTCCAATTAAACAATTACGGATATATGTTCTCTTTCACTTTCTTTATTTACTTTTAAAGCAACATTGGACTTTTATGAAATAGTTTTTTTGTTTTTTTTCCTAACAAATAATTTTAAACATTTTTTTGAATTGTCAAGATTCATTTTCTCCAGTAATATCGGTTCACCAAGTTTCTGGAAGTAATAAACGATAATTTTAGTTTAATTTAACGTTTCCGGAAGTAATAAATGTTAATTTTTGTAAATTTATTCTTTCCATTCCCGGAAGCAATCGTTCGGCCATATAATGATGTCTCCCCTAGATTTGGATAGCAAGTGCGTGAAAAAAAAAATGGCGTCTCCAATTTCGGCAATAAAGTTTAGAAGCACCCCAGATTTTTATGGGTCGCTATTTTTGCCATAAATTGTTAGGTGAAAGTGGGGTTTTTTTTTTTTTGAGGAAAACTTGCATTTTTTTTTTTTTAAAGAAAGTTGGTAGTAAACGTTTCTTTTGGAAAACAGAATTTAACACTCCTTGGGCGTTGAGTTCCATGGCAACCAGCATAAAAAACACGTGTTGCATCGCTCCCTTTCTGACGCAAGCGCACGTAACACTTTTTTTTTTTTTTAATTTACTGACGTTGTCGTAGTAACTAAACGATTATTTGTCACATTTATTTTGAAAAAAGTTTTACTCTTTATAAATATTAAAAGAAAAATTACTAAACATTTATTAATAATGCCTCACTTTTACAGACATTTGTTTTTAAATTTCTTTTTAAATGACGACTTTTATCGACTTTATTTTTAATAGCATTTGCGGATGGGTATGCTGACATTTGCTTTTTTTTTAATTTCTTTTTAAATGACTTTTATTTTAATAGCATTTGCGGATGGGTAAATAACGAAAAAAATAACTAAGCCATTTACTGACAATTTCTCAGTATCTTGACTTTGATAAAATTTATTTGTTAAAAATATTTGTAAAAGTGAGAAATTATCAGTAAATGGTTTAGTAATTTTTTTTTTTTTCGTTTTTTACCCATCCGCAAATGTTATTAAAAAAAAGAACGTCGATAAAAAGTCATTTAAAAAGAAATTAAAACAAATGTCAGTATTAGTCAGGAAGCAAAATCTGAAAAGAGGCCTAGAAATCACTTTAGGGGGTACGGAATGTTAGGAGCAAGCATTCATGTCAGACTGTTAGAAGGGCCCATACTGAAGGTTTTTCAGGTGGATGCCCATTCAATTAGGCCTTTAATAATTTTTTAGAGCAAAAACAAAATGGCCGCCATGGTTGAAAATACAGTACTATTATAATGTGACATAGCTCCATATCTATTTGAGATAATGTTATGAAATTTGCTGTAATTGGAGATAATATTATTTGTGATGTATATTAAACTTTGTTTAGTAAGAATTCCATATTTTTATACATTTAAAATGATTTTATTATCACTTTTTAGCTAAATTTCTGACGAACTTCATTGGGTCATTCTATCTCAATTCACCTGGCAATTACACCCACTAACTCCGAATTACTTGAAAATTGGCACAAAATTTCCTCTTGGAGAGTTAAGATAATTTGCCAAATTATTTGGTTGTAAACGGTATGGTTCAGATTTTAGGAGAGTGTAAAATTTGCATATTTGGCTACTAAATGTAAGCCATGAAACGTCACAAAATTTCAATGTTATCTAAATTTTTAAAAAATACTTCCACAAATTCAATATGTCTGAAATTTGGTAGGTAAAACATTTAGAGACTGTATAATCCAAATATTTAATTATTTTAACTGAAGAGAAAAAATATTTTGTTCATCCAAAAGCAACATTAATTAGTATGGCGATTGCCGGGAGCTGGTGTCTTGTTGAAGTAGGAAGTGGGAAATACAGAAATAAAGATTGCTGAACTCACACAAGAATTGGAGAAAATTATGTATATTAAATTGAAAATATTACAAAGAAAAGGTTCTTGCAAAACTAACTGTGTTTGCGGCTTTAGAAGTCCAATAAAAAGTTCTTTATCGTCCAAAAGTCTTGGACGGCTCCCTGAAAAAGTTCAATCAAAATTCGGCGGCAAATTTAGGAGAGATTTTCCATAGTTGTCTATGGGCCGACGATTGATTCAAAAAGAGGGCGAATCTGTTTGTCCAGAATTCTGCTTATATTAAATGTTTGTTGATTGGCCAAGGAGCTTCATCCTAGCCAATCAAAATAGGGCTTTCAGAAAGGAGAAGTGGTCGATATAATTAGTTTGAACAAAGGGAGGTAACTACTTTTTTTTTATACTCTCCCAACAACAACAAATAATGCGACGATTGAAATCGTTGCATGCTATATAAAGGCAATCAGTTACAATATTTGTGATTGCTACGTAAAGTGTTTAAATTAAATTGTACGGAATATTCTGTTTAATAGAAATATTTAACAGGTAGAATATACCTTAATGTGTTAGGCATTATTATGGCCCATTTACAATGCAAATTTTCTTCTTTTTTTTTTTAATAATAAATGTAATGTATAAATTAAATTGTACAGAATATTCTGTTTAATAGAAATATTTAATACCTTAATGTGTTGGGCATTATTATGGCCCATTTACAATGGAAAATTTTTTTTTTTTTAATAATAAATGTATTCAGGATTAGATGTGGATTTCTTGATCCTTTTAGGCCTGTAATTGGCCGTTTCTTCTGAAGGTTCCGATGGGTCCCTACATTCTTCTATAGGGTGGGATGCAAATTCATCAGATTCCTCATCTGCTGGGGTGTCAGGAAAGTGGTTATGAGTGAGTGATAACTCCAACGGATATAAATGTTTGAGGCTATATGTTTCCACTGCACCATCACCTCTTTTTATTCGAGCAGAACGAACCTTGCCATCGTTGCCACTAAATAGCTCAATAACTCTGCCCAGCTTCCAGAAGGGCCTGGACTTGGCCGGATTCTTGACGAGTATTACGTCGTTGATATTTATTTTATTGTGAAATTCGATTTCGTGTAAATCCTTGCAACTCTCCCTCAGACTTAGCAAATATTCATCGTACCACATCTCTTTGAATTTAGATATTAATTCCTCTCTGCTTTCCAAGGTACTCACAAGGAGAGACCTAGTTATTGGTTCTGTCTCAACCAAACTGGGTGTGTCAGATTGGAAGGAGAGCTCACAGTTTATATTTGGATGAGTGAAGCAGTTGGGTGTTAAGGGAAGCAGATCAATATCGGTAGAGCATCTGTAGGTCAGAGGTCGAGAGTTCACGGCTCTTTTGATGTCTGATAGAAGGGTTAGAAGGTTAAAATAACTGATTTTAGATCGGCCAAGTGTTTTGAATAGGCATGACTTTATCACTCTGATCATTCTTTCCCAAGTACTTCCAACCCAAGGGGAGTATAAGGGTATTTTTATGTTTAATGCCAGCGCTTGAATATGAGTTACAGAACTCATTACTGTTTATGTGATGTTTAATTACATCACCACCTAAGGCTGCATTAAAGGAACGTGCATTGTCACTGTATATGTGACTGGGAACTCCATAGGTATTTGAAAACCAAATCAAGGCTTGAATGAAGGCTTGTGTGCTCATATCAGGTACAAGTTCAATGTGAACAGCCCTCACGTTCATACATGTGAAAATTAATAAATACATTTTATGAGACTTTCCATCTCTTTGTACCCAGATGTGACCTGTGTAGTCTATGCCTGTGTGTTGGAAAGGATTGATTAATCTAACACGGTGTTTTGGCAAATTTGTCAATTTGGGGTATTTGAAGGCTAGGCTGTTGAATTTCCTACAGGTATTGCAGTTAGAAATCACAGTCTTCACAGACTGTCTTGCCTGTGGGACCCAGTATCCGGATAACCGCAATTTGGTCACTGTCGTACCAATACCCAAATGCCTGCATCGATTATGGCTATCCATAATCAGTAATTTTGTAAGAGAGTGATGTTTTGCAAGCAATATTGGATAGATTAAATTGTAGTCATATCTTGTCGAATTGGCAATTCTACCATCCAATCTCAAAATCCCATCAGAATCGATGAAAACGTTAAGATTCTTCACCAGCACTGGGATTTCCCTGTCAAGAGGATTCTTCAAATAAGCAATTTCCTTTTCAAACGATTGCAATTGCATCATCTTTATCAGGTAATTCGTGGCTGTCTGTTTTGGATCTGAATGTTCCTTCACTTTTCTGCATCGATGCACAAACTTGAATACGAAAGCAGTTGATCGACACAACTTGTTGAAGTCCGAGAACCTGTCAAATGGAATCAGTGGTTCCCTAACAGCTTCACTCAATGTATTATGGAAAACACTTTCCACATAACACTTATTTTCCGGGATCAGACAGCTCAAAGTACTCGTAGGCCACTTCTCAGGTTGCTCAACAAGCCACGCAGGTCCGCATGTCCAGTAGTCCAATCCCTGTTTAAACTTTTCCAGAGTGATACCACGAGAAAGAAGGTCAGCCGGGTTGTCGGCAGAAGGAACATATTTGTAATGAATGCCCAACCCAAATTCCTCACTCAACTTCTCCTTCATTTCTCGAATATCTTTAATTCTGTTTCTGGTATACAGACTCTTTGCCTTTATATTCTCGGTGAGCAACCATGACAAAACAACTTGCGCATCCACAGAAACAAAAACGTCCTCTATGTTGACACCAGAGAAGGATCTCAGTATCATAGTTAAAGCCTTGAATGCAATATATACTGCAAGCAACTCCATCATAGGTAATGTCTTTGTCCTCATCGGGGCCACTTTAACCTTGGAAAATATTATGTGAGACTTCCCATTTTGCACGCCATATATGACAAATCCATATGCCTGTGGTGACACATCACAGAACAAATATAATTTCAGTTGGCTACCAGTATCTATAGCATGTCTTGTAAAAAATAGATCACCTAGACCAGAAAGGTCATCGGCCAAATTCGACCAGGTAGTCATTATGTCAGTAGGAACCTTTTCATCCCAACCCAACTTGAGCAACCACAATCTTCGGAGAAGTATTTTTGCCCTAATTGTAACCGGGGCACATAGTGACAGTGGGTCAAATATTTTTGCTGTCTGGGCCAAAATACCCCTTTTTGAGAGTATGTTCCTCTGAACCATAGTGTTAACAATGCTAATAGTATCCAATTCAGGGTGATATTTATATCCCAAGACCTTTTCGTACTCGCAACCATGCTGCACGATTCTGTCATCCTCCGTTATAATGTCTCGAAAAGGCTCATAGTTGGAGTTACACGATCTCAACTGGAAATTTCCCGTCTGCAGACGAGGCACGGCACTCTTATAGAGACTGATTATTTCCTCAGAAGAATTGCTGGTCATACATAAATTGTCGACATAAAATCGATTTTTCAGCATCTCAGTACATGCATCATTCGGAAAACGGCTGACATGGTGTTTGAGAACGTAATTTAAAATGAATGGGCTGGCATTGAAGCCAAATATCAATGTACAATATCGGAAGCAAAGCAAATTGTCTCCATCTTTTACGAAAAAACAAAATCTGTTTTTGTCCTCAACCGACCAGAGTTTGATCATAAGAAATGCCTTTCTTATGTCTCCCAATAATACATATTTGTTAGTAAGAAATAAGAGCAACAGTTCAAGCATGTTATTCATCATGTTCACACCCGGAGAAGATGCTTCATTGAGGGAGTAACCACCCCCGGTCTTCAACGAACAGTTAAAAACAGGCCTGATTTTAGTGGTTACCTGTTGATCCGACTTAAAGACCGGTCGATGGGGTATCCAAATGTATTTGCAGAAATCTTGTGGGGCGACTTCAATTCTCTCGATAATCCCTTCGCTCTCTTGCTGAAGAAAAATATCAGTATAGGTCTTATCCAAGTCCCTTTTCTCCAATGAAAGCATTGTTCTGTCAAGCACTTTAAGAGCGACTTGATAGTTAGAGGGAACGGAATCGATTTTGTCTTTATGCCAAGGTAGATCCACGAAATAAGAATTGTCCCTGAATTCGATAGACTTCCTGAAGTTTTCAATCCTATTTCTGTCATAATCACCAATTAATTCTTCGTCATGGGAAGCAGCAGCTGAGTCCACAGCAAACATTTTTTCCAAATTCCGTTCCACGTTGGAATTCTCAAATACATTTGGAAACGGATCCGGGTAGGAAGACTTGGGTTCCAATATGGAATTCAACTGTCGTTCAGGGCAATGGGCATATTTGGATATTGTAGTATGATAATTGACAATTGTTTTGGGAATTCCACATCTCACAGGACTGACTTGATGAGGATACAAAAAGTGTTGTACATTACCAAATGGGGCAATCCCTTGAGGCAAATCCCAGGCCTGTCCATTCATACATTTAATGATTCTGGAACCCTCCATGAACTGAAATATGTCAACTCCCAGGATACCCTGAATTGTTATGGAATCACCCTGTTTTTCATTTGAAAATGCCAATCTGTGTTTCAACTCATTCAGGTTGGACTTCACTTGGCCAAAGCTGGCGAACTCAAACTGCATACTGAATCTATCATCGACTAAAACAGGAATAGGGAGTTGTTTCCCCTTTCCCACGGTAACGTTCAAGACAACCTGTTCAAATCGCTTCATAGTCACACCCGCATAGGTCTTCATTTGATAATCGGTTGGATCAGAATTTCCATCAGGATACTTCAGCTCTTTAATATTTTCTTAGAAAAATATGAACGCTGACTCCCTGTGTCCAATAGGCAGTTAATAGTAGCTTTCTCAGATCCATAATTTAAAGAAATAGCTACAACAGGCAATATGATTTCGTTTTCATAAACGTGAGAGAATAGAGAAACCACTCTCTTAGTGTTGCACAGGGGTGCAATATGCGCCTTTGAAAGGCATAAGCTGCACGTGAGGGGTGATTTGCTCTGGAGTCCAGGACAATTCTCACTTTTATGTTTTAAGCTGGAACATCCTGTACACAGTTTCAGCTGCTTGCACCTCTCAACTCTGGCTTCATAAGATGCAAACTTGGTGCATTTTAGCATAGTGTGGCCACGTGATGTGCAAAGTTTGCAATATGCCCCAGAAGAGCTTGTAGTGAAATTCTGTAGAGCAGCATCACCATTCTTTTTTTCATAGGTCTTGACCTGCCCTTTATCATTCTTCGAGGGGTTTTCCGTAACCCGAAAAAGTTTTTTATTTCGAGACAGAGCACGAACTGCCTCATTGTAATTTTCAAAAATTTGTGTTAGAGACGGGTAACTCGTGCCCACTCTGTGGTTAATTTCCCTTCTCAAGGCAACTGGCAACTTTTCGTATATAATATGGCTGACCAGCAAAAATCCGGAGGAGTTCTCCTCAAAAAAATCTATCAGATATGAAGTCCTCAATTCGGATAAATCCGCTTTCACCTCAACAAGGTATCGCTTCACAGCCACAAATTCAGGGTCATATTGAGGAGAAGTAGAAATGATCTGCTTGAAGATCTCACTTATTATAAAGGGGACATCCAGGAATTCCTTGGTCAGCAAATCCACCGCTACATCGTAATTACCATCCTCCAAGGTCAGATGGGAAACCAATTGCAAGGCATAGTCACTCAAATACCCTTTCAATAAGGCTAATTTTGCCCTGCCGGAATCAATAGACTCAGTACAGCTTTTGAATTGAGCAATAAAATTTTTATATTCAAATTTGGAAGGATTGATTCCACTAAAGGTGGCACACTGCAACTTGGGGACAGAAAGCAAAGGTACAGAGGTAGGTTCATTTTTCCGTGATGTGGTGGGGTTTTCAATAGAGTTTTCAATGTCGGCAAGGCGATCATTAATATTAGCTCGAAAGCCAATTTCCCTCCTTTGCTCCTCAACAAATCCACACTCCCTTAAATCAAGTTCTGCTTTTATACACAGCCCTTTAATTTTATCATTTAAGGAGCGGACCTCAATCTGCAACTCCTTAATTATAGCTTCTTCCTCCTGGAAGGTTTTTTTTCTCAAACCTTCGCGTTCTTCCAACATGTCCGTGTTAAGGGAAATATCTTCCTTTAACACGTTTCTGGAGTCCATGAGCGCCCTAACACCCTTCAAGGTCCGGAAATCATCCATTTTACAGTTGTTTTGTTTTGGGAAAGGATGATGGTTTTAAGTTGTTTGTTTTTTTTAAACAAGTTAAATTTTGTGGGAGTATTGTTGATAATGTCTGTGGATAGGCCAAGAAGAGTTATGGCCCTTGGACGGAACTTAGCATAAATGGAGTTATCGCCCTTATATAAGGAGGCCATGTTTATTTACATTCGTATGTACGACGCCACGCTCTTGAACGAATGATGCCTGCTTTACGCGAACTTCAGTCGGTAGAAAGTTTCAAACTTTTAATAATACAACAGGAAATATTATATTATTTGTTCGTTTTTTTTTTTTGGAAACGAAATAAAAAAATTTTTTTTCTTTTAAAATGTTCATTGAATTTTAAACCTTTAACAAAGGCAGAAATATTATTTGTTCATTTTTTTTTTTTTGGAAGCGAAATAAATTTTTTTTTTTTCCTTTAAAATGTTCATTGAATTTTAAACCTTTAACAAAGGCAGAAATACTATTTATTCGTTTTTTTTTTTGGAAACGAAATAAATTTTTTTTTTTTCCCTTTAAAATGTTCATTGAATTTTAAACCTTTAACAAGGGCAGAAATACTATTTGTTGGTTTTTTTTTTTTTTTGGAAGCGAAATAAATTTTTTTTTTTTTCCCTTTAAAATGTTCATTGAATTTTAAACCTTTAACAAGGGCAGAAATACTATTTGTTGGGTTTTTTTTTTTTTTTGGAAGCGAAATAAATTTTTTTTTTTCTTTAAAATGTTCATTGAATTTTAAACCTTTAACAAAGGCAGAAATACTATTTGTTCGTTTTTTTTTTGAAAACGAAATAAATTTTTTTTTCCTTTAAAATGTTCATTGAATTTTAAACCTTTAACAAAGGCAGAATTACTATTTATTCGTTTTTTTTTTGGAAACGAAATAAATTTTTTTTTTTTAAGAGGGACTTCTCAAATTGGTATTCCTTTTTCCATTTTCCTTGCAAATATCCTCAGGAGTTCAAATCTTCTCTTCCCTTTTTTTTTTTTTCTTCACAACAAGCTGCTAAACGTTATTTAGTTTTGCAAAATATGGCGATTGCCGGGAGCTGGTGTCTTGTTGAAGTAGGAAGTCTGAAATTTGGTAGGTAAAACATTTAGAGACTGTATAATCCAAATATTTAATTATTTTAACTGAAGAGAAAAAATATTTTGTTCATCCAAAAGCAACATTAATTAGTATGGCGATTGCCGGGAGCTGGTGTCTTGTTGAAGTAGGAAGTGGGAAATACAGAAATAAAGATTGCTGAACTCACACAAGAATTGGAGAAAATTATGTATATTAAATTGAAAATATTACAAAGAAATGGTTCTTGCAAAACTAATTGTGTTTGCGGCTTTAGAAGTCCAATAAAAAGTTCTTTATCGTCCAAAAGTCTTGGACGGCTCCCTGAAAAAGTTCAATCAAAATTCGGCGGCAAATTTAGGAGAGATTTTCCATAGTTGTCTATAGGCCGACGATTGATTCAAAAAGAGGGCGAATCTGTTTGTCCAGAATTCTGCTTATATTAAATGTTTGTTGATTGGCCAAGGAGCTTCATCCTAGCCAATCAAAATAGGGCTTTCAGAAAGGAGAAGTGGTCGATATAATTAGTTTGAACAAAGGGAGGTAACTACTTTTTTTTTTATATTAGTCAGGAGGCAAAATCTGAAAAGAGGCCTAGAAATAACTTTAGGTGGTACGGAATGTTAGGAGCAGGCATTCATATCAGACTGTTAGAGGGGTCCATACTGAAGGTTTTTCAGGTGGATGCCCATTCAATTAGGCTTTTATTAATTTTTTAGAGCAAAAACAAAATGGCCGCTATGGTCGAAAATACAGCACTTATAACTGACATAGCTTCATGTGTATTTAAGATAAAATCATGAAATATTTTTAATATAATTTTATTATCACTTTTTATTCAAATCAAAGATGAAAACCATTGTAAAATTATGACAAAATCACCGATTTTTAAAATTTATGATGTTATCATAACATTTATAAGATGGTCTCATGCTAAAATAACTAAAAAACATGAAAATCTAATCTAGTCTGAATCATCATGGACACAGTTCAAAGGATTTCGATAAGTTTCCGCAGAACAACCACAACCGGTGGTGCATCTCAGTTTCTTCAGACGACAACTGCATCTTTGAGATTCACAGTTCTTGCACTGGCATTGTGTGAGTTTAAGGTAAATCTCTGGCAATGGCTCATCGCTCATCAGATGAGGCAGTATATTTCCAGTTGTGCCATCCTGATTCCATCCATTTCCAACCGGGGTACAAATGTCTGGACATGCGATCAGTGAAGAGAGCAAAACTTTACACTGATAATGTGCTCGCTGTATGTGTAACTTCAAGGAAGACCGAGTTGGTGGTAACCTCTCGGGATCTTTGGAACCCTTGAGGAACATTTTAAAACGCACATTATTGATTTTTGTGTCATTTTCATTGTTGGAATAGAGCCTGCAAATGAATTTCTCTACATCAGTCAGAGTTTGTTCCATGAGTGTGCCGCGTCCAAGTCCATCCAGTAAGGGACCATAACTGGTGAATGTTTTCCAGGCTGTTGTTTTGCCAATGCCACAAAATTGGCTGGCTGTGTCACAGCCTGATATGGCATGGAATCTGGGAAGGTTGCGACGAAGAACAGGATCAAGCACTACATTGTGTACAGCAACAAAACTCCTATCCTTTGCTGCTCCTGTCTGGAACCAGATCTCTCTGGTTAGGTAACTGGCAAAGTGAACAAGGAGGACAAGAATGTCTGTGTCTCTGGAACTAATGACCAGCCGCTCAAATCCAAGATCTGTAACACATTTACAATGTAACAGTATTCTGGTATCAGCTTCGTCGTGGTTACACTTTAAGGAATTGACGTTTGTTCCACGGGATGATTCTGCAGCCATCCTGTCATGGAATCCTCCAGAAGTCACAACATCGCGTTCTTTTTGTGTTAATTTTGCTTGACGAATCAGCTCCATACTCAAGAAGTGTTCTAAATCTTTTTTGTTCTCTGGGAGGTCAATAAACTGTCTCCAGTTATGGTAATGGTACGTCCCTGTTATTCACTTTGCGACGTATTGGCCGGCTTTTTCCAATCCAAGAAATTCGAGTGGTATCCTTGATGGTATGTGCTTCATACCAATGAAATACGACATCGACTCTGGAGCATGATTGACTAAAGTGACTAAAGACTGAGGTCACGAAATGGTCAGCGAGTTGTCCAAAGTTTTGGATATTTGCAGGTTTTCCAATTGCTTGGACAAGTGCCTGACCATCGATGATCACACAAGTTTTCAGGTTTGTTATTGGCAGTTGTTTCTCTACAGTTGTTCTTTTCTGGAGAATGTTGCCCAATAATGTCAATATTGTCTGCAGCATAATGACAGAACTTGTTTAGTGACACGTTCGATGGAATAGGCGTGTTTTTATTATCTGCAAACTGTTGCAGATAGTGAACTCCAAGAGTTGTGTCCAGTCTACACACCTGGTCATAACTGGCACAGTGCCCAGCGTGATGGACAAGTTCAACGAGCGATTTCGACCGGGTCGCCTGATGAATTGCCAGGCCTAGTCCAACATGTTTTGGTGTAAGCCTTTTACGTTTCGAGACAGCATAGACAAGGTCTTGACTGATGCTCAATGCGGTCCGTTTCACAAAGTCGTCATCTTCCTCTCTGTTCACTTTCTCTGACAGCAAAATACCGAGAAAAAGAAACAAGCTCTCTGGAATAATTTGTTCGGCATTTTCTTTGCTGATAGATATGCAGTTATCAAGTCCAGGGTGAGATTTTATGTCGCTTCTAATACGTAACGCACAGTGATGCAAAGTTAGCATTGCATCTGTCTCTGATTGTGAGAACTGGGTTTGCCTGAGATCATTCACAAATGTGTTGGTCTCCATTTCCTCAGATTTATTTTTCAATGTCTGAATAGCAATCTTGGATGACTGTGTAGAAAACAACAGCTGTGGTTGATGTGGATTAAGTTGTGGTACAAAGTATATTTGCCCGGGAAGAATTCGGTGCAGTTTCTCTTTAAGGTGGAATCTATTATCCCGGTATGACCCAGCTTCAATGCCAAATTCTCTGTGTAAGGAAGAGTACCTATCCCAAACATCATTCAGCAAATAGATATCACCTCGTGCCAATCCAGTTGACACTTCTGATGCGACTTTGTTAAAGCATATATCTCTGGGTGTTTCAGCTGTAATTGTATAGGACTTGGATGCTTTTCTATTGAACTTGACGTAACACTGAAGATGATACCTGGCATCTGCCGCTACAAGATCAGTAACTCCTGCTAGATGACACTGCATAACATGGCTCGTTTGAGCTCCTTCAAGAATTTTGTCAGAAACTTCAAAAGTGGCAACTAAGTATGTTTCTTTGTTGCTTTTCTTTTGGCAGAAGATGCACAAGTCAGTGTTCATAGTGGAAGATTTACTGTGTAATGAAGGTTTTCGTGGTGGACTCTCAGATGCACTGCTTGAGATAATGGTGCGTTCATACTTTGTTCTGAGCCCTGTTAGTTTTAAGGAACTTGTGAAGGTAGAATAACAGTCTTTGTGATTGATGACTTTAATCTTTTTAATGATTTTCTCAAAATCAATGGCTTGAATTCTTTCTATAGTGCGGAAGTTTTCAGAATCATTGTACTTCTTGCGTTCTGCAGCAGCTATGCGGGCCCTTTGAATTCCAACCTCTCCAAGATTTCTAATAGGTTTCTTTGGGTCTTTCTTCTGACAAAAAAGGCACAGGGTCCAATCAATACTTGTACTGGAAGACTTCTGAGAGCTTTGGGTGCTCACACTCGACTCCATATTGAAGCTCAGCTCAACTCAGAACATGCTTTTGGAGAATAAGAACAAATAAAAATTATGAAAATTAGCACATTATCATACTCTAAAGAACACTAGCTTAACTAATCAAATGTGTTCATGCTTTATTTTTTTTAATATCTATTTGATAAGCTCATAAACAACATCTACAGCGAATGGCACTATCATCTTCCCTTTCTCATGGAAAAAACGAAGAAAGATAACAAAATGGCAGTACCCGATACACGGACACTAGTGGGAGCCGACAGATAATAATAATAACTTATTATATATTACATTCATCACATATATAAACTTCTTATACATAGATTAAGTACAAGTGAATAAAATAAAAGATTTTAAGAAAATCATTTTTCGCTTTGGCAGCCATTTTGTTTTTTTGCAATAATTATCTTCCAAACTAGGCAAAGAACCCCACCAAATTCTTTGGAAAACTTAAACAATCATATAGTTGATGCTATAAAAAAGAAGTTTTATGACAATTGAATGAGATGTATTTTCTCTATACTGACCTACCAAATTTCAGAAATATTGAATTTGTGGAAGTATTTTTTAAAAATTTAGATAACATTGAAATTTTGTGACGTTTCATGGCTTAAATTTAGTAGCCAAATATGCAAACTTTACACCCTCCTAAAATCTGAAACATAACGTTTACAACCAAATAATTTGGCAAATCATCTTTACTCTCCAAGAGGAAATTTTGTGCCAATTTTCAAGTAATTCGGAGTTAGTGGGTGTAATTGCCAGGTGAATTGAGATAGAATGACCCAATGAAGTTCGTCAGAAATTTGGCTAAAAAGTGATAATAAAATCATTTTAAATGTATAAAAATATGGAATTCTTACTAAACAAAGTTTAATATACATCACAAATAATATTATCTCCAATTACAGCAAATTTCATAACATTATCTCAAATAGATATGGAGCTATGTCACATTATAATAGTACTGTATTTTCAACCATGGCGGCCATTTTGTTTTTGCTCTAAAAAATTATTAAAGGCCTAATTGAATGGGCATCCACCTGAAAAACCTTCAGTATGGGCCCCTCTAACAGTCTGACATGAATGCTTGCTCCTAACATTCCGTACCCCCTAAAGTGAATTTTCAAGATTTTGCCTTCTCCATCCGCAAGTGCTATTAAAAAAAGTCGATAAAAGTCGTCATTTACGAAATTTAAAAACAAATGTCTGTAAAACTGAGGCATTATTAATAAATATTTAGTAATTTTTCTTTTAATATTCATGAAGAGTCAAAATGGAATGGAAATTTAAATTTCGCTCCGTTTTAATCTTTTTTTTTTAATTGTACTTCTCCCAAACAAATATAATCAAGAAAATAACATTCAACAATTGTACTTTATATATATAAAACACGAAATATTAAAAATATATATATATTAACGAAAGAGAAATAATTCCATTTTTGAACGAAAAAAGTCAATTTGGTATATAAAAGTTCCGTTTAGTGATGTCACGTGATGACACGCGGTGTGAAATAATTGTCCCCAAATAAAAAAATGGCCCATCCGTACAAAGAAAACCAAATATTTATTATAGAAAATTACGTATAATGTTATAATTACAAAGAGATATATAGAAACACGCATGCGTACCGTAAACATATTATACCAAAATGTGGAAGCCATCCGTCCAGTGGTTATTTAAACTATTAATTACGAACGAACCAAGAGTTACATTTATATATATATATATATATATATATATATATATATATATATATATATATATATATATATATATATATATATATATAAAAGTTCTGGAAGTGATGAAATCATTGAAGGCTTATTCGGCATCATATCGGCTTTTGAAGCAGTTTTCGCACAGGAAGTTGTCGAGATGCTTGAAAAAGTGATAATCGGTGGGCGAGAGGTCCGATGAATATGGTGAATGAGTCTCGTAGTCCAATTCATTCAGTTTCTGCAGGTGACTTGAGCAAGATGCGGGTGAACATTGTCATGGAGGAGAATTGGTCTCTTCACATTGACCAATCTTGGGCACATACTTTGGAGCTTCTGGTGCAATTTTTCAATTTGTTGGCAGTACTTCTCCGCCGTAATCGTTTTGCCTGGATTCAAGAAGCTGTGATGGGTGAAACTGGTCACAAACCACCAAACACTTAGCATAACCTTCTTTTGGTGCAATTTCGGTTTCGGGAAGTGTTCTGGAGCTTCTCTGGCATCCAACCACTGCCGAACGTCGCCGGTTGTCGTAGAGGATCCACTTCTCATCACACGTCACAATTCGCTCGAGAAATGGGTCGTTTTGTTGCACAGAAGGAGCGTAGAAAACACGTTAAAACAGCGATTTTTTTTATTATCGTCCAATTTATGTGGCACCAATTTATCCAACTTTTTTGACTTCCTTTTTTTATATTTGTTTATATACTTTTTTAATATTTTTATATATTTATTTTTCATATTTATTATGTATATTTATTTTTCATATTTTTTATATATTCATTCTATATGTTTTAATATATTTTTAATATTTTTTATTAATTTATTTTATATATTTGTGTTTTATATTTATTTTTTATATTTTTTATATTTTTTTATATATTTATTTTTCATATTTTTATGTTTTTGTTATGTATTTATTGATATATTATTTTTTTATATTTTTTGATATATTTATTTTATAGATTTATTTTATATTTATTTTTTATATTTATTTTATATATTTATTTTATATATTTATTTCATATATTTATTTTATATATTTATTTTATATATTTATTTTATATATTTATTTTATATTTTTTTATATTTATTTTTATATTTTTTATATATTGATTTAATATATTTATTTTATATATTTATTTTTAATACTTATTTTTTATATTTTTTAATATTTATTTTATATATATTTAATATTTATTTTATATATATTTTTATATTTTTTTATCAATTTATTTTATATATTTGTGTTTTATGTTTATTTTTTTATATGTTTTTAGATTTTTTTATATATTTATTTTTCATATTTATTTTTATATTTTTTATATATTTATTGATATATTATTTTTTGTATTTTTTATATATTTATTTTATATATTTATTTTATATATTTATTTCATATACTCATTTTATATATTTATTTCATATATTTATTTTATATATTTATTTTATATATTTATTTTATATATTTTATATTTATTTTTATATTTTTTATATATTGATTTAATATATTTATTTTATATATTTATTTTTATATTTGTTTTTATATTTATTTTTCATATTTCTTATATATTTATTTTTTATGTTTTTATATTTATTTTATATATTTATAGTTATATTTATTTTTTATGTTTTTTATATATTTATTTTATATATTTGTTTTTATATATTTGTTTTTATATTTATTTTTTATATTTATTTTTTGTATATTTTTTTATTATATTGATGCTCCACACCCATATGTTTAACATCTTGATAAGTCTGTACATAAAAAATAATCTATTTTTCGTATTATTTGCATTTGTTTGACTACTGTTCTCGTCTTGAGTGTGATTTACACAATGTTTTGCTTGATAAAACCTCCGACCTTCTTCAGGTGTGTCTTGTCAAACTCGGAATTGTTTCTGTCGAACTTGGGAATTTGGACAGCATTTCGAGAGGAACCCTTTATTTACTTCACAGAGATAGCATTCTCCTTTTCCGTTATTGTCAACTGATTTAGGGTCGATAATTTAAGCTGGTTTTAAACGAATTTGTTGCTGTGGACTTTCTTTTTGCCTCCTCCATTTTAAGTTATTTTTTTAAATTGATGTGAACACTAGAATATTTCAATTAAAAGTCAAATATAAACAGGTAAAATTATAGAGGAATAAAACGTGAATCAAATGTTTGTTTAAAAAACTACATTCAATTTAGCTTAAATTTGCAGTTTTTGAAAAATTACAAGTGCAGACTTTCTTTTTGCCGACACTGTATATATATATATATATATATATATATATATATATATATATATATATATATATATATATATATATAAAATTTTAGTCATTTAATGAATTTAAAAATTTCTGATGTGAAATGTTTAAATTTCAAATCCAAAGATTTTTATTATTCTATGTAAGACAAAGAATATGTCAAGAATGAGAATTCAATAGAAACGTTGTTTTAATTTGAATAAAATAAAACACGCATCAAGTGCGCTTGAAAGCCAAATCACAACGTAATATGAGGAAAATAAATAAATATTTTACTTGTTTGAAATTTATCACAAATATATTTCAGAGTTATACTCCATCTTCAGTGTGTTGTTATGCTTCTTTTTTTTCCTTTTCTTCTTCCTTGTCATGTTGTACATTTGGAGAAAGAAGTCTGTATAGAGCCACGCGTTGTATCTGGCAGTTGTATTTTGAAATGTTTGAACTGTGCATAGGTAATGTCAAGAATGAGAGTTCAATAGAATACATTTGAAATATTATAACTCCTTATCCTATAGGATTTCGATGTCTACCATCTCTTCAGAGGAGAAAATATTAGCAAATAGTTATAAAGGTTTACACCTGATTTGCTAAAGTCAGTGAGACATGGAAAATCACAATTAAATGTTATTTAAGTTTTAAATGACATAGAGTAAGGGAAGTTAATGAAAAGGATATAAAAATTCACATCCAAATTGCATGGTAAAATCCGAAGTGAATGTCTTTGAGAGCAGTGTGCTAAAATGATCCAAACTATAATTTGAGTAATCCACATCACAACGTAATGGTCCGAAGTTGTCATTTTCCTGAAGCAATTTTCCTTGTTTATATAATGGGTCCGGTAAAAAAATTTTTTTTAATATATGTCCGGTGGATCTGTTTATTAATAAACATATAAATTGATATATATAATATTATTATAATTATAGAACATGAGCTTCAAATTCCATTCCAACATAACTTCAACTTGCCAAATATATATATATATATATATATATATATATATATATTATTTTTTTATTACCGTTTTATCTGTTTGGTTACATATGTTTCGGATGTTGGACCATGTTTACGATCCAATAGCCTCGTCAGACCTTACAGAAGTGGTTGTTAGTATTAGGAAGAAGTATTAATACTAACAACCACTTCTGTAAGGTCTAACGAGGCTGTTGGATCGTAAACATGGTCCAACATCTGAAACATATGTAACCAAACAGATAAAACGGTAATAAAAAAAAATAAAACATATATATATATATATATATATATATATATATATATATATATATATATATATATATATATATATATGTTTTAAAAGATATTTGGGAACATAAATTTATTAAACATTTGCATAATACTGGGCACAATGTCATTATTAATTATTGAAGAATTATTTTTTATAGTTTTAACATAATTAAAGAAGAAAACAAAACTAAAAAATATTTTTCTCCTTCACCTCATTTCAATCTTTTTAATAATAAAAAACACATTAAACAAAAAGGGGAATGAGGTGAGGAGTAGAGATATAATAATAATAATAATAATAATAATAATAATAATAATAATAATAATAATCTTAGGCGTCTTTCGGATGACACTTTTCAAAATAATCGTCTGCAACAAGGGGCAAAATAGTTTTAAAACATGGTCAAAAGACCATAAATAACTAGCGCTGGTAGACAATTTCTCTTGATATATCAAAGGCTTTTTATAGGGTATGACATAAAGGTCTACTTCATCAGATATCCAGCTATACCATAGCTGGAAATGTTTTCTCAATTATTAAAACATTTCTGTCGGATGGATTCATAAGAGCAGTGTTTGATGGGCAGAAATCAGAAGCTCGCAGTATTAATGCTGGAGTCCCTCAGGGGTCCATCCTGGACAAAACCCTCTTCCTGATCTACATCAGTGATCTTCCAAATAACATCCTAAGATCATTCGTTGACATTTATGCCGATGACACTACCATCTACAGTAACACATCAAAGGCCGTAAATGACAAAGTTCTCTCTGACTCTCTCTCCTCTGATCTTGAGCACGTGGTACAATGAGGAAAGCGATGGCTGGTTACTTTAAATGCATCTAAAACCAAGCTCCTATCTAAACATGATCACCGCTCTGATTCTCATTTGGCATCAATTGAAATGAATGGCTCTCGTCTTAGGGAGGCTGCATTTTTGGACAAGCTTCTGGAAATGGAACACATACATCAAATCCATTGCCAAAGCTGCTGGGAAAATGGTAGGATCCTTCTACCGCTTCAGTAGATATCTAACTCCTGATGCAATTTTTTACCCATATAAAAGCCAGGTACGGCCAATGATGGAGTACTGTTGCTTCATATGGGCAGTAGCTGCTAGGAGCAGCTTATTCTGCCTTGACAGAGTTCAAAATAGACTTCATAGCTTAATGGGAGATGCCCTTCTCTCTTCAACCTCTTTCCCACAGAAGAGACGTTGCGAGCCTGTCTCTGCTTTATCGTTATTTTCATGGCAAGTGCTCGTCTGAGCTTCAATCTATGGTCCCCCCCTTGTAAAACTTTCACAAAAAACACTCGTCTAGCCAAAACCACTATCAATAATTTCCCAAACTCTTTATCTATGCCTAAACGTAAACGTAGATTCCATGAACAAAGCTTCTTTCTTAGAACTGCATGCTTGTGGAACTTTCTTTCGTTTGCCTGCTTTCCTGCTGACTACAATTTGATTGTCTTGAAGTCCAACGTAAACAAGTTCTTGATGAACGATCCCCTTAAGTAATCTAATTTACAAAATTTCCACTATTTATGTATACCCATTAACCCTTATCCTCAAGTGGTCTCCGGGCCTTAATAAGTGGTGACTCCTTTGTAAAAAAAATAAAAAAAGTAAAATAAAATGGTATGGGGAGAGGAGAAAAAGAAACAATCCCAACGAAAACTCTTAATTATGGCGATGTTCTTTTTGCTTCACAGAGACAGTTAATGTAAATTAATAGAAACTGCATTGATAATTTGTAGATGGGTTTCGAGCGTGCTCTGCATAAGATAGAGAGATCTTCATCTATCTACCCTACAATGCTGATCTAGCACTTTCATAAATGTTCACTGATGACCGACTTATGCACTTGTACACGTCCGGATGTTGGCCATTTTCTGTGCCTATGTATTGAATGGAGATATGTTGGGAAATTCTAATATCCAAACGCTGAATGGTATTCCCCATGTAGTCAGCCTCAAACTGACCATTAAAGCAATGAACTACCATATTCTATTGAGTGGCAGGGGTACAATCCTCCAGAAAGAAAGGGAAAGCGCTTCTAGTCCCAAACACTGTTCAGACCTTAGTTGCAAAATAATGCGAAACTGCTGTAAATATTTTGTGTGAAAACTCCTGACTATAAACAACAATTCACAAGCGCTTCACATATACCGGACATTTTTTTCTTTTAATAATATATGTTAAAATTATAAAAATAATATATCAATAATTAATAATAATTAGTACTATTCAATTGTGATATAATAAAATTTGGTATTGGAATACTAGTATAATCTCGCTGTCAAGCAAGCAAACAGAAGATATTATGTTTTGAAAGAAACAGATTACCTTGTACACTTGTATATGTTTTTTGACTGTTTTCATTTGTGAAGTATTTTATTTTAGTTTCCAGATAATGTCGGATCATAAGGAGGAAATGCACACCATTTTGAGGTTTCCTTTCAACAGCTTTTCCACATATCACTTCCCTCTCACTGATATATATATATATATATATATATATATACAAACAAATTATCCAGCCTATGCCATCAGACGATTTAAGCCATTTTGACTAAAATTATCTGATGACATAAGCTGGATAATTTGTTTAACCCGTCTATAGAAACAATCTTGTAATGATTTAAGCAAATACTCCCGACGTTGAAATAATAAAAACATATTTAGCTCTACCACTGTATCGAGCACTTTTTTCACCCGTTTTTTACCAAATACACCCCTTAATATCTGTGTGTGTGCATGTATACATTATATGTATATACACATACATATATATATATTATATATATGTACAAATACATACATACACACACATACACACACGCACACACACACACACATATATATATATATATATATACATTATATCTATGTACACATACATATGTGTGTGTGTGTGTGTGTGTGTGTGTGTGTGTGTGTGTGTGTGTGTGTTAACTGTCTCTGCCTACTTAGTGTTGCTAGTGATTATTTTTCTTTCATTTTGACATTTTTAAATATGTCTTTTACCAAATTATTAATTATTAGATTGGGTTTAATTAATTATTTAAGTATTATATTGGGTCTAATTTTGGAATTTATTAAAAATATATGGCTTTATTTTTCTTTACTCAATTTATTTATTTGGATTATTAAGATTAAGTAAATAAAACTTAATATTAATTTTTTATGATTAAAATTACATTGACAAGATAAACACACATAGAGACGAGGTGGTCACCGAATGTTATCAACATGGCGATATTGACAAGGATATAAACCTACACACAGTCACAAGTATATATAATTATATATAGTTATGCAGCAATCTAACTGTGCATGCATCTATGTGTGCAGAATTAATCTACTGCGTATTTGTTTTAAATTGAGGTCAGACTGCAAAAAGTTGCACAACAACTAACGTATTACTTCAACTGAGAATGGGAAAGCTTTTCGTAACAACAATTCGGTTATGGAGGTGGTGAGAAAATTTTGCAGTTCTAATCTTATCATGAATCTTGCTATGGCATGTTTACAGTTATTTCCCATGGAATGGTGCATAGTGTTTTGTTTTTTTTTGCTTTCTTTTTGTTTTTTTTGTTTGTTTTTTTTGCTCTTTCACTATGTGTCTGTATGTGCGTGCACATCATGGTATGATAAAGTGTTCAATTTTATGTTGTCTGCAACGAAATTGCACCATCGAATAACTAGGTCACATTTCTACGTTCATTTTTATGAACGCCCATTAGTAGACTTTTCTTCCGTGTTTTTAGAAAATGAAAAATGTCTATGTACGGATTGATTTTAGTACTTAGTTACTACTTTTACTATTATAATATTAGAAGGAAGTTTCAGCGTTGCCCGGGATTGAATAACACGAATAATGAATTATTTTTGTATTATTTCGATTATGTACACCATTATTCCCGTCTTGCAATGTTTTGGTCGAGATAACCTAATTTCTTTAAGTGCGTCCAGTCGAATTTGGGGATCTCTACAAAATTTTAGGAAAAACTCTTTAGGGAATCAACGGGGTTAGACTGCATTTATTACTTAAGCCTTAACCGAGTATAAGTCTTAAGCAATACTTAATTGTATTCTAAATATCGCCTGTACTAATCAACCATATATTTTGTTTTAAATTCCATTTATAAAATGACACCACTAGAAAATTCACTACATCCGTGACCAACTTGCATGAAAATAATTCGAAAATATGTAATTCATGTGATACAAGGACAATATTCAGGAGCAACTCAACTCTCCAAAAACATGCCGTCTAAATCAAGCTTTCTGTAATGAACGAACAAGAGGAAGGTAATTTATAAACTTGCTTTATTTCAGTCTTTAACTACATACTGCTACTACAATAATAAGAATGGCAGGGTCACACTACATGTGAAAAAAGGTTTCTTTGTAGGTTTTCCACTGTGGCGTTTGTGGTTGATGAATTTGATATATAGACGTCTGGCCATTTGCTGAAAGCGTCCACTGTTACCAAAAATATGTGAGCCTGGACCATCCCTCTTCAGGAATTTCCCAAGGATTTAATGGTGCAGTTGCTGGTATTTGATTGGTTTGTTGATACTCATAGAAATCCTTCACCTTGGATTCTATTTTCTGGTCTAATTTTAGCCATCAATATAAGGTTCTGCTCAGCGCTTTCATTTTTACAATTTTAGGGTGTCCCTTTATGAGTTCTTTCCACACTTATATGGGTACTACTACTCGCGTTCCCTACAGTAAGTATTTTTCCCAATTCATGTGTTCTATTGAAGTGAACGTGCCAATATTCTCTCTGGCCATCCATTTTTTTTACATAATCCAGCACCTCTTTTAGGAGTTTGTCCTCTTTTGTCCACCTGGCGATTTCTTGGTATGTAACAGGAGTTTAATCCAAGTATTCTAGCAGCATGTTCTCCTCTGGTATGAGCACTTATTCAGTGTTGTAGGTCTTGGCAACATATTCAACCCTTCTGCATTCGTATTTTTTCTTCTTTCTCGATATTGTAGCTGGTATACATATGTGGATATGATTACCGTCCAATGTTGAACCGAAAGAAAAACATCAAGAGGAAAACCCTGAAACGGTGCATATTCTCTCCTAATGACCCAACATTATCTGGAGGACAAAATGAAATATCCAAGAAGTGAAAAAATGATGAACACGATTATGTACAAGTCTACAAGTAAATAAACTAAGCAGAGGAAGGGTCCCTAATACAAAAGCTATACAAAAGCATTATAAATAATGTCAGGTAATACAGCTCCTACTCCATATGGAGAAGTATACTAAAACTTTTGGGGAATTTAATTGTTCTTTTGCTTCTTCCCATGCTTGTTCTTTTCAAATCCACTCCTATTTTGCTTCCTTCTTCAATAACTGATTCAATGGAATCAGAATGTTTGAAATATTTGGAATGTACTAGGCGCACAATACATCTAATACAACTTCATACTTTCTTTCAGCTTGTCTTGATCCGCTCTCTTCACTGTCTGCCCCTCGAAAATCTTCTTTCCCGTCTCTTACAGTAGTGACACATGGCATATCTAAAAGGGCATTTACTTGTTTTGTGTTTTGCACAACAATGGCCACTCTTCTCCCGACCTTTCTGTACTCCTGTTTTGTTTTTGGTTCATCTATGTGCTGCTGCAAAAATTTTGTTTACTTCCATTTTTTGTTTGAATGTTTTGTAAATGTTTGGAAGCAAATTCCATGTTGATGACTTCGTTAAACGTGATTGTGTTCTCTCTACAAGTAGTTTCTTTGAATGTTGTCCTAGTTTACTCCTACCACTAATTAGCTTCTCCCTGTGATGTAGCGAGTGTCAGCTGCTACAAACTACTTCAGTCCGAAACCGGCTGTGATCATTAAGAGAACAAAATTTTATACATAAAACCGCCAACTGGGAATAGTGATCACATACTATATGGCAAAGTTATAAAGCATGTGCCAAGATTTTCGTTTTGTAACGTTTTTAGAGGGAAAAGCTACAGAATAAACATCTTGGAAAAGCTACAGAATAAACATCTTGGTAAAAAAAAATTATCAAAGAAAGCTTAGTAAAATAATTTTATCAAAGAAAGCTTGGTACAGAAATTATCAAAGAAAGCTTGGTAAAATAATTTATCAAAGAAAGCTTGGTACGAAGAATCTATCAAAGAAAGCTTGGAAAAAAATTATCAAAGAAAGCTTGGTAAATATATTTTATCAAAGAAAGCTTGGTAAAAATAATTATCAAAGAAAGCTTAGTAAAAAAATGTTATTAAAGAAAGTTGGTAAACAAATTTTATCAAAGAAAGCTTGGTGAAAAAAATTAATCAAAGAAAGCTTCGTAAAAAATGTTATCAAGGAAAGCTTAGTAAAAAAATTATATCAAAGAAAGTTTTGTAAAATAATTATCAAAGAAAGCTTGTAAAAAAAATGTTATCAAAGAAAGCCTGGTAAAAAAACTTATCAAAAAAAGCTTGGTAAAAACTTTATCAAAGAAAGCTTGGTAAAAAAAATTATAAAATAAAGCTTGGTAAAAACCTTTATCAAAGAAAGCTTGGTAAAAAAAATGATCAAAGAAAGCTGGGTAAAAATATTTTATCAAAGAAACCTTGATAAAAAAATGTTATCAAAGAAAGATTGGTAAAAAAATTTATCAAAGCAAGCTTGGTACAAAAATTTTAAAAAAGAATGCTTGGTAAAAAAAAATTTATCACAGGAAGCTTAGTAAACAAATTATCAAAGAAAGCTTGGTAAAAAAATTTATCAAAGAAAGCTTAGTAAAATAATTTTATAAAAGAAAGCTTGGTAAAAAAATTATCAAAGAAAGCTTTGTAAAAAAATTTATCAAAGAAAGCTTGGTACAAAGAATTTATCAAAGAAAGCTTGGAAAAAAATTATCAAAGAAAGCTTGGTAAATATATTTTATCAAAGAAAGTTTGGTAAAAAAAATTCATCAAAAAAGCTTGGTAAAACAAATTATCAAAGAAAGCTTGGTAGAAAAAATCATCAAAGAAAGCTTGGTAAAAATATTTTATCAAAGAAAGCTTGGTAAAAAAATGTTATCAAAGAAACTTGGGGAAAAAATGCTATCAAGAAAAGCTTGGAAAGAAATTATCAAAGAAATCTTTGTAAAAAAATTATCAAAGAAAGCTTGGTAAAAATAATTAATCAAAGAAAGCTTGGTAAAAAAATATTCATCAAAGAAAGCTTGGTAAAAAATTTTATCAAAGAAAGCTTGGTAAAAAAATTTATACAAGAAGCTTAGTAAAAAAATAATCAAACCATGTTTGGTGAAAAAATTTATCACAGAAAGCTTGGTAAAAAAAAATTATCAAAGAAAGCTTGGTAAAAATAAGTATCAAAGAAAGCGTGGTAAAAATAAGTATCAAAGAAAGCTTGGTAAAAATGTTATCAAAGAAAGCTCGGTAAAAATGCATCAAAGAAGCTCGGTAAAAAATTTATCAAACTAAACATGGTAAAAAAACATTATCAAAGAAAGCTTGGTAAAAAGAATTATCTAAGAAAGCTTGGAAAAAAATATTAAAAAAAGCTTGGTAAAAATATTTTATCAAAGAAACCTTGTAAAAAAATGATCAAAGAAAGCTTGGTAAAAAATTTATCAAAGAAAGCTTGGTAAAACATATTTATCAAAGAATGCTTGGTAAAAAAATGTTATCAAAGAAAGCTTGGTAAAAAAAAATTCCAAAGAAAGCTTGGTAAACAAAATGTTATAAAAGAAAGCTAGGTAAAAAAAAATTATCAAACAAAGCTTGGTAAACAAAAATTATCAAAGAAAGCGTGGTAAAATAAAATTTCAATGAAAGGTTGATAAAAAATGTTATCAAAGAAAGCTAGGTAAAAAAATGTATCAAAGAAAGATTGGTAAACAAAAATTATCAAAGAAAGCTAGGTAAAAAAATTATCAAAGAAACCTTGGTAAATACATTTTATCAGAGAAAGCTTGGTAAAAAAATTTATCAAAAAAATCTTGCTAAAAAAATTTTTCTAAAAAAAGTTGGTAAAAATGTTATCAAAGAAAGCTTGGTAGAAATTGTTATAAAAGAAGGCTAGGTAAAAAAATTATCAAAGACAGCTTGGAACAAAAATGATAAAATAAAGCTTGGTGAAAAAAGTTATCAAAGAAAGCTTGGGAATAATAATTAAGCAACGTAAGCTTGCAAAAAAAGAATTATCAAAGAAAGCTTGGCAAAAAAATTATCAAAGTAAACTTGCTAAAAAATATTATCAAAGAAAGCTTGGTAAAAATAATTATCAAAGAAAGCTTAGTAAAAAAATGTTATCAAAGAAAGTTGGTAAACAAATTTTATCAAAGAAAGCTTGGTGAAAAAAATTAATCAAAGAAAGCTTCGTAAAAAATGTTATCAAGGAAAGCTTAGTAAAAAAATTATATCAAAGAAATTTTTGTATAAAAATTATCAAAGAAAGCTTGTAAAAAAATGTTATCAAAGAAAGCCTGGTAAAAAAAACTTATCAAAAAAAGCTTGGTAAAAACTTTATCAAAGAAAGCTTGGTAAAAAAAAATTATGAAATAAAGCTTGGTAAAAACCTTTATCAAAGAAAGCTTGGTAAAAAAAATGATCAAAGAAAGCTGGGTAAAAATATTTTATCAAAGAAACCTTGATAAAAAAATGTTATCAAAGAAAGATTGGTAAAAAAATTTATCAAAGCAAGCTTGGTACAAAAATTTTAAAAAAGAATGCTTGGTAAAAAGAAATTTATCACAGGAAGCTTAGTAAAAAAATTATCAAAGAAAGCTTGGTAAAAAAATTTATCAAAGAAAGCTTAGTAAAATAATTTTATAAAAGAAAGCTTGGTAAAAAAATTATCAAAGAAAGCTTTGTAAAAAAATTTATCAAAGAAAGCTTGGTACAAAGAATTTATCAAAGAAAGCTTGGAAAAAAATTATCAAAGAAAGCTTGGTAAATATATTTTATCAAAGAAAGTTTGGTAAAAAAAATTCATCAAAAAAGCTTGGTAAAACAAATTATCAAAGAAAGCTTGGTAGAAAAAATCATCAAAGAAAGCTTGGTAAAAATATTTTATCAAAGAAAGCTTGGTAAAAAAATGTTATCAAAGAAACTTGGGAAAAAAAATGCTATCAAGAAAAGCTTGGAAAGAAATTATCAAAGAAATCTTTGTAAAAAATTTATCAAAGAAAGCTTGGTAAAAATAATTAATCAAAGAAAGCTTGGTAAAAAAATATTCATCAAAGAAAGCTTGGTAAAAAAATTTATCAAAGAAAGCTTGGTAAAAAAATTTATACAAGAAGCTTAGTAAAAAAATAATCAAACCAAGTTTGGTGAAAAAATTTATCACAGAAAGCTTGGTAAAAAAAATTTATCAAAGAAAGCTTGGTAAAAATAAGTATCAAAGAAAGCTTGGTACAAATGTTATCAAAGAAAGCTCGGTAAAAATGCATCAAAGAAGCTCGGTAAAAAATTTATCAAACTAAACTTGGTAAAAAAAAATTATCAAAGAAAGCTTGGTAAAAAAAATTATCTAAGAAAGTTTAATAAAAAAAATATTTAAAAAAGCTTGGTAAAAAAATGATCAAAGAAAGCTTGGTAAAAAAATTTATCAAAGAAAGCTTGGTAAAACATATTTATCAAAGAATGCTTGGTAAAAAATGTTATCAGAGAAAGCTTGTAAAAAAAATTTCCAAAGAAAGCTTGGTAAACAAAATGTTATAAAAGAAAGCTAGGTAAAAAAAAATTATCAAACAAAGCTTGGTAAACAAAAATTATCAAAGAAAGCGTGGTAAAATAAAATTTCAATGAAAGATTGATAAAAAATGTAATCAAAGAAAGCTAGGTAAAAAAATGTATCAAAGAAAGCTTGGTAAACAAAAATTATCAAAGAAAGCTAGATAAAAAAATTATCAAAGAAACCTTGGTAAATACATTTTATCAGAGAAAGCTTGGTAAAAAATTTTATCAAAAAAATCTTGCTAAAAAAATTTTTCTAAAAAAAGTTGGTAAAAAATTTATCAAAGAAAGCTTGGTAGAAATTGTTATAAAAGAAGGCTAGGTAAAAAAATTATCAAAGACAGCTTGGAACAAAAATGATAAAATAAAGCTTGGTGAAAAAAGTTATCAAAGAAAGCTTGGGAAAAATAATTAAGCAACGTAAGCTTGCAAAAAAAAGAATTATCAAAGAAAGCTTGGCAAAAAAATTATCAAAGTAAACTTGCTAAAAAATATTATCAAAGAAAGCTTGGTAAAAATAATTATCAAAGAAAGCTTAGTAAAAAAATGTTATCAAAGAAAGTTGGTAAACAAATTTTATCAAAGAAAGCTTGGTGAAAAAAATTAATCAAAGAAAGCTTCGTAAAAAATGTTATCAAGGAAAGCTTAGTAAAAAAATTATATCAAAGAAAGTTTTATAAAAAAATTATCCAAGAAAGCTTGTAAAAAAATGTTATCAAAGAAAGCCTGGTAAAAAAAACTTATCCAAAAAAGCTTGGTAAAAACTTTATCAAAGAAAGCTTGGTAAAAAAAAATTATGAAATAAAGCTTGGTAAAAACCTTTATCAAAGAAAGCTTGGTAAAAAAAATGATCAAAGAAAGCTGGGTAAAAGTATTTTATCAAAGAAACCTTCATAAAAAAAATTTATCAAAGAAAGATTGGTAAAAAAATTTATCAAAGCAAGCTTGGTACAAAAATTTTAAAAAAGAATGCTTGGTAAAAAAAAATTTATCACAGGAAGCTTAGTAAAAAAATTATCAAAGAAAGCTTGGTAAAAAAATTTATCAAAGAAAGCTTAGTAAAATAATTTTATAAAAGAAAGCTTGGTAAAAAAATTATCAAAGAAAGCTTTGTAAAAAAATTTATCAAAGAAAGCTTGGTACAAAGAATTTATCAAAGAAAGCTTGGAAAAAAATTATCAAAGAAAGCTTGGTAAATATATTTTATCAAAGAAAGTTTGGTAAAAAAAATCATCAAAGAAAGCTTGGTAAAAATATTTTATCAAAGAAAGCTTGGTAAAAAAATGTTATCAAAGAAACTTGGGAAAAAAATGCTATCAAGAAAAGCTTGGAAAGAAATTATCAAAGAAATCTTTGTAAAAAAATGATCAAAGAAAGCTTGGTAAAAATAATTAATCAAAGAAAGCTTGGTAAAAAAATATTCATCAAAGAAAGCTTGGTAAAAAATTTTATCAAAGAAAGTTTGGTAAAAAAATTTATACAAGAAGCTTAGTAAAAAAATAATCACACCAAGTTTGGTGAAAAAATTTATCACAGAAAGCTTGGTAAAAAAAATTTATCAAAGAAAGCTTGGAAAAAAAAGTATCAAAGAAAGCTTGGTAAAAATGTTATCAAAGAAAGCTCGGTAAAAATGCATCAAGGAAGCTCGGTAAAAAATTTATAAAACTAAACTTGGTAAAAAAAATTATCAAAGAAAGCTTGGTAAAAAAAATTATCTAAGAAAGTTTGGTAAAAAAATATTAAAAAAAGCTTGGTAAAAATATTTTATCAAAGAAACCTTGGTAAAAAAACTTATCAAAGAAAGCTTGGTAAAACATATTTATCAAAAAAGCTTGGTAAAAAAAATTTCCAAAGAAAGCTTGGTAAACAAAATGTTATAACAGAAAGCTAGGTAAAAAAAATTATCAAACAAAGCTTGGTAAACAAAAATTATCAAAGAAAGCGTGGTAAAATAAAATTTCAATGAAAGGTTGATAAAAAATGTTATCAAAGAAAGCTAGGTAAAAAAATGTATCAAAGAAAGATTGGTAAACAAAAATTATCAAAGAAAGCTAGGTAAAAAAATTATCAAAGAAACCTTGGTAAATACATTTTATCAGAGAAAGCTTGGTAAACAATTTTATCAAAAAAAGCTTGCTAAAAAAATTTTTCTAAAAAAAGTTGGTAAAAATGTTATCAAAGAAAGCTTGGTAGAAATTGTTATAAAAGAAGGCTAGGTAAAAAAATTATCAAAGACAGCTTGGAACAAAAATGATAAAATAAAGCTTGGTGAAAAAAGTTATCAAAGAAAGCTTGGGAAAAATAATTAAGCAACGTAAGCTTGCAAAAAAAAGAATTATCAAAGAAAGCTTGGCAAAAAAATTATCAAAGTAAACTTGCTGAAAAATATTATCAAAGAAAGCTTGGTAAAAATAATTATCAAAGAAAGCTTAGTAAAAAAATGTTATCAAAGAAAGTTGGTAAACAGATTTTATCAAAGAAAGCTTGGTGAAAAAAATTAATCAAAGAAAGCTTCGTAAAAAATGTTATCAAGGAAAGCTTAGTAAAAAAATTATATAAAAGAAAGTTTTGTAAAAAAATTATCAAAGAAAGCTTGTAAAAAAATGTTATCAAAGAAAGCCTGGTAAAAAAAACTTATCAAAAAAAGCTTGGTAAAAACTTTATCAAAGAAAGCTGGGTAAAAAAAAATTATGAAATAAAGCTTGGTAAAAACCTTTATCAAAGAAAGCTTGGTAAAAAAAATGATCAAAGAAAGCTGGGTAAAAATATTTTATCAAAGAAACCTTGATAAAAAAAATTTATCAAAGAAAGATTGGTAAAAAAATTTATCAAAGCAAGCTTGGTACAAAAATTTTAAAAAAGAATGCTTGGTAAAAAAAAATTTATCACAGGAAGCTTAGTAAAAAAATTATCAAAGAAAGCTTGGTAAAAAAATTTATCAAAGAAAGCTTAGTAAAATAATTTTATAAAAGAAAGCTTGGTAAAAAAATTATCAAAGAAAGCTTTGTAAAAAAATTTATCAAAAAAAGCTTGGTACAAAGAATTTATCAAAGAAAGCTTGGAAAAAAATTATCAAAGAAAGCTTGGTAAATATATTTTATCAAAGAAAGTTTGGTAAAAAAAATTCATCAAAAAAGGTTGGTAAAACAAATTATCAAAGAAAGCTTGGTAGAAAAAATCATCAAAGAAAGCTTGGTAAAAATATTTTATCAAAGAAAGCTTGGTAAAAAAATGTTATCAAAGAAACTTGGGGAAAAATGCTATCAAGAAAAGCTTGGAAAGAAATTATCAAAGAAATCTTTGTAAAAAAATTATCAAAGAAAGCTTGGTAAAAATAATTAATCAAAGAAAGCTTGGTAAAAAATATTCATCAAAGAAAGCTTGGTAAAAAATTTTATCAAAGAAAGTTTGGTAAAAAAATTCATACAAGAAGCTTAGTAAAAAAATAATCACACCAAGTTTGGTGAAAAAATTTATCACAGAAAGCTTGGTAAAAAAATTTATCAAAGAAAGCTTGGTAAAAATAAGTATCAAAGAAAGCTTGGTAAAAATGTTATCAAAGAAAGATCGGTAAAAATGCATCAAAGAAGCTCGGTAAAACATTTATAAAACTAAACTTGGTAAAAAAAAATTATCAAAGAAAGCTTGGTAAAAAAAATTATCTAAGAAAGCTTGGTAAAAAAATATTAAAAAAAGCTTGGTAAAAATATTTTATCAAAGAAACCTTGGTAAAAAAAATGATAAAAGAAAGCTTGGTAAAAAAAATTATCAAAGAAAGCTTGGTAAAACATATTTATCAAAGAAAGCTTGGTAAAAAAAATTTCCAAAGAAAGCTTGGTAAACAAAATGTTATAAAAGAAAGCTAGGTAAAAAAAATTATCAAACAAAGCTTGGTAAACACAAATTATCAAAGAAAGCGTGGTAAAATAAAATTTCAATGAAAGATTGATAAAAAATGTTATCAAAGAAAGCTAGGTAAAAAATGTATCAAAGAAAGCTTGGTAAACAAAAATTATCAAAGAAAGCTTGGTAAAAAAAAATATCAAAGAAACCTTGGTAAATACATTTTATCAGAGAAAGCTTGGTAAACAATTTTATCAAAAAAAGCTTGCTAAAAAAATTTTTCTAAAAAAAGTTGGTAAAAATGTTATCAAAGAAAGCTTGGTAGAAATTGTTATAAAAGAAGGCTAGGTAAAAAAATTATCAAAGACAGCTTGGAACAAAAATGATAAAATAAAGCTTGGTGAAAAAAGTTATCAAAGAAAGCTTGGGAAAAATAATTAAGCAACGTAAGCTTGCAAAAAAAAGAATTATCAAAGAAAGCTTGGCAAAAAAATTATCAAAGTAAACTTGCTAAAAAATATTATCAAAGAAAGCTTGGTAAAAATAATTATCAGAGAAAGCTTAGTAAAAAAATGTTATCAAAGAAAGTTGGTAAACAAATTTTATCAAAGAAAGCTTGGTGAAAAAAATTAATCAAAGAAAGCTTCGTAAAAAATGTTATCAAGGAAAGCTTAGTAAAAAAATTATATCAAAGAAAGTTTTGTAAAAAAATTATCAAAGAAAGCTTGTAAAAAAATGTTATCAAAGAAAGCCTGGTAAAAAAAACTTATCAAAAAAAGCTTGGTAAAAACTTTATCAAAGAAAGCTTGGTAAAAAAAAATTATGAAATAAAGCTTGGTAAAAACCTTTATCAAAGAAAGCTTGGTAAAAAAAATGATCAAAGAAAGCTGGGTAAAAATATTTTATCAAAGAAACCTTGATAAAAAAATGTTATCAAAGAAAGATTGGTAAAAAAATTTATCAAAGCAAGCTTGGTACAAAAATTTTAAAAAAGAATGCTTGGTAAAAAGAAATTTATCACAGGAAGCTTAGTAAAAAAATTATCAAAGAAAGCTTGGTAAAAAAATTTATCAACGAAAGCTTAGTAAAATAATTTTATAAAAGAAAGCTTGGTAAAAAAATTATCAAAGAAAGCTTTGTAAAAAAATTTATCAAAGAAAGCTTGGTACAAAGAATTTATCAATGAAAGCTTGGAAAAAAATTATCAAAGAAAGCTTGGTAAATATATTTTATCAAAGAAAGTTTGGTAAAAAAAATTCATCAAAAAAGGTTGGTAAAACAAATTATCAAAGAAAGCTTGGTAGAAAAAATCATCAAAGAAAGCTTGGTAAAAATATTTTATCAAAGAAAGCTTGGTAAAAAAATGTTATCAAAGAAACTTGGGAAAAAAAATGCTAACAAGAAAAGCTTGGAAAGAAATTATCAAAGAAATCTTTGTAAAAAATTTATCAAAGAAAGCTTGGTAAAAATAATTAATCAAAGAAAGCTTGGTAAAAAATTTTATCAAAGAAAGCTTGGTAAAAAAATTTATACAAGAAGCTTAGTAAAAAAATAATCAAACCAAGTTTGGTGAAAAAATTTATCACAGAAAGCTTGGTACAAAGAATTTATCAAAGAAAGCTTGGAAAAAAATTATCAAAGAAAGCTTGGTAAATATATTTTATCAAAGAAAGTTTGGTAAAAAAAATTCATCAAAAAAGCTTGGTAAAACAAATTATCAAAGAAAGCTTGGTAGAAAAAATCATCAAAGAAAGCTTGGTAAAAATATTTTATCAAAGAAAGCTTGGTAAAAAAATGTTATCAAAGAAACTTGGGAAAAGAAATGCTATCAAGAAAAGCTTGGAAAGAAATTATCAAAGAAATCTTTGTACAAAATTATCAAAGAAAGCTTGGTAAAAATAATTAATCAAAGAAAGCTTGGTAAAAAATTTTATCAAAGAAAGCTTGGTAAAAAAATTTATACAAGAAGCTTAGTAAAAAAATAATCAAACCAAGTTTGGTGAAAAAATTTATCACAGAAAGCTTGGTAAAAAAAATTTATCAAAGAAAGCTTGGTAAAAATAAGTATCAAAGAAAGCTTGGTACAAATGTTATCAAAGAAAGCTCGGTAAAAATGCATCAAAGAAGCTCGGTAAAAAATTTATCAAACTAAACTTGGTAAAAAAAAATTATCAAAGAAAGCTTGGTAAAAAAAATTATCTAAGAAAGTTTAATAAAAAAAATATTTAAAAAAGCTTGGTAAAAAAATGATCAAAGAAAGCTTGGTAAAAAAATTTATCAAAGAAAGCTTGGTAAAACATATTTATCAAAGAATGCTTGGTAAAAAATGTTATCAAAGAAAGCTTGTAAAAAAAATTTCTAAAGAAAGCTTGGTAAACAAAATGTTATAAAAGAAAGCTAGGTAAAAAAAAATTATCAAACAAAGCTTGGTAAACAAAAATTATCAAAGAAAGCGTGGTAAAATAAAATTTCAATGAAAGATTGATAAAAAATGTAATCAAAGAAAGCTAGGTAAAAAAATGTATCAAAGAAAGCTTGGTAAACAAAAATTATCAAAGAAAGCTAGGTAAAAAAATTATCAAAGAAACCTTGGTAAATACATTTTATCAGAGAAAGCTTGGTAAAAAATTTTATCAAAAAAATCTAGCTAAAAAAATTATTCTAAAAAAAGTTGGTAAAAAATTTATCAAAGAAAGCTTGGTAGAAATTGTTATAAAAGAAGGCTAGGTAAAAAAATTATCAAAGACAGCTTGGAACAAAAATGATAAAATAAAGCTTGGTGAAAAAAGTTATCAAAGAAAGCTTGGGAAAAATAATTAAGCAACGTAAGCTTGCAAAAAAAAGAATTATCAAAGAAAGCTTGGCAAAAAAATTATCAAAGTAAACTTGCTAAAAAATATTATCAAAGAAAGCTTGGTAAAAATAATTATCAAAGAAAGCTTAGTAAAAAAATGTTATCAAAGAAAGTTGGTAAACAAATTTTATCAAAGAAAGCTTGGTGAAAAAAATTAATCAAAGAAAGCTTCGTAAAAAATGTTATCAAGGAAAGCTTAGTAAAAAAATTATATCAAAGAAAGTTTTATAAAAAAATTATCCAAGAAAGCTTGTAAAAAATGTTATCAAAGAAAGCCTGGTAAAAAAAACTTATCAAAAAAAGCTTGGTAAAAACTTTATCAAAGAAAGCTTGGTAAAAAAAAATTATGAAATAAAGCTTGGTAAAAACCTTTATCAAAGAAAGCTTGGTAAAAAAAATGATCAAAGAAAGCTGGGTAAAAGTATTTTATCAAAGAAACCTTCACAAAAAAAATTTATCAAAGAAAGATTGGTAAAAAAATTTATCAAAGCAAGCTTGGTACAAAAATTTTAAAAAAGAATGCTTGGTAAAAAAAAATTTATCACAGGAAGCTTAGTAAAAAAATTATCAAAGAAAGCTTGGTAAAAAAATTTATCAAAGAAAGCTTAGTAAAATAATTTTATAAAAGAAAGCTTGGTAAAAAAATTATCAAAGAAAGCTTTGTAAAAAAATTTATCAAAGAAAGCTTGGTACAAAGAATTTATCAAAGAAAGCTTGGAAAAAAATTATCAAAGAAAGCTTGGTAAATATATTTTATCAAAGAAAGTTTGGTAAAAAAAATCATCAAAGAAAGCTTGGTAAAAATATTTTATCAAAGAAAGCTTGGTAAAAAAATGTTATCAAAGAAACTTGGGAAAAAAATGCTATCAAGAAAAGCTTGGAAAGAAATTATCAAAGAAATCTTTGTAAAAAAATTATCAAAGAAAGCTTGGTAAAAATAATTAATCAAAGAAAGCTTGGTAAAAAAATATTCATCAAAGAAAGCTTGGTAAAAAATTTTATCAAAGAAAGTTTGGTAAAAAAATTTATACAAGAAGCTTAGTAAAAAAATAATCACACCAAGTTTGGTGAAAAAATTTATCACAGAAAGCTTGGTAAAAAAAATTTATCAAAGAAAGCTTGGAAAAAAAAGTATCAAAGAAAGCTTGGTAAAAATGTTATCAAAGAAAGCTCGGTAAAAATGCATCAAGGAAGCTCGGTAAAAAATTTATAAAACTAAACTTGGTAAAAAAAATTATCAAAGAAAGCTTGGTAAAAAAAAATTATCTAAGAAAGTTTGGTAAAAAAATATTTAAAAAAGCTTGGTAAAAATATTTTATCAAAGAAACCTTGGTAAAAAAATTTATCAAAGAAAGCTTGGTAAAACATATTTATCAAAGAAAGCTTGGTAAAAAAAATTTCCAAAGAAAGCTTGGTAAACAAAATGTTATAACAGAAAGCTAGGTAAAAAAAATTATCAAACAAAGCTTGGTAAACAAAAATTATCAAAGAAAGCGTGGTAAAATAAAATTTCAATGAAAGGTTGATAAAAAATGTTATCAAAGAAAGCTAGGTAAAAAAATGTATCAAAGAAAGATTGGTAAACAAAAATTATCAAAGAAAGCTAGGTAAAAAAATTATCAAAGAAACCTTGGTAAATACATTTTATCAGAGAAAGCTTGGTAAACAATTTTATCAAAAAAAGCTTGCTAAAAAAATTTTTCTAAAAAAAGTTGGTAAAAATGTTATCAAAGAAAGCTTGGTAGAAATTGTTATAAAAGAAGGCTAGGTAAAAAAATTATCAAAGACAGCTTGGAACAAAAATGATAAAATAAAGCTTGGTGAAAAAAGTTATCAAAAAAAGCTTGGGAAAAATAATTAAGCAACGTAAGCTTGCAAAAAAAAGAATTATCAAAGAAAGCTTGGCAAAAAAATTATCAAAGTAAACTTGCTGAAAAATATTATCAAAGAAAGCTTGGTAAAAATAATTATCAAAGAAAGCTTAGTAAAAAAATGTTATCAAAGAAAGTTGGTAAACAAATTTTATCAAAGAAAGCTTGGTGAAAAAAATTAATCAAAGAAAGCTTCGTAAAAAATGTTATCAAGGAAAGCTTAGTAAAAAAATTATATAAAAGAAAGTTTTGTAAAAAAATTATCAAAGAAAGCTTGTAAAAAAATGTTATCAAAGAAAGCCTGGTAAAAAAAACTTATCAAAAAAAGCTTGGTAAAAACTTTATCAAAGAAAGCTGGGTAAAAAAAAATTATGAAATAAAGCTTGGTAAAAACCTTTATCAAAGAAAGCTTGGTAAAAAAAATGATCAAAGAAAGCTGGGTAAAAATATTTTATCAAAGAAACCTTGATAAAAAAAATTTATCAAAGAAAGATTGGTAAAAAAATTTATCAAAGCAAGCTTGGTACAAAAATTTTAAAAAAGAATGCTTGGTAAAAAAAAATTTATCACAGGAAGCTTAGTAAAAAAATTATCAAAGAAAGCTTGGTAAAAAAATTTATCAAAGAAAGCTTAGTAAAATAATTTTATAAAAGAAAGCTTGGTAAAAAAATTATCAAAGAAAGCTTTGTAAAAAAATTTATCAAAGAAAGCTTGGTACAAAGAATTTATCAAAGAAAGCTTGGAAAAAAATTATCAAAGAAAGCTTGGTAAATATATTTTATCAAAGAAAGTTTGGTAAAAAAAATCATCAAAGAAAGCTTGGTAAAAATATTTTATCAAAGAAAGCTTGGTAAAAAAATGTTATCAAAGAAACTTGGGAAAAAAATGCTATCAAGAAAAGCTTGGAAAGAAATTATCAAGGAAATCTTTGTAAAAAAATTATCAAAGAAAGCTTGGTAAAAATAATTAATCAAAGAAAGCTTGGTAAAAAAATATTCATCAAAGAAAGCTTGGTAAAAAAATTTATCAAAGAAAGTTTGGTAAAAAAATTTATACAAGAAGCTTAGTAAAAAAATAATCACACCAAGTTTGGTGAAAAAATTTATCACAGAAAGCTTGGTAAAAAAAATTTATCAAAGAAAGCTTGGAAAAAAAAAGTATCAAAGAAAGCTTGGTAAAAATGTTATCAAAGAAAGCTCGGTAAAAATGCATCAAGGAAGCTCGGTAAAAAATTTATAAAACTAAACTTGGTAAAAAAAATTATCAAAGAAAGCTTGGTAAAAAAAATTATCTAAGAAAGTTAGGTAAAAATATATTAAAAAAAGCTTGGTAAAAATATTTTATCAAAGAAACCTTGGTAAAAAAATTTCTCAAAGAAAGCTTGGTAAAACATATTTATCAAAGAAAGCTTGGTAAAAAAAATTTCCAAAGAAAGCTTGGTAAACAAAATGTTATAACAGAAAGCTAGGTAAAAAAAATTATCAAACAAAGCTTGGTAAACAAAAATTATCAAAGAAAGCGTGGTAAAATAAAATTTCAATGAAAGGTTGATAAAAAATGTTATCAAAGAAAGCTAGGTAAAAAAATGTATCAAAGAAAGATTGGTAAACAAAAATTATCAAAGAAAGCTAGGTAAAAAAATTATCAAAGAAACCTTGGTAAATACATTTTATCAGAGAAAGCTTGGTAAACAATTTTATCAAAAAAAGCTTGCTAAAAAAAATTTTCTAAAAAAAGTTGGTAAAAATGTTATCAAAGAAAGCTTGGTAGAAATTGTTATAAAAGAAGGCTAGGTAAAAAAATTATCAAAGACAGCTTGGAACAAAAATGATAAAATAAAGCTTGGTGAAAAAAGTTATCAAAGAAAGCTTGGGAAAAATAATTAAGCAACGTAAGCTTGCAAAAAAAAGAATTATCAAAGAAAGCTTGGCAAAAAAATTATCAAAGTAAACTTGCTGAAAAATATTATCAAAGAAAGCTTGGTAAAAATAATTATCAAAGAAAGCTTAGTAAAAAAATGTTATCAAAGAAAGTTGGTAAACAAATTTTATCAAAGAAAGCTTGGTGAAAAAAATTAATCAAAGAAAGCTTCGTAAAAAATGTTATCAAGGAAAGCTTAGTAAAAAAATTATATAAAAGAAAGTTTTGTAAAAAAATTATCAAAGAAAGCTTGTAAAAAAATGTTATCAAAGAAAGCCTGGTAAAAAAAACTTATCAAAAAAAGCTTGGTAAAAACTTTATCAAAGAAAGCTTGGTAAAAAAAAATTATGAAATAAAGCTTGGTAAAAACCTTTATCAAAGAAAGCTTGGTAAAAAAAATGATCAAAGAAAGCTGGGTAAAAATATTTTATCAAAGAAACCTTGATAAAAAAAATTTATCAAAGAAAGATTGGTAAAAAAATTTATCAAAGCAAGCTTGGTACAAAAATTTTAAAAAAGAATGCTGGGTAAAAAAAAATTTATCACAGGAAGCTTAGTAAAAAAATTATCAAAGAAAGCTTGGTAAAAAAATTTATCAAAGAAAGCTTAGTAAAATAATTTTATAAAAGAAAGCTTGGTAAAAAAATTATCAAAGAAAGCTTTGTAAAAAAATTTATCAAAGAAAGCTTGGTACAAAGAATTTATCAAAGAAAGCTTGGAAAAAAATTATCAAAGAAAGCTTGGTAAATATATTTTATCAAAGAAAGTTTGGTAAAAAAAATTCATCAAAAAAGCTTGGTAAAACAAATTATCAAAGAAAGCTTGGTAGAAAAAATCATCAAAGAAAGCTTGGTAAAAATATTTTATCAAAGAAAGCTTGGTAAAAAAATGTTATCAAAGAAACTTGGGGAAAAAATGCTATCAAGAAAAGCTGTGAAAGAAATTATCAAAGAAATCTTTGTAAAAAAATTATCAAAGAAAGCTTGGTAAAAATAATTAATCAAAGAAAGCTTGGTAAAAAAATATTCATCAAAGAAAGCTTGGTAAAAAATTTTATCAAAGAAAGTTTGGTAAAAAAATTTATACAAGAAGCTTAGTAAAAAAATAATCACACCAAGTTTGGTGAAAAAATTTATCACAGAAAGCTTGGTAAAAAAATTTATCAAAGAAAGCTTGGTAAAAATAAGTATCAAAGAAAGCTTGGTAAAAATGTTATCAAAGAAAGATCGGTAAAAATGCATCAAAGAAGCTCGGTAAAACATTTATAAAACTAAACTTGGTAAAAAAAAATTATCAAAGAAAGCTTGGTAAAAAAAATTATCTAAGAAAGCTTGGTAAAAAAATATTAAAAAAAGCTTGGTAAAAATATTTTATCAAAGAAACCTTGGAAAAAAAATGATCAAAGAAAGCTTGGTAAAAAAAATTATCAAAGAAAGCTTGGTAAAACATATTTATCAAAGAAAGCTTGGTAAAAAAAATTTCCAAAGAAAGCTTGGTAAACAAAATGTTATAAAAGAAAGCTAGGTAAAAAAAAATTATCAAACAAAGCTTGGTAAACACAAATTATCAAAGAAAGCGTGGTAAAATAAAATTTCAATGAAAGGTTGATAAAAAATGTTATCAAAGAAAGCTAGGTAAAAAAATGTATCAAAGAAAGCTTGGTAAACAAAAATTATCAAAGAAAGCTTGGTAAAAAAAAATATCAAAGAAACCTTGGTAAATACATTTTATCAGAGAAAGCTTGGTAAACAATTTTATCAAAAAAAGCTTGCTAAAAAAATTTTTCTAAAAAAAGTTGGTAAAAATGTTATCAAAGAAAGCTTGGTAGAAATTGTTATAAAAGAAGGCTAGGTAAAAAAATTATCAAAGACAGCTTGGAACAAAAATGATAAAATAAAGCTTGGTGAAAAAAGTTATCAAAGAAAGCTTGGGAAAAATAATTAAGCAACGTAAGCTTGCAAAAAAAAGAATTATCAAAGAAAGCTTGGCAAAAAAATTATCAAAGTAAACTTGCTAAAAAATATTATCAAAGAAAGCTTGGTAAAAATAATTATCAGAGAAAGCTTAGTAAAAAAATGTTATCAAAGAAAGTTGGTAAACAAATTTTATCAAAGAAAGCTTGGTGAAAAAAATTAATCAAAGAAAGCTTCGTAAAAAATGTTATCAAGGAAAGCTTAGTAAAAAAATGATATCAAAGAAAGTTTTGTAAAAAAATTATCAAAGAAAGCTTGTAAAAAAATGTTATCAAAGAAAGCCTGGTAAAAAAACTTATCAAAAAAAGCTTGGTAAAAACTTTATCAAAGAAAGCTTGGTAAAAAAAATTTATAAAATAAAGCTTGGTAAAAACCTTTATCAAAGAAAGCTTGGTAAAAAAAATGATCAAAGAAAGCTGGTTAAAAATATTTTATCAAAGAAACGTTGATAAAAAAAATTTATCAAAGAAAGATTGGTAAAAAAATTTATCAAAGCAAGCTTGGTACAAAAATTTAAAAAAAGAATGCTTGATAAAAAAAAATTTATCACAGGAAGCTTAGTAAAAAAATTATCAAAGAAAGCTTGTTAAAAAAATTTATCAAAGAAAGCTTAGTAAAATAATTTTATAAAAGAAAGCTTGGTAAAAAAATTATCAAAGAAAGCTTTGTAAAAAAGTTTATCAAAGAAAGCTTGGTACAAAGAATTTATCAAAGAAAGCTTGGAAAAAATTATCAAAGAAAGCTTGGTAAATATATTTTATCAAAGAAAGTTTGGTTAAAAAAAATTCATCAAAAAAGCTTGGTAAAACAAATTATCAAAGAAAGCTTGGTAGAAAAAATCATCAAAGAAAGCTTCGTAAAAATATTTTATCAAAGAAAGCTTGGTAAAAAAATGTTATCAAAGAAACTTGGGAAAAAAATGCTATCAAGAAAAGCTTGGAAAGAAATTATCAAAGAAATCTTTGTAAAAAATTTATCAAAGAAAGCTTGGTAAAAATAATTGATCAAAGAAAGTTTGGTAAAAAAATATTCATCAAAGAAAGCTTGGTAAAAAATTTTATCAAAGAAAGCTTGGTAAAAAAATTTATACAAGAAGCTTAGTAAAAAAATAATCAAACCATGTTTGGTGAAAAAATGTATCACAGAAAGCTTGGTAAAAAAAATTTATCAAAGAAAGCTTGGTAAAAATAAGTATCAAAGAAAGCTTGGTAAAAATAAGTATCAAAGAAAGCTTGGTAAAAATGTTATCAAAGAAAGCTCGGTAAAAATGCATCAAAGAAGCTCGGTAAAAAATTTATCAAACTAAACATGGTAAAAAAACATTATCAAAGAAAGCTTGGTAAAAAAAATTATCTAAGAAAGCTTGGTAAAAAAATATTAAAAAAAGCTTGGTAAAAATATTTTATCAAAGAAACCTTGTAAAAAAATGATCAAAGAAAGCTTGGTAAAAAATTTATCAAAGAAAGCTTGGTAAAACATATTTATCAAAGAATGCTTGGTAAAAAATGTTATCAAAGAAAGCTTGGTAAAAAAAATTTCCAAAGAAAGCTTGGTAAACAAAATGTTATAAAAGAAAGCTAGGTAAAAAAAAAATTATCAAACAAAGCTAGGTAAACAAAAATTATCAAAGAAAGCTTGGTAAAAAAAAATTTCAATGAAAGGTTGATAAAAAATGTTATCAAAGAAAGCTAGGTAAAAATTTTTATCAAAGACAGCTTGGTAAACAAAAATTATCAAAGAAAGCTTGGTAAAAAAAATTATCAAAGAAACCTTGGTAAATACATTTTATCAGAGAAAGCTTGGTAATAAATTCTATCAAAAAAAGCTTGCTAAAAAATTTTTCTAAAAAAAGTTGGTAAAAATGTTATCAAAGAAAGCTTGGTAGAAATTGTTATAATAGAAAGCTAGGTAAAAAAATTATCAAAGACAGCTTGGAACAAAAATGATAAAATAAAGCTTGGTGAAAAAAGTTATCAAAGAAAGCTTGGGAAAAATAATTAAGCAACGTTAGCTTGCAAAAAAAAGAATTATCAAAGAAAGCTTAGCAAAAAAATTATCAAAGTAAACTCGGTAAAAACTATTATCAAAGAAAGCTTGGTAAAAATAATTATCAAAGAAAGCTTAGTAAAAAAATGTTATCAAAGAAAGTTGGTAAACAAATTTTATCAAAGAAAGCTTGGTGAAAAAAATTAATCAAAGAAAGCTTCGTAAAAAATGTTATCAAGGAAAGCTTAGTAAAAAAATGATATCAAAGAAAGTTTGGTAAAAAAATTATCAAAGAAAGCTTGTAAAAAAATGTTCTCAAAGAAAGCCTGGTAAAAAAAACTTATCAAATAAAGCTTGGTAAAAACTTTATCAAAGAAAGCTTGGTAAAAAAAATTATAAAATAAAGCTTGGTAAAAACCTTTATCAAAGTTAAAAAAATAACCAAAGAAAGTTTAGTGAAAAAATTTATCACAGAAAGTTTGGTAACAAAAATTTATCAACAAAGCTTGGTAAAAAATTTTATCAAAGAAAGCTTGGTAAAAAAAAATTATCAAAGAAAGCTTGGTAAAATAAATCAAAGAAATATTAGTAAAACAAATGTTTCTAAAAAAAGTTGGTAAAAAATGTTATCAAAGAAAGCTAGGTAAAAAAATTTATCAAAGAAGCTTGGAAAAAAATTATCAAATAAAGCTTGGTGAAAAAAGTTATCAAAGAAAGCTTGGGAAAATAATTAAGCAACGTAAGCTTGCTAAAAAAAGAATTATCAAAGAAAGCTTGGCAAAAAAATTATCAAAGTAAACTTGGTAAAAAAATGTTATCAAAGAAAGTTGGTAAACAAATTTTATCAAAGAAAGGTTGGGTAAAAAATATTATCAAAGAAAGCTTGTAAAAAAATGTTATATAAGAAAGCCTGGTAAAAAAAATGTTATCAAAGAAAGCTTGGTAAAAACTTTATCAAAGAAAGCTTGGTAAAACAATGTTATCAGAGAAAGCTGAGTAAAAAAAATGATCAAAGAAACCTTGGTAAAAAAATAATCAAAGAAAGCTGGGTAAAAATATTTTATCAAAGAAACCTTGATAAAATATGCTATCACAGAAAGCTTGGTAAAAACATTTATCAAAGAAAGCTTGGTACAAAAATTTTATAAAAGAAAGCTTAGTAAAAAAATGATATCAAAGAAAGCTTAGTAAAAGAATTATCAAAGAAAGCTTGGTAAAAAAAATTTGTCACAGACAGCTTCGTAAAATAATTTCAGAAAAGAAAGCTTGGTACAAAAATTTATCAAAGAAAGCTTGGTACAAAAATTTATCAAAGAAAGCTTGGTACAAAGAATTTATCAAAGAAAGCTTGGAAAAATTATCAAAGAAAGCTTGGTAAATGAATTTTATCAAAGAAAGCTTGGTAAAAAAAATTCAGCAAAAAAGCTTGGTAAAACAAATTATCAAAGAAAGCTTGGTATAAAAAAATTATCAAAGAAAGCTTGGTGAAACAATTATCAAAGAAAGCTTGGTAAATAAATTTTATCAAAGAAAGCTTGGTAAAAGATTTTCATCAAAGATAACTTGGTAAAATCTTTTATCAAAGATATCTTGGTAAAAAAATATTTTATCAAAGAAAGCTTGATAAAAAAATTTATCAAAGAAAGCATGGTAAAAAATTTATCAAAGAAACCTTGGTAAAAAAATTTTATCAATGAATGCTTGGTAAAAAGATGCTTCTAAAAAAGTTGGTAAAAAATTTAATCAAAGAAAGCTCAATAAAAATATTATTGAAGAAAGCTTGGTAAAAAAAACTATCAAAGAAAGCTTGGTAAACAAAATTATCAAAGAAGGCTTGGTAAAAGATTTTATCAAAGATAGGTTGGTAAAATCTTTTATCAAAGAAAGCTAGGTAGAAAAATGTTATCAAAGAAACCTAGGTAAAAAAATTTATCAAAAGAATCTTGGAAAAAAATATAAAAGAAAAAACTTATTAAAGAAAGCTTGGTAAAAATAATTAAGCAACATAAGCTTGGTAAAAAGAATTATCAAAGAAAGCTTGGCAAAAAAATTATCAAAGACAGCTTGGTAAAAAAAATTATCAAAGAAAGCTTGGTAAAAAATTTATTAAAGAAAGCTTGGTAAAACAATGTTATCAAAGAAAGCTAGGTAAAAACATTCATAAAAGAAAGCTTGGGAAAAATTTATCAAAGAAAGCTTGGTAAACAGATTATCAAAGAAAGCTTAGTAAAAAAAATGATCATAGAAAGCTGGGTAAAAAAATTTTATCAAAGAAACCTTGATAAAAAATGTTATCAAAGAAAGCTTGGTAAAAAATTTAATCAAAGCAAGCTTGGTAAAAAAATTTATAAAAAAAGTTTGGTAAAAAAAATTTATCAAAGAAAGCTTGGTAAAAAGATTATCAAAGAAAGCTTGGTAAAAAAATGATCATAGAAAGCTGGGTAAAAAAATTTTATCAGAGAAACCTTTATAAAAAATGTTATCAAAGAAAGCTTGGTAAAAAATTTAATCAAAGCAAGCTTGGTAAAATAATTTATAAAAAAAGCTTGGTAAAAAAAATTTATCAAAGAAAGCTTGGTAAAAAAAATTATCAAAGAAAGCTTAGTAAAATAAGTTTATAAAAGAAAGCTTCGTAAAAAAAACTTTATCAAAGAAATCTTGGTACAGAAATTATAAAAGAAAGCTTGGCAAAAAAATTTTATCAAAGAAAGCTTGGTAAAACATATTTATCAAAGAAAGCATGGTAAAAAAATTTATCAAAGTAAGCTTGGTAAAACATAATTAGCAAAGAAAGCTTGGTAATACAATTTATAAAAGATAGCATGTTTAATAAATTTTATCAAAGAAAGCTTGGTAAAAAAAAAATTTCAAAGACATTTTGGTAAAAAAACTTATCAAAGAAAGCTTGGTACGAATATTTTATCAAAGAAGGATTGGTAAAAAAAATATTTTATCAAAGAAAGCTTGGTAAACGAAATTTATCAAAGAAAGCTTGATAAACAAAAATTATTAAAAAAAACTTGATAAAAGAAATTATCAAAGAAATCTCGGTAAAAAATTTATCACAGAAAGCTTGGTAAACAATTGTTATCAAAGAAAGCTAGGTAACAATAATTTATCAAAGAAAGCTTGTAAAAAATGTTATCAAAGAAGGCTTAGTAAGAAAATTATATCAAAGAAAGTTTGGTAAAAAAATTATCAACGAAAGCTTGAAAACAAAGGTTATCACAGAAATCCTGGTAAAATAATTTATCAAAGAAAGCTTGGTAAAAACATTATCAAAGAAAGCTTGGTAAAAAAAATTCATCAAAGAAAGCTTGTTAAAACAATGTTATCAAAGAAAGCTAGGTAAAAAAAAAATTTATCTAAGAAAGCTTCGAAAAAGAACTATATAAGAAAGCTTGGTAAAAAAGATTTATAAAAGTAAGCTTGGTAAAAAAATTATCAAAGAGAGTTTGGTAAAAAAAAATTATCAAATAAAGCTGGGTAAAAATATTTTTTCAAAGAAACCTTGATAAAAAAATTAATCAAAGAGAGCTTGGTAAAAAGATTTATCAAAGCAAGCTTGCTAAACAAATTTTATAAAAGAAAGCTTGGTAAAAAATGTTATAAAAGAAAGCTTGGTAAAAATATTTTATCTAAAAAAGCTTGGTAAAAATATGTTATCAAAGAAACTTGGTAAAAAAATGTTATCAAGTAAAGCTTGGAAAGAAATTATATAAGAAATCTTTGTAAAAAAGTGTTATCAAAGAAAGCTTGGTAAAATAATTAATCAAAGAAAGCTTGGTAAAAAAAATATTTATCAAAGAAAGCTTGCTAAAAAATTCATCAAAGAAAGCTTGGTAAAAAAAAATTATCAAAGAAAGCTTGTTACAAAAATTTATACAAGAAGCTTGGTAAAAAAACTAATCAAGGAAAGTTTGGTGAAAAAAATTATCACAGAAAGCTTGGTAACAAAAAATTTATCAAAGGAAGCTTGATAAAAAAATTTATCAAAGAAAGCTTGGTAAAAATGTTATTAAAGAACGCTTGGAAAAAAATCATCAAAGAAAGCTTGGTAAATAAATTTTATCAAAGAAAGCTTGGTAAAAAAATAATTCAGCAAAAAAGCCTGGTAAAACGAATTATCCAAGAAAGCCTGGTAAAAAAATTATAAAAGAACGCTTAGTAAAAACATTTTATCAAAGAAAGCTTGGTAAAATTGTTATCAAAGAAAGCTTGGTAAAAAATGTTATCAAGAAAAGCTTGGAAAGAACTTATCACAGAAACCTTTGTAACAAAATTTATCAAAGAAAGCTTGGTAAAAAAAATTTATAAAAGAAAGCTTGGTAAAAAAAATTATCAAAGAAAGGTGAGTAAAATAATTCATCAAAGAAATATTGGTAAAAAAATTATCAACGAAAGATTGCTAAAAAAAGTTATCAAAGAAATCTCGGTAATAAGAATGAATCAAGGAAAGATCGGTAAATTTTTTTATCAAACTAAACTTGGTAAAAAAATTTATCAAAGAAAGCTTGGTAAAACAAATTCATTAAAGAAAGCTTGGTAAAAAAATTATAAAAGAAAGCTTGGTAAAAAAGAAATTATCAAAGAAAGCTAAGTAAAAAACATTTCAAAGAAAGCTTGGTAAAAACAATTATCAAAGAAAGCTGGTAAAAACATATTTTATCAAAGAAAGCTTGGTAAAAAAAATTTATCAAAGAAAGCTTGGAAAAAATGTTATTAAAGAAAGCTTGGTAAAAATATTTATCAAAGGAAGCTTGGTAAAAAATGTTATCAAAGAAAGCTTGGGAAAAATTATTAAAGAAAGCTTGGTGAGACAATTATCAAAGAAAGCTTTAAATAAATTTTAAAAAGAAACCTTGGTAAAAAATTTACATCAAAGATAACTTGGTGAAAACTTTTATGAAAGAAAGCTTAGTAAAAAAAAATTTTATCAAAGAAAGCTTGATGAAAAATGTATAAAAGATAGCTTGGTAAAAGATTTTATCAAAGAAAGCTTGGTAAAAAAAAATTGTCAATGAAAGCTTGGTAAAAAAAAATTTCTAAAAAAAGGTAAAAATATTAATCAAAAAAAGCTTGGTAAAAAAATGTTATCGAAGAAAGCTTGGTAAAAATATTCATCAAAGAAAGCTTGGAAAAAAAATGTTATCAAAGAAAGTTAGGTAAAAAAATTTATCAAAGGAAGCTTGGAAAAAACAATATCAAATAAAAAAGTTATCAAAGAAAGCTTGGAAAAATAATTAAGCAACATAAGCTAGGTAAAAAAGAATTATCAATGACATAAATCAAAGAAAGCTTGGAAAAAAAATTTATTAAAGAAAACTTGGTAAAACAATGCTATCAGAGATAGCAAAGTAAAAAAATTTCTTGGGAAAAATTTATCAAAGAAAGCTTGGTAAAAAGATTATCAAAGAAAGCTTGGTAAAAAAAATGATCATAGAAAGCTGGGTAAAAAAATTTATCAAAGAAAGCTTGGTAAAAAAAAATTATCAAAGAAAGCTTGGTAAAACATAATCAGCAAAGAAAGGTTGGTAATAAAATTTATCAAAGATAGCTTGGTAAATAAATTTTATCAAAGAAAGCTTGGTTAAAAAATATTGAAAGAAAGCTTTGTAAAAAACTTATCAAAAAAAGCTTGGTAAAAATATTTTATCAAAGAAACCTTGATAAAAAATGTTATCAAAGAAAGCTTGGTAAAAAATATTTATCAAAGAAAGCTTGGTGAAAAAATTATCAAAGAAAGCTTGGTAAATAAATTTTATCAAAGAAAGCTTGGTTAAAAAATTTTCAAAGAAAGCTTTGTAAAAAACATTATCAAAGAAAGATTGGTAAAAATATTTTATCAAAGAAACCTTGGTAAAAAAATGTTATCAAAGAAAGCTTGGTAAAAAATATTTATCAAAGAAAGCTTGGTGAAAAAATTATCAAACAAATCTTGGTAAATAAATTTTATCAAAGAAAGCTTGGTACAGAAATTATAAAAGAAAGCTTGGCAGAAACATTTTATCAAAAAAAGCTTGGTAAAAAGAATTTATCAAAGAAAGCTTGATAAAAAAATAATCAAATAAATCTCGGTAAAAAATTTCTCACAGAAAGCTTGGTAAAAAATTGTTATCAAACAAAGCTAGGTATAAAAAATTTATCAAAGAAAGCTTGTAAAAAATGTTATCAAAGAAAGCTTAGTAAAAAAATTATATCAAAGAAAATTAGCTAAAAAAAATTACAAAGAAAGCTTTAAAAAAATGTTATCACAGAAAGCTTGGTAAAATAATTTATCAAAACAAGCTTGGTAAAAACATTATCTAAGAAAGCTTGGTAAACAAATTTTATCAAAGAAAGCTTGGTAAAACAATCTTATCAAAGAAATCTAGGTAAAAATTTTTATCTAAGAAAGCTTCGAAAAAAAATTATAAAAGAAAGCTTGGTAAAATAAATTTATAAAAGAAAGCTTGGTAAAAAAAAATTATCAAAGATAGCTTGGAAAAAAATTATCCAAGAAAGCTGGGTGAAAATATTTTATCAAAGAAACCTTGATAAAAAAATTAATGAAAAAATGCTTGGTAAAAACATTTATCAAGAAAGCTTGCTAAAAAAAATTTTTAAAAAGAAAGTTTGGTAAGAAAATTTATCAAAGAAAGCTTAGTAAAATAATTTTATAAAAGAAAGCTTTGTAAAAAATTTTTATCAAAGAAACTTGGTAAAATAATTTATCAAATAAATATTGGTAAAAAATTTTATAAAAGAAAGCTTGGTAAAAAAATGTTTCTAAAAGGTTGGTAAAAAAATTAATAAAAGAAAGCTTGGTAAAAAAATGTTATCGAAGAAAGCTTGGTAAAAAAATTATCAAAGAAAGCTTGGTAAAAAAATGTATCAAAGAAAGCTTGGTAAAAAAAATGTTATAAAAGAAGGCTTGTAAAATTTTTTATCAAAGATAGTTTGGTAAAATCTTTTATCAAAGAAAGCTTGGGAAAATACGTTTCTAAAAAACTTGAATATAAAATGTTATCAAGGGAAGCTTCGTAAAAAAATGTTATCAAAGAAAGCTAGGTAAAAAATTTTATCAAAGGCAGATTTGAAAAAAAAATGTCCAAGAAAAAGGTTATCAAAGAAAGCTTGGTTAAAATAATAAGCAACGTAAGCTTAGTAAAAAAGAATTATCAAAGAAAGCTTTGCAAAAAAATTATCAAAGAAAGCTTGGTAAAAAAAATTATCAAAGAAAGCTTGGTAAAAATAATTTACCAAAGAAAGCTTGGTAAAACAATGTTATAAAAGAAAGCTAGGTAAAAAAAAATATCAAAGAAAGCTTGGAAAAAAATTTATCAAATAAAGCTTGGTAAAAATATTTTATCAAAGAAAGCTTGGTAAAAAAAAAATGATCATAGAAAGATGGGTAAAAAATGTTATCAAAGAAACCTTGATAAAAAATGTTATAAAAGAAAGCTTGGTAAAAAGATTTCATCAAATCAAGCTTGGTAAAATATTTTATAAAAAAAAGTTTGGTAAAAAAATTTTATCAAAGAAAGCTTGGTAAAAAAATTATCAAAGAAGCTTAGTAAAATAAGTTTATGAAAAAAAGTTCGGTAAAAAGATTTTATCAAAGAAAGCTTGGTAAATAAAACTTATCAAAGAAAGCTTGGTAAAAAAAAATTTTCAAAGAGAGCTTCGAAAAAAAACTTATCAGAGAAAGCGTGGTAAAAATATATTATCAAAGAAAGCTTGGTAAACAAAATTTATCAAAGCAAGCTTGGTAAAATGTTATCAAAGAAAGCTTGGTAAAAAATATTTATCAAAGAAAGCTTGGTAAAAAATATTTATCAAAAAAAGCTTGGTGAAAACATTATCAAAGAAAGCTTGGTAAATAAAGTTTATCAAGGAAAGCTTGGTACAGAAATTATAAAAGAAGCTTGGCAAAAACATTTTATCACAGAAAGCTTTATAAAAAGAATTTATCAAAGAAAGCTTGATAAAAGAATTATTAAAAGATTCTCGGTAAATTGTTTATCACAAAAAGCTTGGAAGACAATTGTTATCAAAGAAAGCTAGGTAAATAAATTATCAAAGAAAGCTTGTAAAAAATGTTATGAAAGAAAGCTTAGTAAAAAAATTATATCAAAGAAAGTTTGGTAAAAAAAATTATCAAAGACAGCTTGAAGAAAAATGTTATCAAAGAAAGCCTGGTAAAAAAATTTATCAATGAAAGCTTGGTAAAAAATGTATCAAAAATGGCTTGGTAAAAAAAATTATCAAAGAAAGCTTAGTAAAGCAATGTTATCAAAGAAAGCTAGGTAAAAACATTTATCTAAGAAAGTTTCGAAAAAAAATTAAAAGAAAAAGCTTGGTTAAAAAAATTTATCAAAGAAAGCTTGGTAAAAAAAATCTTTATCAAAGTAAACTTGGTAAAAAAACATGATCAAAGAAAACTGCGTAAAGATATTTTATCAAAGAAACCTTGATTAAAAAATTAATCAAAGAAAGCTTGGTAAAACATTTATCAAAGGAAGCTTGGTAAAAAATGTATCAAAGAAAGCTTAGTAAAAAAAATTATGAAAGAAAGCATGGTAAAAAAATTTATCAAAGAAAGCTTAGTAAAATTATTTTATAAAAGAAAGCTAGGTAAAAAAATTTTATCAAAGAAAGCTTGGTACCGAAATTATCAAAGAAAGCTTGGAAAAAAAAATTATCAAAGAGAGCTTGGTAAAAAAATGTTATCAAAGAAAGCTCGGTAATAAAAATGCATCAAAGAAAGCTCGGTAAAATGTTTTTATCAAATTAAACCTGGTAAAAAAAAATTATCAAAAAAAGCTTGGTAAAAAAAATTATCAAAAAGCTTGGTAAAAAATATTTATTAAAGATTCTTGTTCAAAAATGTTATCTAAGAAAGCTTGGTAAAAAAAATTCAAAGGAACCTTGGTAAAAATATGTTACCAAAGAAAGCAAGGTGAAAAACTTTATCAAAGAAGGCTTGGTAAACAAAAATTATCAAAGAAAGCTTGGTAAAAAGAATGTATCAAAAGAGCTTGCTAAAAAATTTTATCAAAGAAAGCTTGGTAAATAAATGTTATCAAAGAAGCATGCTAAAAAATTTTTATCAAAGAAGCTTGGTAAAAAAATTATCAAAGAAAGCTTGGTAAACAAAAATTTTTAAAAGAAAGCTTGGTAAAAAAATTATAAAAGAAAGCTTGGTAATAAAAAAATTATCAAAGAAAGCTTAGTAAAAAAACTTACAAAGAAAGCTTGGTAAAAAAAATTATCAAAGAAAGCTTGGTAAAAATATTTTATCAAAGAAAGCTTGGTAAATTAAAATTTATCAAAGAAAGCTTGGTAAAAAATGTTATCAAAGAAAGCTTGGTAAAAAAAATTATCAAAGGAAGCTTGGTAAAAAATGTTATCAAAGAAGGCTTGGTAAAAAAAATTTATCAAAGAAAGCTTGGTGAAAAAATTATCAAAGAAAGCTTGGTAAATAAATTTTATCAAAGAAAGCATGGTAAAGTTTTTTCATCAAAGATAACTTGGTAAAAATTTTTATCAAAGAAGGCTTGGTAAAAAAATTTTGTATCAAAGAAAGCTTGATAAAAAATTTATCAAAGATAGCTTGGTAAAAGATTTTTATCAAAGAAAGCTTGGTATAAAAAATTATCAAAGAAAGCTTAATAAAAAGATTTATCAAAGAAATCTTGATAAAAAGATTTTATCAATGAAAGCTTGGTAAAATTATGTTTCTAAAAAAAGTTGGTAAAAAAATTAATCAAAGAAAGCTTGGTAAAAAATATTATCAAAGAAAGCTTGGTAAAAAATGTTATTAAAGAAAGCTTGGTGAAAAAATTTATCAAAGAAAGCATGGTAAAAAAAATTATCAAAGAAGGATTGGATAATTTTTTTATGAATGATAGCTTGGTAAAATTCTTTATCAAAGAAAGCTTGGTAAAAAAACGTTTCTAAAAAAGTTCGTAAAACATGTTGTCAAAGAAGGCTTGGTAAAAAAATGTTATCAAAGAAAGCTAGGTGAAAAAATTTATCAAACCCAGCTGGGGAAAAAAAATTAAGCAACGTAAGCTTGGTAAAAAAGAATTATAAAAGAAAGCTTGGCAAAAACATTATCACAGAAAGAAAGCTTGGTAAAAAATGTTATCATAGAAAGATAGGAAAAAAAAATTTATCAAAGGAAGCTTGGTAAAAAATGTTATCAAAGAAAGCTTGGTAAAAACATTTATCAAAGAAAGCTTGGTGAAAAAATTATCAAAGAAAACTTGGTAAATAAATTATTATCAAAGAAAGCTTGGTAAAATTTTTTAATCAAAGGTAACATGATAAAAACTTTTATCAAAGAAAGCTTGGTAAAAAAAAATTTTATTAAAGAATTCTTGATAAAAAAATTTATCAAAGAAATCTTGGTAAAAGATTTTATCAAAGAAAGATTGGTATAAAAAATTATCAAAGAAAGCTTGGTAAAAAAATTTATCAAAGAAAGCTTGGTAAAAAAATTTCATCGATGAAAGCTTGATAAAAAAAGTTTCTAAGAAAAGTTGGTAAAAAAATTAATCAAAGAACGCTTGGTAAAAGAATTTATCAAAGAAAGCTTGGAAAAAAATTATCAAAGAAAGCTTGGTAAAAAAAATTTATCAAAGAAAGCTTGGTAAAAAAATTTATCAAAGAAAGCTTGGTAAAATCTTTTATCAAAGAAAGCTTGGTAAAAAACGTTTCTAAAACAGTTGGTAAAAAATGGTGTCAAAGAAAGCTTGGCAAAAAAATTTATCAAAGGAAGCTTGGAAAAAAATATCAAAGAAAAAAGTTATCAAAGAAAGCTTGGTAAAAATAATTAAGCAACGTAAGCTTGGTAAAAAAGAATTATCAAAGAAAGCGGTGCAAAAAAATTTTCAAAGAAAGCTTGGTACAAAAAATTTATCGAAGAAAGCTTGGTAAAAAAATTTATCAAAGAAAGCTTGGTAAAACAATGTTATCAAAGAAAGCTAGGTAAAAGAATTTATCAAAGAAAGCTTGGTAAAAAAATTTATCAAAGAAAGCTTTGTAAAAAAAAATGATCATAGAAAGCTGGGTAAAAAAATTTTATCAAAGAAACCTTGATAAAAATCAAAGAAAGCTTCGCAAAAAAATTTCATCAAAGTAAACTTGGTAAAAAAAATTTATAAAAAAAAGCTTGGTAAAAAAATTTATCAAAGAAAGCTTCGTAAAAAAAATTATCAAAGAAAGCTTAGTAAAATAATTTTATAAAATTTCTTTCATGGTAAAAAAATTTATCAAAGAAAGCTTGGTACAGAAATTATAAGAGAAAGCTTGGCAAAAAAATTTTATCAAAGAAAGCTTGGTAAAAAAATTTATCAAAGAAAGCTTGGTAAAACATAATGAGCAAAGAAATCTTGGTAATAAAATTTATCAAAGATAGCTTGGTAAATAAATTTTATCAAAGAAAGCTTGGTAAAAACATTTTATCAAAGAAAGCTTGGTAAAACAAATTATCAAAGAAAGCTTGGTACATAAATTATAAAAGAAAGGTTGGTAAAAAAATTATCAAAGAAAGCTTGGTAGAAATAATTTATCAAAGAAAACTTGGTAAAAAAATATTTATCAAAGAAAGTTTGTTAAAAAATTATCAAAGAAAGCTTGGTAAAAAATGTATCAAAGAAAGCTTAGTAAAAAAATTTATACAAGAAGGCTTGGTAAAAAAATTATAAAAGAAAGCTTGGTAAAAAAATGTTATAAAAGAAAGCTTGGAAAAAAATTATCAAAGAAAGCTTGGTAAAACATTTTATCACAGAAAGCTTGGTTAAACTAATTTATCAAAGAAATCTTGGTAAAAAAATTTATCAAAAAAGCTTGGTAAAAAAAATTATCAAAGAAAGCTTGGTAAACAGAAATTATCAAAGAAAGCTTGGTAAAAAAATGTTATCAAACAATGCTTGGTAAAAAAAATTAATTAAAGAAAGCTTGGTAAAAAAATATTATCAAAGAAAGCTTGGTAAAAAAGTTCATCAAAGAAAGCTCGGTAAAAGTTTTTATCAAACTAAACTTGGTAAAAAAAAATTATCAAAGAAAGCTTGGTAAAAAAAAATTATGAAAGAAAGCTTGGTAAAGAAAATTATTAAAAAAAACTTGGTAAAAATATTTTATCAAAGAAACCTTGGTAAAAAAAATTTATCAAAGAAAGTTTGGTAAAAAAATTTATCAAAGAAAGCTTGGTAAAATCTTTTATCAAAGAAAGCTTGGTAAAAAACGTTTCTAAAACAGTTGGTAAAAAATGGTGTCAAAGAAAGCTTGGCAAAAAAATTTATCAAAGGAAGCTTGGAAAAAAATATCAAAGAAAAAAGTTATCAAAGAAAGCTTGGTAAAAATAATTAAGCAACGTAAGCTTGGTAAAAAAGAATTATCAAAGAAAGCGGTGCAAAAAAATTTTCAAAGAAAGCTTGGTACAAAAAATTTATCGAAGAAAGCTTGGTAAAAAAATTTATCAAAGAAAGCTTGGTAAAACAATGTTATCAAAGAAAGCTAGGTAAAAGAATTTATCAAAGAAAGCTTGGTAAAAAAATTTATCAAAGAAAGCTTTGTAAAAAAAAATGATCATAGAAAGCTGGGTAAAAAAATTTTATCAAAGAAACCTTGATAAAAATCAAAGAAAGCTTCGCAAAAAAATTTCATCAAAGTAAACTTGGTAAAAAAAATTTATAAAAAAAAGCTTGGTAAAAAAATTTATCAAAGAAAGCTTCGTAAAAAAAATTATCAAAGAAAGCTTAGTAAAATAATTTTATAAAATTTCTTTCATGGTAAAAAAATTTATCAAAGAAAGCTTGGTACAGAAATTATAAGAGAAAGCTTGGCAAAAAAATTTTATCAAAGAAAGCTTGGTAAAAAAATTTATCAAAGAAAGCTTGGTAAAACATAATGAGCAAAGAAATCTTGGTAATAAAATTTATCAAAGATAGCTTGGTAAATAAATTTTATCAAAGAAAGCTTGGTAAAAACATTTTATCAAAGAAAGCTTGGTAAAACAAATTATCAAAGAAAGCTTGGTACATAAATTATAAAAGAAAGGTTGGTAAAAAAATTATCAAAGAAAGCTTGGTAGAAATAATTTATCAAAGAAAACTTGGTAAAAAAATATTTATCAAAGAAAGTTTGTTAAAAAATTATCAAAGAAAGCTTGGTAAAAAATGTATCAAAGAAAGCTTAGTAAAAAAATTTATACAAGAAGGCTTGGTAAAAAAATTATAAAAGAAAGCTTGGTAAAAAAATGTTATAAAAGAAAGCTTGGAAAAAAATTATCAAAGAAAGCTTGGTAAAACATTTTATCACAGAAAGCTTGGTTAAACTAATTTATCAAAGAAATCTTGGTAAAAAAATTTATCAAAAAAGCTTGGTAAAAAAAATTATCAAAGAAAGCTTGGTAAACAGAAATTATCAAAGAAAGCTTGGTAAAAAAATGTTATCAAACAATGCTTGGTAAAAAAAATTAATTAAAGAAAGCTTGGTAAAAAAATATTATCAAAGAAAGCTTGGTAAAAAAGTTCATCAAAGAAAGCTCGGTAAAAGTTTTTATCAAACTAAACTTGGTAAAAAAAAATTATCAAAGAAAGCTTGGTAAAAAAAAATTATGAAAGAAAGCTTGGTAAAGAAAATTATTAAAAAAAAACTTGGTAAAAATATTTTATCAAAGAAACCTTGGTAAAAAAAATTTATCAAAGAAAGTTTGGTAAAAAAATTTTTCAAACAAAGCTAGGTAAAAATACTTTACCGAAGAAAGCTTGGTAAAAAAATTTATCAAAAAAAGCTTGGTAAAAAACAACAGCAGTGTAACAATGGCAAACGCATCATTGTATGCACAAGTAAGTGGTTATTGTTTGGTGGACTTCGTAGTTAATGAAGTTTCCTATAAACCACTAAATTATCCGTAATGAAAACCTTTGTTGTGAAATAATACTGCGACACAAATTTTTGCAGCAACACTCACAGATTAAAATTCTGTTTGGCGGTTTAATGCTGCATTGAAATTTTGTGGATTAGCGACATCAAAAATACAGTACCCGTCACTTTTCCAAAACCTAACTGAAAACTGCTATCCCACAGCGGTGAGAAGCAGACGTTTTTCTCATAATAATAAAAAAAAATTCATTGACTCTGAGATAAAAAAAAAAAAGACTGCTCTAGGAGGGTATAATTGAGCCTAGCAAATCACCCTGGAGGGCTCAGGTAGTTATAACCACTTCTGAAAACCATAAAAAAAGAATGATTATAGATTACTCTCAAACCATAAACAGATTTACTCTTGGACGCCTTCTCACTACCCAGGATAGATGAAATGATAGGCGAAATAGCCGAATATCGTATGCTTAGCACTCTGGACTTGAAAAAGCATGTACCATCAGATCGCCATTAGACCATGAGACAAGCTATACACAGCTTTCGAGGCGAACAGTCGACTAAACCAATTTCGTAGGATTCCTTTTGGCGTTACGAATGGGGTAGCCAGATTCAAAAGGATACACCAAATCATAACAGATGAGAAACTGGAAGGCACATTTGTGTACATTGACAACCTCACTGTATGTGGTCATAATAAAAAGGAACACGACAAAAATCTCAGATGGTTCGTGTCCACCATTGACAAATACAACCTTACCCAAAACAGCAACAAATGCTCGTCCAGACTGGACAAAATAAACCTACTGGGGTATACCATCAGCAAAGGTTTTATAGCACCAGACGCAGATTGATTGACACTTTTACTCCAAATACCTGTCCCTCACAATCAGCTTTCTCTTGGACATGTTATGGGCATGTTTGCTACTTACTCCCAAGGGATTGCATCGTTCTCAGAAAAGATACATCCATTAACACAAGTACTGACGTTTTCTCTGTCCCGTCAAGCCATTGGGGCATTCGAGGGACTGAAAAAGGATATTGCAAAATCAGCAATTACAACAATAGACCAAAATATTCCTCTGGTTGTTGAAACAGACTGTGCTATTGCTATGTGCCTTGAGACAAACTGATCATCCTGTAGCCTTTTATTCAAGGACCCTCTCACGGGCTGAACAACGACACATCACAATTGAAAAGGAAGTCTACGCCATAGTTGAGACATTAAGAAAATGGCGGCACTATCTGATCGGACGCCTCTTTAAACTTATTACTGACAAAAAATCAGTTGTTCTTATGTTCAACTCTAAAACTACAAGCAAAATAAAGAATGGGAAAATAGCAGGGTGGAGAATCGAACTATCTTGTTTCTCTTTTGATGTCAGTTACTGACCCGGCAAGGAAAACTGGGTGACTGATATACAATCTCTGTCACCCGGGCAATACTCGAATGGTTCATGCTGTGAGGTGTAGAAACTTGCCTTTCGCAGTGGAGGAGGTAAAAAGAATTACAAATTCTTGCAGAATGTATGCTGAAACAAAGCCTCGGTTGATAAACCCAAAACTGGCGTTTTAATAAAAGCAACACAGCCGTTTGAAAGACTTAATCTTGATTTTAAACGACCAGAACCAAGCAAAACAAGGAACTGATATATATTAACTGTTGTCAACAAATATTCAGTTCCCTTGCTCAGACATATCGGCTACTGCAATTATACAATGCCTCTGTTCACTATTCACTGTCTTTGGGGTTCCTGTCGGACCGAGGCGCTTCTTTCATGTCAGAACAGCTTCGACAATTTCTACAAGAATGAAGAGTAGCTATAAGCTGGATAACTCCCTACAATTCTAAGGGTAACGGCGATGTGAAAGATGTAATGGCATTATTTGGAAGACCATTCAATTGGCTGCATCAAATAACAGATGTTTGATTGATAATTGGGAAAACTCCTTCCTATCGCATTTGCCATTCGATCCCTATTGTGTACCGCCAAGAATGGCACCCCACACGAAAGGATTTTACCTTTTCAGCGACATAGTTCAGCAAGAGCCTCGCTTCCATCTTGGTTCTCTCAATCCGATATTCACATTACACCAAGAACGATCCCTTGGTGGACGAGGTAGAGTTCATATGATATGCAGATGCTAGAAAGTCTAATGCCGGAGACATACCAGGATCGTGGACCACCCCTGAAGACAGACCAACTCCCCCTAACACTGAAGCTCCTCCAGAAGATCATGGCATTGAAATTGCTCCTGACACGTTTTTTAACGACAGTCAAACACTTCGGATGGGCCAATACCTGAATCCCTGACAGATGAAGGACTAGCATCGAAAAATGTGTTCATCCAGAGACTGACTCTGACGTGGAATGGCCTGCTCCTCTAAGAAGGAAACATTTTGGAGCCCACAGAAAGGCTCACAAGGCCATACAGAATTGGAAAGTTTGAGTCATCTGATATCAAGTTGCAAAGTTCTTTTGGGGGACGGCTACCATACAGCGAGACATGATGGAGTATGTAAGTACCTCCACTGGACCATCTGTAAAAAATTAAACATCCAGTGCAGGAGCAAGTCCTGGGAACATCAACCTGAAAGAACAATTGGAAATGACTTATATACCATACATTACAACCATGTAATTCCTACAGCCACCTACCTTGAAAATGCTGCTGTCAAACCTGACATAATTACATGGAATAAGTCAGAAAGAGTTGCAACCTTGGTTGAAGTGAGTGTTCCTAATAATGGAGGTCTGAACAGAGCTGAAAGGGAGAAACAGACCAAATCTCAAGGTCTCATGTATGATATGAAAAGAAACTGGAATCTTAGGGAGATATCAATCATATCAGTTATTATAGGTGCTACAGGGCTTATGAAGAAGAACCTGAAGTCCTACCTAACTAATATTCCTAGTGAACCAAGTGCAAAAGAGATCCAGACAATTGCACTTAAGGGAACAGTGAGGATACTAAAAAGAGCTCTCGGTTGGTTTTAATGAAAAGCATCGCAATGTTGGCAGCTGGTTTGGCTGCCTCATACCCAGCATTACAATCTTCAAAGAAAGAAAATGAAAAAAAGAGCCTTCCTATTTAAGTACACCAACCTCAAATCATGGACTGCCAAGGCGATCACTGCAAGCTCGTAGGGACCCTGGACATTTTTTTTTATTACATTTTCATCCCAAATTAGGCACACTGCCATTTTGATATAGGGGGCTACTATCAGGGACCTAAGCTACAGGGGTAATATGTAGAGAGTTGGGCAGGAAGATGTGGGTTCATGTTACACTTGAACTTCTGCAAGTCAGTACAGTTGGGGAAGTAGGGACCCGAAAGGGAATTCCAAAGTCTAGCAGTTCTGAGGAAGAAACTACTGGAGTAGAAAGCTTTCTTACATCTCGGGATCTCCACTGTGGGATTTAGCTGTTTGTCGAGTTTGTCGGGGGTATTTACGTCAAGGGGGTACAAGTGCTTGCAGTTCGTCGGAACATTCACCATCAAAATACTTGTAGAACAGGCAGAGGGATGCAACATTTCGTCGATGAGACAGAGGCTGAAGCTTAGATGACAGTTCAGGACCTATCAGATTGGCGACTCTCTTTAGAATCTTGGCTAGGAGCGAGAGACTAGTAGCAGATACATCAGCCCAAACATGACAGCAATGCTCCATATATGGGCAAATGGTGGTCTTATAGGGGTACAGTATACTTTCAGGCATTAGTAGCTTTCTAGCACGGTAGAGAGAGCCAACCTTTTTTGCAGCGGTCCTGGCAATACTCTCAATGTAATTGTTCAACTCATGTTTCCTATGAACATTAGGCTGAGGAGTTTAAAAGATGTACTTTCAGATAATGAGTCTTTGGCCATGGCTATTGGTGGTAGAGGAGGTTTCTTGTAGTTATTGAAGGAAACAAGTTTAGTCTCAGCAGCATTGAATGTGACCATCCATTTTGCCCCCATTCTACTACAAATTGGAGGTCATCCTCTAGTGTTTCTGCCATTTCCTTAGATATGTGTTCATTTTTTTTTCCTGTCGTACCTGTTATAAAGTGTAGTGTCATCAGCATATATACGGAACTTTCTTCTCTATCAGTGAGAAATTTGGTGGGGAAGAATGTTGTGAATGTGAATTATCTCCTCTTTGATAATCCAAGCCATAAAAGCTGTACATTTCCGCTTGTCAAGTAGACGAGTAGTAAGATTCTTAATTGAATAAAAGATTACTAGATGGAATCTCTTGTCTTGTTTTTATTACAAGACCCTTCAAAAAGTAGATGATATGTTAGGTGACACTGGCCTTCTAAATGGGTCTAATATAGAATTTAATACGATATAGGAATCATCTATAATATAAATCTCACCTGCCTGTTTAAATGTATGTATGTATGTATGTATGTATGTATGTATGTATGTCAGGCCATGTTATATGCTACTGGTACCATGTAACCCAGTACTACCTGCCTCATGGTCGGGTCACTGGCGACTGAACTGGTTCCCCCACCAAACTTGTTTGGTGGGGAGGGTGGCTAGTCTCCTTGAAGGATTAAAAGCAAGACCTTCCAAAGGGCGAAATGACCCTTTTTTGGGGTCAACGGCCAACTAGCACTGTGTGTGCTTGTGTGTATGTATGTGTGTGTTGGGGTGGAGAGGCAACCTTTCTAGGAGAAGCATATCTCTGATTTAAAAAACCATAAAGCAGGAGACCAGTACCCGCATTAAGCTGGTCTGTAGTTTAACTTGTTGCTGGCTATCTTGCTCTTGCTTGTTGCTGGATCTCAACACTTTGAACCGAGAGAGAGACTTAGCTGTCGTACAAAGCTAAGACTCTGTAACATCATCTGTGTACAGATACTCCCTCAAGCATTTGTCTATTAAAATGGTTCTGTGGCGATGGAAGTCATTTTTGGGCTCATGGACTTTAAGTGTCTTAGGGAGTGGCACTAGTCTGACAAGATGTTGAAATCATCATGTATGTATGTCTGCCTGAAACTTTCGACAGAGGCGACGGTATTTTCACAAATGTTGTATGTATGTATGTATTTATGAATGCGTGTATTTATGAATGTATGAGTGTATGTGCATGTTGTCATGTGTGTTTGTTCTTGCGTATGTATGTTTGCGTGCATCTGTTTGTATGCATGCTTGTATGTGTACGTGTATATCTTTATTTCGATATGCATGTGGGGTAGAGAGGACTCCCAAAAGCCCTGTTAAGGCAACCCCTCTGGGTGAAGCAAATCTCTGATTTAAAAAAAAAGCAAAAACATAAAGCGGGAGACGAGTACCCGCATTAAGCTGGTCTGCAATTTGATTTGTTGCTGGCTATCTTGCTCATGCTTGTTGCTGGATCTCGACATTTTGAACCGAGAGAGAGAGAGAGACTTAGCTGTCATACAAAGCTAAAACTCTGTAACATCATCTGTGTCATACAAAGCTAAAACTCTGTAACATCATCTTTGTATAGATACTTCTTCAGGCATTTGTCTATAAAAATTGTCTGTGGCGATGGAAAAAGTGTCATGTGTGTAGCCCTGAAATGCTGGAAGCATGTAATAATTGATCTGCCATCATTCTATATATGCATATGTGTGTGTATGTATGTATGTATGTATGTATGTATGTATGTATGTATGTTAATATATGTACTAGTGTATGTATGTGTATGTATACCTATTTGTATATGTATGTATATATGTATGTGTGTATATATTTTTATTTATTTATTGTGTATGTTTATGTTTGTTTGTATGTATATACGTATATATATTTGTGTGTATGTATATGTATATATGCATATATATGTATGCGTATAGGTGCATATATATGTATATGTACGTATATGTAGGTAACTTTATGTGTATGTATGTATATGTGCATACATGTGTACGTATATGCATGTGAATATGTATGTATATGTATGTATTTGTATATGATAGTATATATGTGTATGCATATATATGTATATGTGTGTGCATGTGTGTATGTATATGTTTGTATGTATGTGTTATATGTATTGTGTATGTATGAATGTATGGATGTGTGCATGTGTGTATATTTATGGGTATGTATGTGTATGTATGTGTGTATATGTATATATATATATATTATGTATGCCAAGGACCGTCTTCAATGTCATGTCTGCTTGAGCGTGTGAATTCGCTGACAGGACTAAAAAAAAAAAAATTATTTTCGGGCTCATGGACTTTCAGTGACTGAGGGAGTGGCACTCGTCTGGCAAGACGTTGCAATCATCATCATGTAGTATGTATATATGTATGTATGTATGCATGTGTGTATGTACCTATGTATGTATATATGTATGTATGTATATATGTATGTATGTATGTATACATGTGTGTATGTTTGTATATATGTATGTATGTATGTGTGTATGCATGTATATATGTATGTATATATGTGTGTATGCATATATGTATGTATATATGTGTGTATGTATGTATATATGTATGTATATATGTGTGTATGTTTTAATATATGTATGCATATATGTGTATGTATGCATTTATGTATGCATATATGCTTATATGTATGTATATATATGTATGTATGTATATATATATGTATGTATATATGTATGTATGTATATATGTATGTACATATGTATATATATATATATATATATCTGTATGTGTCAGGTCATGTCATATGCTACTGGCACCATGTAACTCAGTACTACCTGCCTCATGGTCGGGTCACTGGCGACTAAACTGATTCCCTCACCAGACTTTTTTGGTGAGGAGGGTAGCTAGTCTTTCTGAAGGATTAAAAACAAGACCTTCCAAAGAGCGAATGAACCCTTTTTCGGGGTCAACGTCCAACTAGCACCATGTCTGTATGTATGTGTGTGTTGGGGTGGAGAGGGCTCGCGTAAGCCTTGGTGAAGGCAACTTTTCTAGGAGAAGCAAATCTCTGATTTAAAAAAAACCATAAAGCCCTGTGGCGATGGAAGTAATTTTTTGGCTCATAGACTTTTAAGTGTCTGAGGGAGTGGCACTTGTCTGAGAAGACGTTGAAATTATCATATTTGTATGTATGTATGTTTGTATGTGTGTTTGTATGTATGCATGTATGTATGCGAATGAACACTTTTTCGGGGTCAACAGCCAACTAGCACCGTGTGTGTTCGTGTGTATTGGGGTGGAGAGGTTTATAGATACTCCCTCAGGCATTTGTCTATAAAAATGTTCCCGATGGAAAAGTTGTAACACATGGAGGCTTGAAATGCTGGAAGCGTTGATCTCAACGACCGTCTTCAGGACTATAAAAAAAAAGAAGTCATTTTTTGGCTCATGGACTTTAAGTGTCTGAGGGAGTGGCACTCGTCTGACAAGATGTTCCAATCACCATCACCATGTATGTATGTATATATGTTTGTATGTCTGCCTGAAAGTTTTAACAAAGGCGATGGATTTTCACGAGATCGTTATCGTTTTGAAGTCGACCCTTCTGACGACAAATATCGAAAAATTGGCTAAAAATATTAACTTCTTCACCCTCAACTAGCCACTTTTCTACAGGGAGTGGTCGTTTTTATTTTCGCCGATATTTTCGAATGTCATCCCCTTTTTTCGATTGATTAGCCTTAATTTAAACCTTCGCCACTTCCGATTTGGCGATGGACGCAATGGCAAAGACGTCACGTTCATTTTTTCACGTTCTTTTCCTCCTTCGCGGTACTGGTTCGAGTCTGCCTGCCTACTACCACTTTATTATTTGCTCAACATCCCTCCAAACACCCGGGCAACGCTGGGCACCCAGGCTAGTCTATAATATAAATCTCACCTGTCTTTTTAAATGTATGTATGCATGCCTAAAATTTTTGACAGAAGCGACAGATTTTTACGAGAATGATATCGTTTTGAAGCTCGACTCTTCGAACGACAAATATCGAAAAATTGGCCCCAAACAATAATTTCTTCACTCTCAACTGAACAATTTTCTATAGGGAAGAGTCACTTTTTTCGCCGATATTTTCGAAAGCCATCCCCTCTTTCCGATTGACGAGTCTTAATTTAAACCTTCGCCCCTTCCGGTTTTGCGATGGACGCAACGGCAAAGACGTCACGTTTTGTTTTTGTTTTTTTTTCACGTTCTTTTCCTCCTTCGCGGCACGGCTTCGAAGCCTGCCTGCCTGCCTACTACCACTTTTTTTATTTATTATTTTTTCTCAATACACTTCCAAACACCCGAGCAACACCGAGCACCCAGATTATTATACCTTTACACTTCATTTGTAAATAGAAAGAGAAAACATTTTTAGTCCCAAGTCCTTCGCTAAAAACATTACCTAACATTGTCAAGTAATGTCATATAATCACTATCTTAGTTTGCTTTCAAGGATTTATGCTAATCTTAATATTTTGTAAGGAACATCAGTTGTTTATTATGAAATCTGTTTCAGGGATTAAAAAAAAAAGCAGTATTTTTACTCAAGCTAACCTCGCAGTATTCGTCAGAGACCACCTCGCTTTATAAACAAGAACTAGGTAGGAGCAAAATGAATGCCGATGCTCAAAATGTATGAACATTTTGACCCCTCCCTTTACTTAAAAATTCACCAAAAATCAGAGAATTAACTAATTTTAATGAAAATTTCGGTATTTATCAAATAATGATTGCGGAATATAATGAATTAATTTTTTTTATTTATTTAAATGAGTGAAAATGTATTATTTTGTTGAAACAAAAAAAAAACTTTACTAAAGTTATGGATTTTTGCTTTTTTTATATATAAATAAAGCATCGTAATTTGTAACAAAAAAAAGTCATTTTTACAGGAACATTACGAAAAAGCCCTAAAGTCCGTATTAATGAATTCGATATAACTTGAAGAAAAATGAATTTCTCGAACTACCGATATTACCATTGAATTAAGCATTGTTTATTTAATATTTTCACACAAACTCTCTCTCTCTCTTTCTCTCTCTCTCTCTCTCTCTCTCTCTCTCACACACACACACACACACTCACACTTTCTCTCTCTCTCCCTTTTTGTCATTTTCATTTAAGTCCTCGTGGACATTGTTCTCTCCCCACTCTCTCTCCCTCCCTCTCTCTCTCTCTCTCTCTCTCTCTGTTAATGCCTTTCCTTTTTTCTTGGTAGACATCAGCATTGCTTAATGCTGATTGGTTGGGCTGTGAAGTGAATTCCAGAAATCTTTCTTTCGCCATTATAAAATTAATTCTAAAGAAGACTTCGGACAGTTAAGTCCTGTTTTTTGGAATTTCGTCGGGCCCAGCGAGCGACGTAAAATTCTCAACCGTCCTTAAGACCTTATTAAATGGTTGAAATCGGTGTTTCAAAAAACACCATTTATTGAAGACGTTAACCCTTTTCAGGGAAAGGAGACTGACGTAATGAGCGTGACAGAGCCTGTCACTATAATTACAAGCTGTGGACGGGAGACTCGTAAACAGTGATTATTTTTTACCCCCCTCCCTTTCAAACGGATGAAGAAATAGCAACACAACACTTTTCAGAGAAAAGGAGAATTATTTCGGAAGAAAAAGAAACCTATCAGAGAAAGGAAAAATTATTTCTGGGGAATCTGAAAAAAAGATAAACCCTTTTTCAGAGATCTATACTTTAAAACCTTTGGAAGGTTTTGTTTATTTAAGAGTCAGAGAAGAAGAGAAAAAAAAGAAAAGAACTTTGAAACAACATTGCAACCTGCATGTTTTTCTTTTCAGAAAAAAAAAAGAGAAAATAACTTTTTGTTGAAAAACTAAAAAAAGAATATTTTTTATTTTTTATGTGCTTTTATTTCAGCTTTTCTGTCAAGTAAGATTTGTTTTTGCATTTGTATTATTTTTTTATTTCATGTTACAGGTTTTTAAAACCTAAGCTTAGGAAAATATAAGCAACCATAACTATTTTCTTTAAATAAATTCGGATCATTTTAAATTCATTTCGGGTCGCTATTTCATTTGCTAAGTTTTCTTTACTTTGCTTGTTTATTTATCCTTTTTTTTCCTTTAATTTGGTACCTTAAAAAGCGGATTTTGGTGACAGCCCAAAATTCCGTTATTTTGCTTATCTTTTGCATGTCGTATGCGTTTACAAACAGCATAAGACATTTGTATTAAATGTCCGTCATTTTGCTTATATTTTTTCAAGTCTTATGTGTTTACAAACTACATAAGACATTTCTATTAAATCCCCCCACAATTTGCTTTTATTATTTCCTGTGTTGTGCGGTTACAAACGGTATAATACATTTACATATAACTCTAAATATCTAAAAAGAACAAGATATTTAGCCTTTCGTTAGAATTCTTTCCTCATTGTTACCGACCACGTGGGAAATTTTAAATCTCACACTACTTAACCTGTGTGCATGACGTGAGTACATAAGTTGGTATCCCTCCCCTAAGGAAATAGTCCGTTTTTTGTCTTACTATTTTAGACTCTCTCTAAAAATTTAATATTTGGAGCAAGACCCATTTAATTTGATCCAAGTTATTGGTTGCTTTATTTTCATTTTTGTATGTTTTATTTGAATGTTTTAATTTTGTAAGCTGAGCTTCACCATTTCTATTTTGCACGGCCTAGCACTACGTCATATTTTCCCGCTCTTTTTTGAATGGCATCCTTCTCTTTGCTTCATTAGGACGCCATCTTGATATCGTCGTTTTCAAAACGCAAATTCTTAAGATTTATTTTCGTTTGAATTTTCCCTTCTTTGCCTTTCAGTTGAAAATTTAACCACTTTTGTTTTAGAATTTTTCCTCTACAAATTTGCTATTTACCAATTTTAAATAGATATTTAAATTATATGCTAAAGTTTGAATTCTCCTGTATTTGTTACGCTAGCGGAGCACGTGTAACATTCATGGATATATTTAAAATTTAATTTGAAGATTGACTTTAATTTTATTTTCTAACTATTCTTACTTTGTGTTAGAATATAATTTTATTGACTAAATTTAGCATATTTTGTGTTTGTTAAATATACGTAACATTTCCGTATTTTAGCGAACCGGTACATTGGTTTATAAGACGTGCGTTTTGCGAGATTTAAATTTTTTATTTACGTTCAGTTAGCTTAGTTTAAGCTGTAGGTTTCTTGAGAGACACTTTCTCCAAGGCAATTTTAAATTCCCGGTAAATTTATTCTTCTACCGTGAATTAATTTCCCCCAAATATTAGCATTTCATTTCTATCAAATAATTCACCTATTTTAGGAATTAATTTTATTTGATATCGCTTCATTATAAATAAATGGGATATTGAATAATTTATCAATATTCTCTACTTATTGCGTCCGTTGAGATCGCGTAAGTTATTTAAAATAAAAAAACAACTGTCCCGCATACAACAAAACCTGTACAAACTGTGGAAAAAAAGGGCATTATGCACGAATGTGTCGAACAAAAAAAGAAAAAATTATACAATGTCAGACAATCATACATCTCAGACCATACTGAAAAAAAGTATACACGTGCTCCAAACTGACAAGTGGAAAATAAAACTACAAGGTAATGAAACATTAATTTTAAAATGGATACAGGAGCTGAAGTGAATGTAATACCAGTAAAGATTTACAACACAATCTAAAACCTAAACCTAAATTAACGAAAACAACAATAACACTAACTGCATACAATAGTACAAAAATTCCTATAATAGGAAGCTGCATGATACGGCTACAAAACAAAGACATAAAAATAAATACCCAGTTTATCGTAGCAGATACTAATGCAAATGCAAATTAGTTCAAACACAGCGGAAAATCTGGGATTGATAAAAAGAATATATGCGATAAATAAGACTGATATAGAAGCTCCAATAGGAAGACACAAAGATTGCTTTGGTGACGTCGGAAAATTACCGATCACTCGTCACATAACTATAAACCCAAATATAAAACCCGTTATAAATCCCCCAAGAAATATCCCATTTGGCATGAAACCAAAATTAAAAAAATGAACCTGAGAAAATGACAAAAAATGGGAATAATAAAACCCACTGAAGAACCAACAGATTGGGTAACCTCTCTAGTAATAGTAAAGAAACAAAATGGAAAACTAAGATTTTGTTTTGATCCCAAAGATTTAAACAAAGCCATAAAAAGGGAACACCACCAGCTTCCTACTGCCGAGGAAATATTCGCGGAAATGAAAAACCCAAAATATTTCACTAAACTAGATGCGTCGAATGGATATTGGCAGATACCTGTGGACGACGAAAGTTCCAAACTATTAACCTTCAATTCTCCACTTGGTCATTATTCCTTCACACGTCTACCATATGCAATACATAGTGCCTCTGAAATTTTTCAAGCACAAGTAGGCAAGATAATAGAAGTCATAAAAGGAACGAATAACTCACAGGATGACATAATAATATGGTCAGAAACCCTTGGGGAACACATGAAAATACTAGACAAGGTATTTAGCCAACTGTGCAAAACCGAATTTAAACTAAATAAAGCAAAATGAGAATTTGCAACAAAACAACATACTTAGGTCATCTTATCACTCATGAAGGAATAAAACCGCACCCTTCCAAAATAAAGGCTATCATAGACATGACTCTTCCCGAAAATAAAAAAGACATACAACGATTTTTGGGAATGACAAATTACCTATGTAAATTCATACCAGAATATTCGGAGGTAACTACACCGCTAAGAAAACTCCTGCACAACAATGCACTCTTGTCATTTGATAAACCTCAAATAGAGGCTATAGAGAAGTTAAAACAAATAATAACAAACTTACCAATTTTGAAATTCTATGATCCTTCGAAAGAAATAAAAGTTACCACTGATGCTAGCAAACATGGCCTAGGTGCGGTTCTACAACAAAAACATAATGAAGCATGGCTACCCATATCATACGCATCACGATCGACAACTCCTGCTGAACAAAACTATTGTCCTAATGAATTGGAAACACTTAGCATAGTGTTTGCTTGTAACAAATTTCACCAATTCATCTATGGAAGAAAATTTTATATTGAAAATGACCATAAATCATTAAGGCAGATTTTTAAAAAATCAATCACCAAAAGCCCTCCAGGAATACAAAGATTTCTCATGACACTCCAAAAATATGAATTTGAAGTGTTATGTATCCTAGGTCGAGAATCCGTAATTGCTGATGCATTATATATATCGGACAGCACACAAGAGATACCTGATATGAAGATGGACAAATATATCCATACGATTCTAAAATAATACCCTGTGAGCGACCAAAAACTTGACGTCTACCGAGAAGAGACTGGGAAACCCCAACATTACAAATGCTTATAAAATATGCAACGTCAACTTGGCCAGAAAATAAAGATGTACCATCCACAATAGCGTCGTATATGCCAGTTCGGGATGAAATATCGGTCGTCAAAGGACTAGTACTAAAAGGTACACGAATAGTGGTCCCAACCTTTTTAAGAAAAGAAGCCCTGCAAAAGGTCCATACGGGACACGTAGGAATAGAGAAATTCATTGCATGAGCAAAGGAAGTCATATATTGGCCAAACATAAATCATCAGATAAAAGAAATAATAGGCACATGCACAAAGTGCTTAAATCATAGAAACCAACATAAATCATAGAAACCAACATAAATCATAGAAAGCAACAACCGTCAGAACCTCTAATGCACCATAAAATACCAGTAACACCATGGACGAAAGTTGCGACAAACATTTTTTATTTATACAATAAAGCATATGTAGTAATAATAAACTACACAACGAGATACTTTGATATCCACAAACTTGATGAGTGTAAATCACGCACAGTGATCAATAAAATAAAAAAACACTTTCACAAAATTTGGTTTTCCACAAATAGTGATCAGCAACAATGGACCTGAGTACGCATCATCAGAATTTAAACAATTTTTTACTAAAGATTGGGATTTCAAACACATCACGACAAGTCCAAACTATTCACATTTTTTTTTTTTACAAGGTAGTCACCACTTATCAAGGCCCGGAAGCCACTCTGGGATAAGGGTTATTGCGTGTACAGTAATCTATAGGATAGTATCGTAGTAATCGTTAGTATTGGAGATTTGATAAAGTGTCTCACTAAAGGGTGCGGTTCATCAGGAATTTGTTTATGTTGGACTTGAAGACATCCAGGTTCTAGTCAAGTGGGAAACAGGCAAACGAAACAGAGTTCCACACGCCTGCACTTCTAAGAAAGAAGCTTTGTTCATGGAATTTGCGTTTTGGTTTTGGCACAGATAAAGAGGGTGGAAAATTTTTGACAGTGGTTTCAGCTAGACGGGTGTTTATCGTGAAAGATTGACGAGGGGGGCTAGAGAATGGAGCTCAGACGAGCGCTTGCCATGTAGCGATAAAAGAATAGACCTGACCAGATGGGGAAGGCAGTATACTGAGAACTATGCAAACAACTGCATCTTGAATTGAACGCACAGACAAATGGTCCAAGCACAAATCGGTAGCAGTAGTTGAAAACAGAAATCATAAAATCCTCTGGGACATGGATAATCTATAAAAAAAAATAAAGCCATCCAAGTAAGGAGACCAGATATTATTATAGTTAACAAGAAGAGAACTTTTATCTTCTGTCATGATGTTATATATCAGACAATTAAAATGGGTTGGCTCAAGATTTACAACAGTAAAAATGCAATATAATATCTGGTAAGTAGTATAAGTCAGTTAATTCAAAATGCTCAATATTCCTGGATAGAGTAGGTATGCTTAAATGACGCGTTGCCCAGAATAGAAAACTTTTAATGTTGTATACAAGAAATAGTACTTAATCCATGAACTATATAATAAAACTGTATCATACTTGGTAAGTGGCATATATTATGGCAAAAGTGCTCAATGCAATAGATAGAGCAGGTGTGTTTTAACACCATGTTGATAAATAATTGTCTTTGTTATGATGTTGTATGCAAGACAAAAATATGATTTAGTAATATACTGTTTTATACATTCATTAATGTTATGTTTTACGAATTTGGAAAGAAATTGGCAACTCATTAATTATAGTAAACATTTCCACAGTTGTACTGAAAAATAACACTCTACATTTTATCGCTTTTACGTTCGGAATGGAAGGAGTGTAACAAGAAACTTTGGCTTTCTTAATTAAAAAATGATATATGCTACATGCATAAAGTATTTAAGGATGTTATAATATTTTTGACATGAGAATATCTACAAGGTTTTCGTTTATTTCTAAGCAAAACTGGCATTGGACAGACTATTTCCCTTGATGAGTTCGTAATTAAAAGATACTCTAATTTAACTTCCAAATCTGACCCCCAGGATCGTCATGGGCATGGAATATGTGCCTATATTAATATATGGCTTTCCATATGGTAGGGACATCTCCAGAGAAGATCCTAACTTATCCTATATGTGCTTCTGGGTTGCACTTGCTCAAACTACTGCATTTATATTTGCTCTCTATCGCCCGCACAACAGTGAAGTTACTATCTTTAAAAGCATATCTGAGAAAATTGACGACGTCCTATCTGCTTATCCTTCAGCTAATATTCATGTCTGTGGAGACTTCAATGTTCACAATGTGGAATGGTTAACTCACTCAAACAAGACCGATGATGAGGGGAGGTTCTGTCATGATTTCTCCATTGCTTATAACCTCACTCAGGTTGTTCATGAACCCACCCGTGTGCCCGATACTGACGGCCAGTATGCAAGTCTCCTAGACCTTTTTCTCACAACTTGCCCCGAACTGTGTTCAGCTTCCGTTCTGTCTCCACTTGGAGCTTCCGACCACTCTATTGTATCAGTTAAGATAAAATGAAATGTAATACGTCCTCAGATGTACCTCTCCATCGTACAGTATATCGATACTCTATGGCTGACTGGGATAGCTTCTGTACATTTATATCAGATCTACCTCTGCATTCCATGTTTAAAAAGGATGTGTCCTCTATAGTATCAGACCTGACGGAATGGTTAATTGTAGGTATAGATTGTTTCATCCCCGTGAAAAAGTTCTAGCAAAAACCTAATAGCTAGCTGTGGTTCTCTCCAGAATGTGCTGCTGCCATTGCACACAGAAATCACCTTTTTCCACTGCTTCCAACGTAATAGATGTACTGAGACTAAATCCGCTTTCAGGACTGCCAACAACCACTGTAAAAAAGTAATAAAGAACGCAAGAGAGCTGTATGATCAGTCCGTTAACTCCAAAGTAGCTGAGCAGCGGCTTGGTTCTCACCAGTTTTGGCAAATTGCAAACAGTATCCTGAACAGAAGCATGTGCTCTATCCCAACTATCATGAATGGACCTGAAGTAATCTCGTCAGCATCAGACAAAGCCAAACTCTTTGCCAAGAACTTTGCAGCTAATTCTACCCTTTGCAAACAAGGCTGCCAACCCCCAATATTTCCTCCTGTATCAGAAAACACGCTATGTGATATACAAATATCTGTACGTGATGTTGCTAAGCTAATCAAAAACCTTGATTCCAGTAAAGCAACCGGCCCAGACGGTATTCCAATTATAGTACTCAAAAAACTTCAACCAGAACTACAAAACTATTTAAACATTGTCTTAAGGAGAATTGCTTCCCATCACCCTGGAAAATCTCATCAGTATGCCCTGTATTTAAGAATGCAGGTGATCACTCATCTCCCTCTCAGTATAGGCCAATAAGTCTCCTGTGCTTCATAAGTAAGTTGCTGGAATCTGTGTTAAATAGAGAAGTAATCAACCATCTCAGCAAAAATAACCTTCTTAGTGACACGCAATATGGTTTCCGTTCTGCTAGATCTACAGCAGATGTGCTTACAGTTATATCTCATAGGATTAGTGAATCTCTCAATGGAGGCAACCTTTCTAGGGCAATTGCTCTTGACATACAAATGGCCTTTGATAGAGTATGGCATAATGGTTTGCTTCACAAAATCTCCAGCTACAGTATAACTGGAAATGTCTTCTCAATTATTAAATCATTTCTCTCTGATAGTTTCATAAGAGTATTGGTTGATGGGCATAAATAAGAAGATCACAGTATTAATGCTAGAGTTCCTCAGGGGTCCATCCTGGGCCCAACTCTCTTCCTTATCTACATTAATGATCTTTCAAATCACATCCTTACATCATTTGTAGACATTTATGCTGATGGCACTACTATCTATGGTAGCACAGCTAAGACCATAAACGACCAAGTTCTCTCCGATAATCTCTCCTCTGATCTTGAGCAAGTGATATAATGGGGAAAGAGGTGGTTTGTTACTTTTAATGCATCTAAAACCAAGCTTTTATCTTTACATCATCAACGCTCTGATCCCCATCTGGCATCAATTGAAATGGATGGCTCTCGTCTTGGGGAGGTCTCATTGTACATTCTTTAACCCTTATCCTAGAGTGGCCTCTTGGCCTTGATAAGTGATGATGCCTTTCTAAAAAAAAAACAAAAAAAAAAAAACAAAAACGAGATCATCACATTTTGCTGCTGATTGTAACTGAATTAATTCTTTTCCAGCAGAATTTATGTTGCTATTCTTTTTGCTTGGAACTACATTTTTATTTTTCAAGAATACTTTTGCACTCCAGAAAAAAAGCATATTTAATCTTTATATCATTCATCAGCATTGAATATCTTCTTAATTTGTTGAAATTGAGGAGAAATTAGAAATTCACCAGAACTTTGTTCTACTCGATATTGTGAATTATTCCAGTATTACTTTTGTGATGAATATAAAGAAAATGTCTTCAGGTTATTGACTTCATCAACAGCATTATTTCTCTTCAGACTTTGATTTCAATCGTACTGGCAGCACCCCCAGTAAGAAGAATTAAATATCAACCAGTTTCTGCTGGAAGTATTTTGATGTCAATTTTAAAAATAAGAATACATTTCTGCAAGTTATGTCAAGCCATCATATCAAGGGATTTACAACGACTAATATATCAAAAGTATATCGAGAAGAAGCAAAAGTTGTAGATAAGAAAAAAATACAGAATGAATGTTCAGAGACAGACATTCCATGGAGTTTGAGCCTTCAGCAAAACACAAAACTACTATAGAATCAAAATTGACCAAGAAGAAATATTATTGCCCTGTTGTCACAAGATTTCAATTAATTTCTGATAAGAGAAATGCTGTTGATATTTTAATATATTTTGTAACATTTGACATTGGATTTTATAGGCTTATTGAAAAACTTTGGCGATTGAGGGGGACGGCAAAATCTGACAAATACAATTTGTTTTTTTTCTCGGTGGGGTGGGGGAATTATATTGGAAATATAAAATAACGATAAATTTAATTATTTTTTATGAGACCATTCTCTACTTTCACCTAACAATTTATTAAACAAAACAAAGCCCAAAATATGACAAATTCAATTTTTTTTTTTTTTTGGGGGGGGAGGGGTATTACATTAAGCACATAAAACGACAAATAAAAAGCAAATAGAACCCCCCATAAAAAAGCAAATCTAAAATTTCCTTTATTTACAAAAAAAGCCAACAAAAATGTGCCCTTACAAAAAATAAAGGTAAATGTGTAGTTTAGCGGTGTAAATTATTTGACAGACAAAAACTTATAAAAACTATTTATTTTATATAAAACATTATTAGATCCAAAGGCTGAAATAAAACAAAAAAAAATTCATTTTTATGTTTTTTTATCATTTTTTATTAGACTTACACGCCTTACACGTTTAAAAGTTGGCGTTTTTTAAGTTTGGCAGATTGGCCTTTTTAAAGCCAAATTTGGCCTTTTTATGCTCTTTCATTACAAAAAAATATGGCGGCCAAAAACATAGTTCATAAAAAAGCTTAAAAAGGCCAATCTGCCAAACCTTAGAAAGGTTAAATTTTAAAAGCAATATAGCGGCCTCGAATAATAAATATAAATGATAAAAAATAATAAAGATTAAATTTTTTTTCTGGTTTTATTTCAGCCTTTGGGTCTAACAATGTGTTTTATATAAAAATAAATAGTTTTTATATTATTTGTCTGGCAAATAATTTACGCCGCTAAACTACACATTTACCAAAATAAAAAATAAATGCACGCATTAATGTTTATAAACGTTATTTTTTTAGATTCACAAAATCGTGAGTTTTCTTAGCACAGTGATCCCTTCTGCCGAAATATCTGGTGGAGAGGGTATCAGATACTTCTTTTTCAGGGCGATTATATTTACATGTTTTTATCCGTTCTTTTATTTTTGAAATTGTTGTGAGGGTTACCCATGATGAAAATGATTAGTATAACAGACACGTTTCAAACGGAACTTCATGTCAACCCAGGCAACGCCGGGTACCTATGCTAGTAGTATATTATACTACTAGTGAGGTGTGGTGAGAGGATAGCAGAAACTTTTCTTCTACTCAATGTTGTCACTATTAACACTAGTATATTATATTTGATGAGAGAATAACAGGATCTTTTGTTTTACTTATACTGGGCAGCAAAAATGTAGATTATTATGAATTGTGGAGAGAACGGAAATTGCCTTCCATCAAGGATGTAATGATATTTTGTTCTATTTGGAGTTGCCCGGTAGAAATGCAGGATTATGGTATTACATTTAAATGGGATAGCTCTTTTAAATGAATTACATTATTTTTAAAACACAATAAAATAAGAGAAAGAAACGGGCAGAGAAAAAAGAGAGGGTTGGTAAGAGGGAAAAATATTAATGAAAGAGAAATATGAAAGGACGGCTAGAGAAAAAGAAAGAAGAAGAGAGAAAAGGAGAAGTTTGGATCTAAATTATATACATACTCTTTACTTTTATGTTTTATGACCGCGTCAACGTTAAGTAGCTCAACTAATCTATATAATAAACTAGAGCAGTTGTTTTTTTTTTGTTTTGTTTTTTTTTTTTAATTTTATCAGTTTGTTTAAGCCGGGGATAGGGCATCCTATTGGATGCCAAACATTCATCTGCTAACTCAAATATTTCAACTGAGACATTTTAAAAAGATTCTGATCATCCCTTTAAATGCAATTTGTTTGAATCTCTCTTACACTTGGTTCACGGGATATATTTGCCAGGTAGTTTTTGAAATGTTTTTTCATGCTATAAAAATTATTGGAATGATAGAGATCTTCCTAAGATTCCCGTTTATTTTCATGTCATACATAAAACTTTCTTTTCATGTCATGCATAAAACCTTCTTTTCATGTGATACATAAATTACTTTAGTATTTTGTTATGTTTTTCTTCTCAGCTTTGTTTAACCTAGCATCATTAGGGACACTAATTTCTACTAAGATTGCCTTCTCCTTCTTGTCCCATATCACTATATCAGGTTAAATAACTACATTTTCACTGTACATAGCTACAGCGATTGCATAGTCATAGTGAATGGTGTATGACTTATTTCCAACTGTATTTTCTGGTATGCATGTTCCCAGAACTTGCTGGTGCACTCGATATCCAACTTTTACAGATCATAAAGTGGAGATATTTACAGACTCCATTGTGCCACCCCATATATTAGCCCCCGCCTCCAGCAGAACCTTACAGTTCAGTGTGGCAGAATAACCTGCACTTGCTGTCATTGCTTAGACCACTCATTTTCTTAAAAGCCTTGATCATCAAGTCTTGATCTTCGGCAGCCATTATAATCCTCTCCTGAAGAGCGATCCTGTTTTGAGCCAGTTTATAGAACCTTCCTTATCTATATAATCCTCAGCGAATTCATCCAGAAAATATTTGATACACTGGTTTTTGCAATGGAAGTTTTTGGTGTATTTTGGCGATGCTTTTGGGTTATTTCTATAGCAGACTTATTTTCTGATTCTGTCTCATTTTTAAAAATTATAATATATAAATATTTGGCCAGTTTCGTAATGGAGTTTCGTAATGTTGCTGTACCATTTTGAGGTTTGGATTTTGGGCGCGCATCAGATATTGTTTGGTGCTCACAATAGTTGCATGATGATGATGATTAATCTCTGAAAGACCACTTCCTACTCTTCCTCTGGACAGATACAGCCTAGGCAGATACTGGTTTCTCTATGTTATTCTGTACAATGTCAGCATTTTCCACGTTTTAGTGTCCAGTCAGTTTATGTTTCTTTGTGGCCAGTGTATGTTATCACATGCATTGCTAGTTGGTTAATGACAGTGATCTTGTTTTTATTTGTAAGTTTTGTTTTACACATTTTTTTACATGGCACACACACACACACGCACACACACACACACACACACACATATGTATTCATTAACAATATATATTCACTGACAATTTTTTCTATCATCTCGACATGCTAAATTGAATCGTTCTGTTCTATGCGAAAGTATTTATGTTTTTTCTGCTCTTCTTGATATTCGTATCTTCATCAAATTGTATGTTTTCCGTTTGGATTTTCTTCCCAGCTCTGATGGAGAACTTAGCTCATTTGTCCAAACCAAACTTCATTCCAACATCTCTGGAGAAGTTATTTATAACCTGTAAGAGTCAACTTAAGGCAGGATCTGGGTTGGCATACAGCTTGAAGTTGTCCATAAAGAGTAAGTTGTTGACTCTTTTGTTTGAGTCTTGTTGGCATCCCTGGCTCAGATTGTAGGCACTCCGGTTTTTATTGAGAAAATTGCTTAATGGATCTATCACTAGGTAGAAGAGTAAAGAATACAGGCTTTTCTCTTGGAAGATTCCTCTTCTGATCTTGATGTTAAAGATATTTACAGTTACATTGCTGTGTCTTAATGTCATGGTTACTTGCCATCTTTTAATATGTACAGCCATTCTTTGATTACTGGATGGATTTTATATAAATCTAGACACCGTAGTAACCATGTGTGGCACACACTATCATATGCCTTTCGGTAATTAATCCACCCCATACCTACGTTTCGTTGTCTCTTCTTTTAATGTTTAAGGATGGTCTTATTGGTTAAAACTGGTCCTTGATGCCTAAACATTTTTTCCTGTCCTCTGCCTGTTCTTTTTCCTAAAATGCTCTAGAGGAGAGGATGTGATAGATGCTGTCTGCAACCAAGCCAGTGAAGAGCTTGTAGGTCGTAGTGAAACAGCAGATGAGTTTGTACTTATTTTGTTTCACTCGTTTTTGGTATGAGTGTTGTATCATCTTTTAAGAGCCATACCGGTGTGGCCTTTTCACCTCTCATTGATCTATTACAGCAACTGTTATAATGACCATGAAGTGTTGTTAGTCGTTTTTGTATGCAAAGCTAAAAGTCAAAAACACCAAGTCAAACGCTCATAAAGTCGGTATGTTCTTGATCAGTTTTATCCTGATGTATAATATATAAAATTAAAAAATACATTTTTTCCTTGAGGGTAATTTAAGCCAGATTTAGCAAAGGGGCGATTTTTCATACGTTTTCTAATATTATTATCGTCATTTGGAAAATTTCTGTATTGAGTAATTTAGAATTTAGGATAGAAATGTCAGCATTTTTTACATTTAAATTTTATTAGAGGATAACTCTGAATTTTCTTTCTTACTTTTGTCTTCGGGGAGGTACCAAGAAATTCGGAAAGGATGGCTGTATTTTTTCATTCATCGTTTATAAAAAAGAGAATTTTTCTTCTGGAGGAGAATATAACGCAACAGGGTCACACTTGGTGCTAATAACCAACGTTAGCTCAGTATATGAGTTCATGTTAAGCCTTTCCGATCACAGAGGGTCCCTAAACAAACGCTCACATTTATTCTGATCACCCAGAACAACTCTTACACTATGACAGTTTGGCCTGATCGTCTACACGGAGACAGAAGTTGACGAGGGTTTCTGGTTATTCTGTTTTAATAAGCCCGCCTCTCCAGGGAGACAAGTGAAAAGGCAGAGAAAAGTTAATGTCACATTGTGATTGTTGTTGTTGATCAACGTGTCACGGCCCTTTCTTTGGTGTCGAGGTAGACACGTGCCAGGGGGCGACATTTTAAGAGGGAAAAAATTTTTAAAATAAATGAAAGCTAACAAAAAAATCTGCAATTTTACGCCGAAAAGGTTGTAAAACATCGGCACTTTTGGAGGTATCGGAATCAGAAAAATGTGTCCCTATTTTACGAGCGGTACATGTCAGGAACGGCATTTTGAGGGGGTACAAATAGAAAAAATAAATAAAAATAAATAAAAGCTAACAAAATATCTTAAATTTTATACCGAAAATTTTTAAAAAATCGGAACATTTGGAGGTATTGAAATCGTAAAAATGTGTCCCTATTTTATGAGCGGCACATGCCAGTGGGTAGTATTTTAAAAAGGTTAATAATAGAAAATAGAAAAAAATTGTTGAAATAAATAAAAGCTAACAAAAAATTTGAAATTTTACACTGAAAAGGTTGTAAAAAAATCGGAACTTTTGTAAGCATCCTATTTTACGAGCGGCTCATGTCAGGGGCGGCATTTGGAGAGGGTAAAAATAGAAAATAGAAAAAATAAATAAAAATTAACAAAAAAATCTGAAATTTTATACTGAAAAGGTTGTAAAAAATCAGAACTTTTGGAGGTATCAGAATCAGAAAAATGTGTCCCTAATTTACGATTCCAAAACCGATTATTTTTAATTTTTAATTTAATTTTTCATTATTAGTACTAATGATCAATACTTGTTTTTAAATTATCACTTAAACTAAAACGATAATAACATCAAAATACGATGTAAATTTATTTTATTTGTAAAAAAAAGTTTTAAAAAATGTTGCATACATTCTCTAGGTAACTTTTCAAAGAAAGCAGTTTATTTACATGTTCCAAAAATGTTGAAAAATTAAACAAAACATTTTTGTCAAGAAAAATACTTTTATTATCACTGATAATTAAATGATACAACGGATAATTAACAACAGAAAATTACGTAATTTTGAATTGTAGAAACATTAAGCAAGTACGGAATAAAAATCGACTGTAAACAAATTTTATAATCGTCATATCAGGGAATATAATTTTAAGTGGAACTAAGCGCTACATCTCAAATACTATTTAAGTGGCTTTCTATTTGATAGTTTAAATACTGCCGAATTTCTGTCAAGTTTCGAAAGTAATTGATTTTTTCTCAAATTCTTAAAAACTTTTATAATCACTGATGTATTGATGATTAAACCGAATTTTTTATGATGAATTAATTCTGGTAATAGGATTTTAATTTTTTACTTTGTTATTAATATAATAATTGTAAAAGATAATACAAGAAAAATCTCCTTAGAACGCGTACCTAACTTAGAAAAATCGACTTAATTACTTTGAAACAAGGGTAAATAATTAAAAATATGTATATTTCTGTGGGAGGCACTTGAATCCTATTTAAAACTATATCGTCTTTAAGAATGTTTTAAAACTCTAGCATTTTGAAACTATATCGTCTTTAAGAATGGTCTTAAATTCTATCGTCAATTGGTATTTATTCCGTAGATGCTTAATTTTCATACCTTGTCAAAATTTTCCTAAATTTAATTAAATTAAAATAAAAATATAAAAAGTGATTTTTAATGTTTTTGATTCATTTGGGATTTTATTTGTTTTTGCTTTAATTAGCTGATGGGTTTTGTCCGGTGTCCTTTTGTCCGATCCCCTAGGTGTATATACTTATATATGCATATATATATATGCATATATATATATGCATATATATATATATATATATATATATATATATATATATATATATATATATATATATATATAGTGTGTGTGTGTGTGTGTGTGTGTGTTTCCAAATTTTTCCCCGATTTCGATTCAATTACCGATTCTGTCTTAAATCCCCGATCCGATACGATTTCCGATTCCGATTCCTTTTAAATTTCTAAATATTCAATTAGTGATTTGTTTTTGTCTTTTTAAATTTTTTTCGAATTACTCTAAAACCGCATGTCTTCATATATTTTCGCAAACAAAAATTGCACTTAGTGTGTGTGTGGGGGGGGAACATATATTAAATATATGGGGAGGGGTCGAAATATTTTTGTCGAATTTTTCCTTTTAAATGATTGAAAATAATGAAACAACTAAAGATGCATTTCTCTTTTAAAACAAAACCGATTTGCATTTGTTATTGGCAAAATGCTATTTGAATATTTCATAAACAATTGAAAATAATTAACGAATTGTTATGCAAAATAAAAATGTACAGGAACAGAATAGTTAACAAAGTTCCCTCTCTATTTTAAACATGAGTTTCTAAATAACATAGTTATTATGTAGAAAATAATTTTTAACTTAAGAACGGATGTGAATGTATTCTTAACTATTCTATACGTTCTCTCTACCAAACAATGTTTATGTGTTTACACTAATCATAAATATTTGCGCGGTTATTACTACTGACAATGTCATAAATATGTAGTAGATTGATTTGTTTTAATGCAAAAAAAAACAAACAAAAAAAACGAAACAAAAACAAGATACAGATAATTATAATAGAAATACTTTTTACTAATATTGTGAGAATTTTAGACTAACACCCTTGGCTAAAAACGATATTTTCCTTTTATTTATTCGACTTTCATTTTGTTTTATGCGATTGCATATGTACACCTTGAAAATATTGCCGGAAAAAAGCACAAACAATTATTTTAAAATTTAAACTTTCGTACATTAATTTAACCTAAAATGATGAATAATCATTTCCAGGTTACTCTAACATTGTAGAAATGTTCACTAACCCGAAGTCTGACTGGCAAGGTTGTACCCCCCCCCCAAAAAAAAGCTTACAGAATTTATTTCCATGAAGAAAATAATAATTTTTGATTAGTGTTCTAAAATGCTACAATGTCTCTGAAATGAAAACTCATTTTACATCCAATTAATATTGAGGCGGATCGCCACACTAAATTATTGGTTGTTTTTTTTTTCTTTTTCTTTTTTTGCTTATCTTTCTGCCAAGTTTTTTAAGGCGTTAACGCGTAATCGTCTAAAAAATAGAATCTTGTTTTATTTTGGATGGTGACCTAGCCGAGAGACTCCATATACTACTACTACTGCTACTACTACTACTACTACTTGTAAGTTCTTATATATTATAAGTTTAAATATGAAAAAATAATAAAATGTTATAAAAATAGTCATTCTTTTTTTAATCTAGAAAACACTAAATATATTTAGAAGAGATTTTTAGAAATACACTTATATTTTAATGTTGGCAACATGTCTCGTATTCGCAAAAAGTAGGTGAACGATTGACTGATGCAACACTAGAGTTTGATACTGAGTTGACTGAAGAAATATCATGCAGATTTCAACACGTTCACAATACGCTTTTCTTACACGGTGAAATCTGCTTGATGATAATTATGATTGTCAGCTTGGTGAAGTTGAAGATATAGAAAAAGATAAATTATTTGCCGAAAGGAAGAGATTACAGTATTTTGTAAAAGCTTCAGGAAAAGACAAAATTAATGGACCTCTTGAACTTTTTACAGAGATGCTCCCTTGGGGATTCTGTCCCTAATATTGTGATCTTGCTGCGCATTTTCCTTACCCGAGCTATTAGCATTGCCAGCTGTGAGCGCTCTTTCTCGAAACTGAAGCTCAGAAGAAACTACCTTCGACCAAAAATGAGCTAGACAAGGCTTACAGACTTGGCAATCCTCTCCAGAGAGAGAGAATTTGTCGATAGAGTGAATTTTGATAGTTATTGATAATTTTGCCGAAAAAAAGCGCGAAAAGTATATTTGCAAATTTTAAACACACTTGCGATAGTTCTCTCACAAAAAAAAAAAACACTTTTAAACACACTTGCGATAGTTCTCTCACAAAAAATAAATGTATAGCCTTATTTTCAATTCATAAATACATTTATTAAAAAAAAATTTTTTCTAACTATTTTTAAAAGGATTGAAACATTATTAACAACAAATTTCTTAAATTTCTCGCTTAAACCGAGCGATTATACACACGGATTTCAAAAAGCACAGATAAAGGACGTTTTTTTTCTCTTTGGGAGGCTCGACTTTTTAATAATAACATTATGAAGGAAAAGAAAAGAAAACTACATCGGAATATCCTCTCTTTGATACAGCCATGTTATTTGGCGAAATTTTCGAATTAAACAACAACAACAAAAAAATAAATAAAAATGATTCATAACTTTTTCAGGTGTCCAAATGGTTTTTTCATTTAAATATTTATCATATTTGTTTGTGTGGCCGATTAATTTAATTTAACATTTTTTTATCATTTGAATTATGTGTTTTTGTTTTGGAAAAAAATATTTGGTTTACTTTTGTTTCATATTAACGTTTACATAATTCCCTTCAGATTAATGTTTACATACTTATTATTCAAATTATTGAAAAGAAATTGTTAAATTAAATTAAAATTTAAAAAAAGAGGAATTGTGTAAACATTAATCTAAAGGGAATTGTGTAAACATTAGTTCAATGAAAATAAATATTTTGAGGGCTTTTTGGAATTTTGAAGGTTTTAACAGGTTGTCATATGCCAGCAGCGTGGGGATGGGGGCAAAATAGGTAATCATATGCCAGTGGGGGGAGGACAGGTAATTGTAACAAATATTACGTTTTAAAATTTTGTCTCTTAGTTTCTTAGTTTTGGACGCTACTGTATATATATATATATATATATATATATATATATATATATATATATATATATATATATATATATATTAAGTAATTTATAAAATATATATTTTATAAATTACTAACTAGCTCTACCTACGTATTGAGCACTTTTGAAGTAAATACTTAATGTTTAAGCATAAATCTATACCTTCGTATATTAATTTTATGTGAGTAAATGAAGTCGTTTTATATATATATATATATATATATATATATATATATATATATATATATATATATATATATATACTAGCTGTACCCGGCCACGCGTTGCTGTGGCAGAGTTTGTTAAAATGAACACATGTGAAAGTAGAGAAAAGTTTGATTCTTTTTTTCAAGAGAATGTACAAATTATTTATTTTTTTAACAGATGTTAAGAAAATAAACAGAAAAATACTTCCATCATTAATTATGCAAAAAAATAAATAAAATGTTGATTTCATGTTTCAATATGCTTATAAATTACGATAAAACTTGCTGAGTATGCACTGTTTTATGGTTGTTGTAAAAATGGAACGGAAACTTAAATTTCGCTTCGTTTTAATCTTTCTTAATTTTTTAATTGTGCCCCCCCAAACGAATATAATCAAAACAGTAACATTCAACAATTGTACTTTATGTATATAAAACACAAAATATTTATTTAAAAAAAAAAAAAAGAAGAAGTTAATAACGAAAGGGAAATAATTCCATTTTTAAACGAAAAAGTCAGTTTGGTATATCTTTTTTGTTATTTTTTACATAAATCCAGCTTACCATTCACATTGGAAATACCGACATTTATAGGTTGTCGGGTACGTTTACAATGAATAAACACTCCAATCTAGTAGATGTATCAGAATTTTTGTAGGAATTTTTTACACCCCTATCACGAAACTGCGAATAAAATATAAAAATCTCGTAATTTCTCTTTTAAAAGTGGGTTGTTTATTTTCTTTATGGGTTATACTTCTAAAATAAACTATTAAAGTTGTTTTAAAAGTAATAGAAATATATATATATTTTTTAAAACAGTAATGAATTTTACGAACTCAATATTTTTCAATTTTTAAACTATAAAAATCTATCAAAATTTTTCTATTGATTCAATTTTTATGATATTTTCAGGGTCAATGTGAAATTTTATGCTCTTTCCAATAAACCAAATATAATATTTTGGACAAACGTTTTTTTTTAATTCACGTCCCCCCCATTTTCAAGTGTCTAGTAAAAAGTAAATAATTAATTTACGCCCCAAGTTTTATATATCACAAATTGAAGAGAAAAGGTCAATAAGTAATATATTCAAATTTAAAACAAAAAAAGTAGTGTTTTTTAGAAATTTACCTGTAAAGTTCGAAGTTTAAAACCTTTTTTTTAACCACGTTGTTTGTTTTTTTTTTAATGAAACCTTGGTCCTTGCTACTTTAATTGAAAAAAAAATTAGGGCTTGAATTACATTTTTCGAGTAGTTATAAGCTTGGAAAGACAGGGGGTAGAATAATTCACGCCTCCCATTTTGAAATGTCTATTAAAAAGTAAATAAATTATAAATTGAAGAGAAAAGGTCAATAAATAATATATTCAAATTTAAAACAAAAAAGTAGTGTTTTTTAGAAATTTACATGTAAAGTCCGAAGTTAAAACCTTTTTTTTTTTTAAACATGTTTTTTTGCTTTTTTTAAAAACATGTTTTTTTTTTATTGTTTTTTTTTTAAATGAAACCTTGGTCCTTGCTCCTTTAATTGGAAAAAAATTAGGGCTTGAGTTACATTTTTCGAGGAGTTATAAGCTTAGAAAACGGGGTGGAATTATTCACTATTTTTCACGAAATTTCTTACACACCTACCAATCTACCCATGTTAAGAACGGCTTTCGGAATAGACACCCCTAACCTTGCCAGAATACCCGAAAAGCTATAAAACTTGACGTATCGAATGTGAACGATGAGTTGGATGTAATGTAAAAATGTACCGAATTTAAAAGGGAACGAAATTCAAATTTCCGTTCCATTTTTACAACCGTAAAGCAGAGCATTCTATGCAAATTTTACCTAACTTACTGTATTAATGCTATTTTTTTAAGCAAGAAAAAAAAAACGTAAATATCCAGATACGCTACTACAGAACACCGACCACTCTAATTTGTTTTTTATATAGGTAATTGAGGTCGCTGACAACGAATCTGATAGTCAAACTTGGGGAAAATTTACCGTTTGCATGGTATTTACCCCTGAACCCACGAACTTCTTTCCACCATTTTGCAGCTTCCGTTTATGCTACGCGCATGCACGCTGTAGCATAAACGACGGCTTCACCAAGCAAACTACGTTGGGGGGGGGATTTTTTTTTTTCTAATTTTCAAAAATACATTATAGCGCTTTTTGGGTGGAAAATTTAAAATTAGCTGAAAAAGAAATAAAATAAGAAAAGGAAAGCACACCAAGTTGGAGTGGGGGGGGTAATTTATGTGTTTTTTTTTACCTGGAACATCGAATTTTCAAATTTTCCGTAGTAAGTAACGCACCGACATTTACCAATTAGAACACCATTTAACATTTTCCGAAGATTTTACTTTGTACATTGGGGTGCGCGCGCCCCAACATCTCATTCCCCCCCCCCCAAAAAAAAGCAAATTAGAGTGGTCGGTGTTCTGTAGTAGCGTATCTGGATATTTACCAAAAAAATATTTAGGTTTGGCTATAAATTCCTAAACTCATTTCACCCTAAATAATTTAGGTGACTGAAATAGGAATCTAATTGAATCTTTAATTTCCTGAATAGTATGCGAGAAATCATTTTTCTTCGAGTTATATCGAATTCATTAATACGGACTTTAGCGGCTTTTTTTTTCGTAATGTTACTGTAAAAATTATTTTTTATTGTTACAAATTACGATGCTTTAAAAAAAGCAAAAATAAATTCTTGCGTTTTTTATTTACTACTGAAAGCCATAACTTTAGTAAAGGTATTTTTTTGTTTAAACAAAATAAAAAAATTTCACTAAGAGTTAAGTAAAAATGGTTTGTTCATTATATTCTGCGATCATTATTTGAAAATTACTGCAATTTTCATTAAAATTCGTTAATTTCCTGATTTTTGGTGAATTTTTAAGTAAAGGGAGGAGTCAAAATGTGTATACACTTTGAGCGTCGGCATTCAAGCGACCACGTGGTGTTAATTTAAATTAAATTTCAATCACATGGTTACATTATCAATAATCATGTAATTAAACCCATTGAAAATTTACCGATATTGTAAACACATTCTGTTTACATTAAGCCTGTAGTGTTTTTTTTAGTGATGCAATGTTGTCAACTGAGATTTAAAAAAAAAAACCGCGAGATCAGGAGAAAGAAATGTCCAGAAAATCGCTAGATTTTTAATTTTTATCGTCTGAAATTTAAAAAAATATCAATCCCCCTCCTAAAAAAAAATCCATATTTTAACTTCCTACGATAAAAAATTATAAATATAGTATATTCAATATATAAAATGTTCCGTGTTTTCTCACTATATGTTTCTGGAATTATATTGAAGCGGTTAGCTCCCCAGAAGGCTTACATATTTTATCAGCTAGTTTTGCCTGTTTTTTTTTTTCAGAGAGGATATTTTTTTTTTTGCAGGAAACAAATCATAAACTCAAACTTTTTATAATAAAAGTTAAATTGAAATATACTGCAAATTAAACATCACAATAATGGTGCAACATATTTTGAAATTAGAAAAATAAAAAAACAAACAACTTTGTTTAGCATATTAAAAGTATTTAGGTTGGTAGATAATTAAATTCTACTGTATTGATATAATTTTTTTTTTTTTTTTTGCTGTTGTTTCTTGCTTTTTACAATTTTAGATCGTATTTTAAACTAAACTTCGGAGGTTGGAATCCCCCCCCACCCACCTAAAATGTACTTGGAAAAATCGATTTTATAGTGAGATTTAAGAATGGTTAGTCGAAAAAAGGTGAAAAACAAAACAAATAATCAATAAATAATTGTTACCAAAGGCAATAAATGCTACTTTTTTTTACTTACATGAATGAGTTTATTTTATGTTTTAAAATATTTTCAAGCGCTTTTCTTTATTTTTTAATAATCTACTGCGGGTGTGTGGGTGCCAAATATCTCCAGATTTTCTAGAATTCCCCACTAGATTGCAAACGAAATCTCCAGATCTAGCAGGAAAACCGCTAAATTGTAACACTGGTCACGTGACAGGAAGCGGTAATAAATAATTGTCCCTAATTAAAAAAAAAATGGCCTCTCGGTACAAAGAAAAACATCTATTTATAATAGAAAAATTAAGTATAATGTTATAATTAAAAAGAAATCTATAAAAACACACATGGATATAGTAAACATATTATACCAAAACGTGGAAGCCATCCGTCCAGTGGTTTTTTAGACTATTAATTCCGAACGAACCAAGAGTTACATTACAATAGGTTGACATACTAGCTGTACCCGGCCACGCGTTGCTGTGGCACAGTTTGTTAAAATGGAACACATGTTAAAGTAGAGAAGTGTTTGATTCTTTTTTTCAAGAGAATGTACAAATTAGTTATTTTTTTAAACAGATGTTAAGAAAATAAACAGAAAAATGCTTCCATGCAAAAAAATAAATAAAATGTTGATTTAGTGTTTCAATATGCTTATAAATTACGATAAAACTTGCTGAGTATGCACTGTTTTACGGTTGTTGTAAAAATGGAACGGAAACTTAAATTTCGCTTCATTTTAATCTTTCTTAATTTTTTAATTGTGCCCCCCAAACGATTATAATCAAAACAGTAACATTCAACAATTGTACTTTATGTATATAAAACACAAAATATTTATTAAAAAAAAAAAAGTTAAAAATAAGTTAATAACGAAAGGGAAATAATTCCATTTTTAAACGAAAAAGTCAGTTTACCTAACTTACTGTATTAATGCTATTTTTTTTTAAGCAAGAAAAAAAAAACGTAAATATCCAGATACGCTACTACAGAACACCGACCACTCTAATTTGTTTTTGTATAGGTAATTGAGGTCGCTGACAACGAATCTGATAGTCAAACTTGGGGAAAATTTACCGTTTGCATGGTATTTACCCCTGAACCCACGAACTTCTTTCCACCATTTTGCAGCTTCCGTTTATGCTACGCGCATGCACGCTGTAGCATAAACGACGGCTTCACCAAGCAAACTACGTTGGGGAGAGGGGATTTTTTTTCCAGGACATAGAATTTTCTAATTTTCTAATATAATGTATTATAGCGCTTTTTGGGTGGAAAATTTAAAATTAGCTGAAAAAGAAATAAAATAAGAAAAGGAAAGCACACCAAGTTGGAGTGGAGGGGTTTATTTATCTGTTTTTTTTTTTTTTACCTGGAACATCGAATTTTCAAATTTTCCGTAGTAAGTAACGCACCGACATTTACCAATTAGAACACCATTTAACATTTTCCGAAGATTTTACTTTGTACATTGCGCCCCAACATCACATCCCCCCCTCAAACAAATTAGAGTGGTCGGTGGGGTTTGTATTACTGTACACATAGATTCGAAAAAGTTGTCAAAAAACAAATATATAACAAATAAATGTTATCAAAGGCAAGATAAGTTACTTTTCTACCAAACTGGATATATTTTTCGTGTTTTTATTCAATGTAATATATTGGGTTTGTATTACTGTACACATAGATTCGAAAAAGTTGTCAAAAAACAAATATATAACAAATAAATGTTATCAAAGGCAAGATAAGTTACTTTTCTACCAAACTGGATATATTTTTCGTGTTTTTATTCAATGTAACATGTTTATTCAGCTCGAAAAACATACAGTGTTTACCGATGTATTGGAAAATTCAAGATTGCGTCTGATTTTCTCTTTAACACGGTAAGTTTGGGAAAAGGTGTTATAAATAAAGAACTAGATAAAATACTGTTAAAATCTCGCTCAATATATGTTACCGTGACATAGGTTGACATATATTCGGCGGGTTTTTAATAGTATTTTGTATAGTTTTTTATTTATAACACCTTTTCCCAAACTTACCGTGTTAAAGAGAGAACCAGACGCCATCTTGAATTTTCCAAGTCATCGGTAAACACTGTATGTTTTTCGAGCTGAATAAATATGTTGGGTTTGTATTACTGTACACATAGATTCGAAAACGTTGTCAAAAAACAAATATATAACAAATAAATGTTATCAAAGGCGAGATAAGTTACTTTTCTACCAAACTGGATATATTTTTCGTGTTTTTATTCAATGTAACATGTTTATTCAGCTCGAAAACCATACAGTGTTTACCGATGTATTGGAACATTCAAGATGGAGTCTGATTCTCTCTTTAACACGGTAAGTTTGGGAAAAGATGTTATAAATAAAAAACCGGATAAAATACTGTTAGAAACTCGCTCAATACATGTTACTGTTACATAGGTTGACATATATTCGGCGGGTTTTTAATAGCATTTTGTGTAGTTTTTTATTTATAACACCTTTTTCCAAACTGACGGTGTTAAAGAGGGTGTGAGACGCCATCTTGAATTTTCAAATACATCGGTAAACACTGTATGTTTTTCGAGCTGAATAAATATGTTACATTGAATAAAAACACGAAAAATATATCCAGTTTGGCAGAAAAGTAACTTATCTTGCCTTTGATAACATTTATTTGTTATATATTTGTTCCCCCCCCCCAAACAAATTAGAGTGGTCGGTGTTCTGTAGTAGCGTATCTGGATATTTACAAAAAAAAATATTTAGGTTTGGCTATAAATTCCTAAACTCATTTCACCTTAAATAACTTAGGTGACTGAAGTAGGAATCTAATTGAATCTTTAATTTCCTGAATAGTATCCGATAATTCATTTTTCTTCGAGTTATATCGAATACATTAATACGGACTGTAATGAAAAATAAAGACCTTTTAAGATATTAGAAAGGTTTTATTCAACATAAAATTTAGCAGGTACAACAACATGGTCGGTAACGAACGACTAAGCTGGGAAACGGCGCCAATTTATTTCTATTTGTAAACATCTGGTGCGCATGCGCACTAGCGCTCTAAACTCGCAACACTCTCCACCACATTTTATTTATATTTCGGGTTGCAGGTGATCTTCCTTCCCCTTTTTTGTTGCTTCTGGAAGAAATTTGAAAACGCCCTTCTTCGAGTCAGACTGTTGCTGCTGCTCTTCTATTTCTAAACACTTTGTTTTGTCGACTGAAGAGAAAGACTCTCCATTTGGTGAGGTATTATTCTTTGGGGTTTCCTGTTGATCAATCAACTCTGGTTCGCGGATGTTTGATGGAGTAGTAGAATCTGGTGATGTACCATGATCAGGGGAGACAGGAGATTCCAAGTTTGTAGAGGAGGGGTCAGTGACAGGAGTGGGGGCTAGGTCTTCTGTTGAGACTGTTGACTGACGGCCGTCAGGGAAACGAATTCTGGCAAAATTGGGAGTTGCAGATATATCTACTGGTTCCACTAGGGGATCTGACTTGTGTTGGCGGACAAACTTCCTAAGGAGGGCCGGTCCTCCTTGCAGCCACTCGGGTAAGGTATATCCGGTGCCCGACCTTCTGGAAAAGTTAAACATTCTCTCGTGTGGGGTTGAGTTAGTTGCTGTACAAAGTAGCGATCGAATAGAGTGCAAAGCTATGTCGAGTACTTCATGCCAGTGACGTTCGTCCGTGGAAGATGCTAAGCGCAGGTGCGCTTAGCATCTTCCACGGAGAATGGTAGATTCTTCTGCCTCACAAAGTGATAGAGTCTCGCTACTCCAGGATGACAAAGTGCTGCGTGCAGGTCCTTTAGTGATAATGAGCGCGAAGCAGAGCATGATCGAGAAAGGGTATCTACAGAGTTATTAAGAGAACCTGGTCTATATACTATCTCATAAGAATAGTTTGAAAGTTCAAGTCTCATCCGAAGCAGCTTATCGTTTTTAATTTGGTGTCTGCGTGTTGAACATAAATGATGCAGCCTGTTGGTCAGTAATAATGGTAAAGTGTCGACCGAGTAAGAGGTCACGCCATTTACGCACAGATTCTACAATGGCTGCAGATTCACGTTCTACTGCTGAATGTCGACGCTATGACTGCGTTAGGGTTCTGGAAAAATATGCTACTGGACGTCCATTCTGGGAAAGGCAGGCTGCTAATGCTGTCGCAGATGCATCAGTTTCTATCGTAAAAGGAACTTCGTCCTCAATGGCTGCAACCGAAGCCTTGCAAATTTCATCTTTCATGGCTTGAAATTGATTTTTGAGTTTCTCAGTGATAGGAAAGGACGTAATGTTATATAAAGGTGAAATCCGATCTGAGAAATTCTCTATCCATGGTGAATAGTATGAGAAGAGACCTAGAGCCCGCCTGAGTGACTTACTGCAGTTCGGAATCGGTAATTCTTTTAGTGGTGTAAGTCTGTCTGGATCAGGACTGATTGTTCCATTTTCCAATAAGTGCCCTAGAAACTTTAGTTTGGTTATACCATATTCACATTTTACAGGGTTTAGTTGCAAGTTAAGACGGTTGATAACCTTTCTAAAAGCTTCCATATTTTCGTTTAATTCTTTATTAGTTTTTCCTCCGATGACAATGTCATCAATGTAGGCAAATGTACCTTGGAGTTCATGTTCTTGAATCAGATTATGCATAATACGTTGAAACACAGCTACTGAGTTCGTTAGCCCAAAAGGTAACCTAGAAAACTCGTATAGTCCTCCGTCAGCTTCAAATGCTGTGTAAATTCTCTCGTCTCTACGTATAGGGCATTGATAATATGCAGACTTCAGGTCCCACTTATTGAAAATTTTGTACTGTGATAGTTGGCATATGATATCCGGAATTTTGGGAAGCGGAAAAGCATCCAAAAGTGTAAACCAATTTATAGTTGCAGAATAGTCAACGACCATGCGACGCTTATGTCTTTCATTTCTAGTTACTAGTACTTGGGCTCTCCATGGGGAATTCGATTTGATTATGATACCTTCTTTTAATAATTTTTGAATCTCATTCCGGATAAATTCGCAGTCCGATGCTGAGTAGTTTCTGCTTTTTGTTGCGATGGGTTTACAATTCTTTGCTAAATTAGCAAAAAGAGACGGTGGATCGATTTTCATCTGAGTGACGTTACAAATCTGTAAAGATGATATCTTTCCGTTATAACGGAATTCCACCCGGTTATGCAATTGCATGAACTCTTGTCCTAATATAATTGGAGCACACAAGTTGGGAAGGATAGATAGACGCATATTAGTGTAAATTTGTCCATTAACAGCGATGGACGCAACACAGTGCCCTAAGGTTTTGCTCGTGAGATTCGAGGAAGCTATGCTTACCGTATCATTAGAAGGTAATATACTAAGGCCGAGTGATCTCACGATGTTCATTCGTATAAAGTTATGAGTGCTTCCACTGTCTACCATAGCTTTCAAACAGGTACTATTAATTGTTGCATTTACTACAGAATATTGTGTGCATGGAGTGCATTGGGATGACGCAGTGAGGGCAATATATGCAGAACTAGTCCTGGTATTATAAGTTGTTTGTTTTATTTTAGATCGGCAGACTTTAGAGAAGTGGCCCCTCTTTCCACATTTAAGGCAGTCAGCATTCCGAGCTGGGCAAATATTTCGAGAATGATTTTCTCGTCCACAGAATTGGCATCTGGCGAAGTGAGTCGCCTGATTATTTCTGGAAACAGCAGCACATTCATTAGTTAGTTCCAAACTAGAGTTATTTTCAGATTCATCTGCATGAATAGATGCCTTTGCTACAATTGATGTGTCATAAGCTGCTGCATTATGTTGGGCCATTTCTAGACTTCGTGCAGTTGCTACGGCATGATCTAGGTTAATTTCAAAACTTTCAAGTAATCTCTGCCTAATAGTTGAGGAAGTGAGATCTGTGATAAATGCGTCACGTATCGCTAGCTCCGCATGTTGAGAAGCAGTAACATCTTCAAATTTACAATCCTTAGAAATATTCTTTAGTTTTAGGAGAAACTGATCAATAGATTCACCTTGATTTTGTTTCCTAGTGGCGAGAAGGTGACGAGCAAACACAGAATTTACCGGTTTTACATAGGTTGCTTGAAGGATGCTAATAGCCCTCTCGAATGTTGAACAGTGAGATATAAGAGAATAGACCTTCGGTGAGATGAAATTAATCAGAATACTTAACTTATCGGAGGATTTTGAGGATGAGCGACTGTGAGAGAGTCGATGCAGTTGATGAGGGTACGATACCAATGATTCCATTCGTCAGCGGTTGTATCTGACGATCCTTCGAATTTACCAGGTCTCAGTATAGCATCCATTGTTGCTGTTAATTTTTAATTTTATGTTGAATAAATTGTAATGAAAAATAAAGACCTTTTAAGATATTAGAAAGGTTTTATTCAACATAAAATTCAGCAGGTACAACAACATGGTCGGTAACGAACGACTAAGCTGGGAAAAGGCGCCAATTTCGTTCTATTTGTAAATATCTGGTGCGCATGCGCACTAGCGCTCTAAACTCACAACACGGACTTTAGGGGCTTTTTTCGTAATGTTACTGTAAAAATTATTTTTTATTGTTACAAATTACGATGCTTTAAAAAAAGCAAAAATAAATTTTTGCGTTTTTTTATTTACTACTGAAAGCCATAACTTTAGTAAAGGTATTTTTTGTTTAAACAAAATAAAACATTTTCACTAAGAGTTAAGTAAAAATAATTAGTTCATTATATTCTGCGATCATTATTTGAAAATACTGCAATTTTCATTAAAATTCGTTAATTTCCTGATTTTTGGTGAATTTTTAAGTAAAGGGAGGAGTTAAAATGTGTATACACTTTGAGCGTCGGCATTCATTTTGCGACCACGTGTGGTTAATTTAAATATCCAGTTTGGCAGAAAAGTAACTTATCTTGCCTTTGATAACATTTATTTGTTATATATTTGTTTTTTGACAACTTTTTCGAATCTATGTGTACAGTAATACAAACCCAAACTTCGGAGGTTGGAATCCCCCCCCACCTAAAATATACTTGGAAAAATCGATTTTATAGTGAGATTTAAGAATGGTTAGTCGAAAAAAAGGTGAAAAACAAAACAAATAATCAATAAATAATTGTTACCAGAGGCAATAAATGCTACTTTTTTTTTTTTTTTACTTACATTGAATATTTTCAAGCGCTTTTCTTTATTTTTTAATAATCTAATGCGGGTGTGTGGGTGCCAAATACCTCCAGATTTTCTAGATTTTCCCGCTAGATTGTAACCGAAATCTCCAGATATAGCAGGAAAACTGCTAAATTGTAACACTGGTCACGTGACAGGAAGCGGTAATAAATAATTGTCCCTAAATAAAAAAAATAGCCTCTCGGTACAAAGAAATCCACCTATTTATCATAGAAAAATTAAGTATAATATTATAATTAAAAAGAAATATATAAAAACACACATGGATATAGTAAACATATTATACCAAAACGTGGAAGCCGTCCGTCCAGTGGTTTTTTAGACAATTAATTCCGAACGAACCAACATTTACATTTTTATATATATATATATATATATATATATATATATATATATATATATATATATATATATATATATATATATATATGCCTTTTTAGATAATGGCATTAAAGATAAGTTCCTTACATTGGTTTGTAGAATGTGCCAACTTTTTTTTTTTTTTTAAATTCCTGAAAAAAAAAACTTTCACCTAACAATTTATGGTAAAGAATTCACCTTTTCTTGGGAAAAAACAACAACTTTTATTGATAAAAAAATTGCAAAAATAATAAAATAAATAAACAATACATGCAATTTTTTTATGAGGAATGTGTTCCATTTTAACAAACTGAGCCACAGAAACGCGTGACCGGGTATGCCTAGTAATAAATAAAATCTTTCATTGAGTAAGTCCAAATATTTGAAAGTTCTATATTTTTTTCTAAAGTCGGTTTGAAAATTATTCACCACGTGGCTTAATGAAATTAGCCGTGACTGAGCGTTATATATTAAAATTGATTGTTTCTTTTTAGAATTATAAACAAATAATTTTTATATGAGAATATTTGTCAAAATGTTTTGTTTTTTTTAAATAATAAATAAAACCTTTCATTGAGTATGTCCAAATATTTGAACGTTCGGGTTTGTTTTACTGTACACATAGATTCGAAAAAGTTGCCACAAAACAAATATAGAACAAATAAATGTTATCAAAGGCAAGATAAGTTACTTTTCAACCCAACTGGATATGTTTTTAGTTTTTATATTTAATGTAACATGTTTATTCAGCTCGAAAAAAAACATACATTGTTTACCGATGAATTGGAAAATTCAAAATAGCGGCCGACTCTCTCGGAGACGTTAAGTTTGGGAAAATGAGTTATAATTAAAAAACCAGTCAAAATACTGTTAAAAACTCGCCGAATATATGTCAGCCTATGTCACGGTAACATATATTGAGCGAGTTCCTAACAGTATTTTGTCTGTTTTTTATTTATAACTCATTTTCTGAAACTTACCGCCTCAAAGAGAGAGTCGCCAGTCGGCTGCCATTTAAAATTTTTCAATACACTGAGCTGAATAAACATGTTACATTAAATATAAACATTAAAAACATATCCAGTTAGGTAGAAAAATAACTTATCTTGCCTTTGATAACATTTATTTATTCTATATTTGTTTTGTGACAACTTTTTCGAATCTATGTGTACAGTAATACAAATTCGAAAGTTCTATATTTTTTTCTAAAGTCGGTTGGAAAATTATTCACCACGCAGCTATTAATGAAATTAGCCATGACTTAGCGTTATATATTAAAATTGTTTCTTTTTAGAATTATAAACAAATAATTTTTACATGAGAATATTTTTCAAAAATATATTTTTAAAATTTATTTACTTGCCTTCCCACGAGGGCACAGTTAGACACAAGGTCGGGTTTTAATGTGGGAGGGAGGGTCGGAAACACTTTCTCTCTTCCCACTCCCTCTCTCAGTTCTACCTCCCCTCTTGCCGCCTTTTGGCGCCAAAGTCGGTTCCCCACTTTGGACGCCGTCTCCACGACACTCTTTTCAGTGTTTTTTTAAAAGAAGAGGGAACCAAAACGGACACCCCCATCCCGGGGGGGGGGGGCACTAGTATAGATACCCTCAGTCAGGGGCCACCAATCAGGGGCGTATCTAGGGTATGGCAGGCATGGCCCGTGCCATGGGCGCCACTCTGACATGGGCGCAAAAATTGCTTGACAAAAAATTAAAATTAGTAGTTAGGTATATCAAAGGTATAAATTATTAAGAAGGGGCGCACATTCAAACTTTGCCATGGGCGCCATTTTACATAGGTACGCCACTGCCACCAATATGGATACCCCCAGCCAGAGGGCTACTGCTCCCCAAGAGGACGACTCCCCAACAGGAAAAGCAAAAACAACCACTGACGGAGCGTACCACCCGGATATGACAGCATTGGACGCTCCCCAGGTGGGGGAAAATTTACCAACAACTCCCCCCGAGGACGACTCCACCCAAAGGGGAGCAAAACCAAAATCGGTCGTAGCATCTCACTCCGACCACAAAAAGGAGGAGGTGCCAGGCCAAAAGGAAAATAAAGGGGACAGCGCTCCCCAGGAGGGCTGAGAAAATGAGGGGGCATACCGCCTGAACCTCACAAATGAGGAAGGGGCAGATGGCCTCAAAGTAAACAAAAAAGATCATGCTCCCCAAGAGGCCGACTCCCCAAAACGAGAAGCTGCTCCCAAAAAAGACTCTAACCAAGGAGAGTAAAGCTCAAAAGACACTGAAAAGGGAGCTGCCCCCCCCCCCAAAAAAAATGCGACACTCCCACAAAAGGACAGACTAAGAAATCTGGGGAGGCAGGAAGCGTCGCCAATAAACAGGCAGGGGCGACCTCCATAAAAGACCAAAAACGGGCTAACCCCACCAAAGACCCATACCAACACCAACACCACCAAGAGGGTCTGCGTGGGGGAAGACCGTAGAAAAACAACTGTCCCCTCAAGAGTATATATACCTGTACCTGACAAAGTACAGACGATATACCGAGGGGGCAGATATAAAATATACCGGGTGCCTTGGAGGCGATTGAGGGCAGAGTCCTGTCCTTCGCCATTTCCGATATACCGGAAAACCGCCTCCTGGGGATGAAGAAGGAAGACATGGTGGGGCTCCTCCACAAACTTAACATCCCGGTACTATACCTGTACCAGAGGAGCTTTGCCGTGTGGGACATCCTCCTACCCACCAAGGATGATGCGGAGAGACTCTGCCTCCAAGAAATAAAGCATGGGAGAGTCAAACTAATACCCAAATACCAGGGCAAGAGAAGGAGTCGGGTGCAGGTATTTAATGTGCCAACCCAAATACCTGTGGAACAGTTAGGAGGCCTCTTCAGCCAGTATGGTGAGGTGGAACAGGTGACCCCCGTACGGTCAGAAACTGAGACTCACCTGGGCTGCTACACAATAGCAATGAGGCTGAAGAGGGAGAATGTTCGGGCGATACCAGCGCTACTGACATACAAGGACACCATCATAACGGTAGTGGTGGAGGGCCGTCGTTCGCACTTCTGGTTCTGTCAAAAGCAGGGCCACATGGCTAGGAGCTGCCCCCAAATGGTAACCCCTAATCAAACGACCCAAAAGGTGATCACAATCCCTGAGACAGCGCCTGCGCCAAAACAGGTGGCAACAACCCCTGCAACCGCGGCACCAACCCCAGCTCCAAGGAAGACCCAAACCACCCAGGAGGCCAAGGGGGAGGAATGGAGCATGGTAGTGAGACAAAAACGAAAGCACATAATCCCTTCTGCCACCGTCCCACCACCAGCCCAAAAATCAAGGCAGCAGCCTCTGCAAATGCAGCAACAACAACAGCCACCACAGCCGATGCCGCAGAAACAGCTGCAGCAACAACTACTGCAGCAGCAAAAGCAGCAAGTGCAGCAGAAGCAGGAGCAGCAATGACACCAGCGAGAGCAGCAGCAACATAAACAGCCGCAGCAGCAACTAGAAGAGCAGACACAACCAACAGTCCCCACACCAATCGAGACAGGGATCAAGCGGAGAAAAGACTGCTCCTCTGAGGATGAATCTGCAAGTGAGAGGGGGAAGAACTGAACCTTACGTCTCCCCGGTTCATTTAAAAGACTAAAAAAGAAAAACAAAAGAAGAAAAGGGGAAGAAAAGGTGACCCCCACTCCCTGTGAACATACACCACCCCTAACAACAAAATCCACTTCCACCCCCAAACCAGACACTGCACCAACACCAGAAACCACACCAACACCAGACACCACACCAACACAAGACACCGCACCAACAACAAACATGGCACCAACACCAGACACCACACTAACACCAGACACTGCACCAACACCAGATACCACACCAACGCCAGACATCGCACCAACACCAGACACTACACCAGCACCATCACCAGGCACATGACAAACACCCGTCCTCATACCAATGCAAACTGAGCCACCACCCCAAAAAGAAAAGGAAAAGAATGAACCGAGGGAGGGGAGAGACTCCTCTGCCTCTCACAGACGAACCAAATTAAAAGTCCTTGCCTCCGAGGAACTATGTTATGTAGACCCTCTATCTGTGGCAACAGACATTTCCCATCGGCAGAAGAAAAACTTAAAACATTTGCTTGATTACAAACATATAGAGAGGAAAGATGTAAATATCCCCCAAAATTTGCCAGACGCCCCACTCCTAATAACTTTTGTCAGAACTCCAGAGGCCTGCAAGACCAACTTGTGGCCGCTGAAGGGGCGTTTCCGGGAATTGAACTGTTGAAGAAAAATGACCCTTCTCCTGACGAACTGTCAAAACAATGCAAGGGAAGGGTCCCAGTGTTGGTCTATCCGTCACTCTACAGGGCCATAAAATTAATTTATCTTTTGGAGGTTAGCGGCATTGCAAAAGGTCAGGATATGAAAAACCTGACCACCTTGAGCATGGCACATAATGTTGGTGTCCTCTACCTGGCTGACTTCGAAGCTGAGTGTAATACACCCTAAGGTAGGTACCATGGCTTTGAATTTGGCTAGTTTGAATGCGAGGAGCTTGAGATCATCGGGCCGGACGGTTCGCCTCTGGCACGACCTCTTGTCCCTGGGAGTGGATGTGGCTGCGATTCAGGAGACTCATTTTGTTTCCTCTGTGGACCGTCAGGTGCTGGCTTGAGATTTTGAGGTTTTCTCAGCATATGGCAGCCCGCGGTGGAAGGGAGTTTCCGTGCTGGTTAAATGTACCCTGTCGGTGATGGTCGACGTTGTTCATAGGGATGCGGTGGGTAGGCTCGTTGTGGCCGATGTTGATGTAAAAGATTCTGTGTTTCGGGTGATCACGGTTCATGCGCATAGCACTGCTCGTGAGAGGGTCTTATTCTTCAGTCAGCTTGACGCGTTTGTAGATTGTTGGAAGCGGGTAGTGCTAATGGGGAATTGGAACACCATCTGAGACCCCGAGATAGATAAGGTAGGAGGCGATGCTAGAGGATCGGAGAGGTGTGAGTCCAGCCTGGCTGATCTGATGGCTAGATGCGGTCTGGTCGACAAGTTTCGGGTCGAGCATCCGGGGCGGGAGATGTGGACGTGGACTAATAGCATTTCCTCCTATCCAAACACTTACTTGGGCAGGATGTTAGTTAGGAGAGGCGAAGTAAACTTCTTATCTTGTCCCATGTTCACTTGGCTAGGTCAGACGGACCATAAACTAGTTATGGCCCGGCTGAAGCTAGGAAATAGGCCTAAGTTAGTGGCACACTGGAAGTTAAACACCTCCTTTCTGGAGATACAAGACTTCCAAGAGAAGCTAATAGAATTAATTCAAAAAGCACTAGTGGGAGCGGTTACCGGAAGTCTAAAAGCCAAAATTAGAACCTTCTCCATCAAGTATGCCCAGCGCCTTGCACTAGATAAGGCCAAGACGAAGAAGAAGTTAGAGCAGAACTAGCCCAGGCTACGGGAGAGGGTGATAGGGTTAGTCAGGAACTAGCTAAGCAGAACCTTCTGCGTGAGAATAGCGAGCGTTATGAAGGTCAAGTAGTCAGAGCTAGGCTTACGAAGGTAGGCAATGAAGCAGTCAACATTGACGCGTGTCGTGAAATTTCTAGGCATGGCTCGGACAAGTATATTGCAAAGGTAAGACATCTGGATGGACGCACCCTGGAATCTGCAAGGGTTTTCGAGAACATTTCAAGGAGCATTTTATGCAGCAGCCCGATCTTCCAGTCCTTGAGTTTAGCGACTATTTGGCTGACTCTCCCTGCCTCGAAGTGGCTAGAGCAGCTAGTTGCGAGGGCCAGGTGACGGAGCGGGAGGTTTTTACTGCGCTGAAGCAGGTCAGCTGTGACAGATCGCCGGGGCTTATGGTCTGCCATACGAATTGTATTTGAGGCTGTCTGACGGATGTGTTCAACCATTGTTTTGCTCAAGTCACCAAGGGAGTGATCACATTGCTGAGGAAATACGACAAGCATAGTGGGGAAGAGTTAGACGATTACAGGCCCATAACTCCTAAACACAGAGTTGAAGATTTTGGCCCAGTCAAATCAACTGCAGGTTGTTATCTACGAGTTGGTTGAACTGGAACAGAACTACGCTGTGAAGGGGAGATCGATTCAGAACAACTTGCTCCTAATCTGCACGATCCTAGAGGGAGGGATAGATGACGACATGGAAGCCGCGCTGATCAACTTAGATCAGTCCAAAGCTTTTGATAGGGTCGGCCATCGTTTCTTGGCATCTGTCTTAGAGGCCGCTGGTTTTAAACTGGACTTCTGCAAGTGGATCTCCGTGATATATCGACAGCCCACAGCCATTGTGCAATTCAACGGGAAGTGCTCAAAACCATTTGTTATCTCTCGGTCGGTTCGTCAGGGTTGTCCGCTGTCACCCCTACTCTATGTCCTGGCTTTGGAGCCCCTGCTCCGCAAGTTGAGACGTGGGGAGGCAAATTCGGTCCTGCGCTGAATTACACTACCTGGTGGCTCAGCTGCCAAGGTATCTGCGTTCACCGATGATGTCACGGTCTTTGTGTCGAGCTTCAGAGACATCAAGATCGTGTTGGAGGCACTCGCTCAGTACAAAAGAATTACAGGGACCAAGATAAACCGCAGCAAGTCGGTAGGACTGCGGTTGGGCGCCTGGAGTGGCAACGCAAACCTCCCGGCGCCTTTCAGCTGGATGGATGTCCCGGTTCGGATCCTCGGCATGTGGTTTGGACCGGGTCTCCAGCTTGACAAAAATTGGTTGGAGGTACGGTCAAAGGTGGAGGCTGCAGTCAATTCGTGGCTTCCTAGAAAACTTTCCTTAAAGGGTAGAGCTGAGGAGTGCGCCACTTACGTCTTTCCTCTCATTCTTTACCGACTGGCCATACTTCCCCTGCCTGCACAACACCTAATAGCTCTTGTCAAGCTCTTGTCCTCGCTTCTTTGGGATAGAGGAAGACACTGGGTGAGCAAGCAGGTCTGTATTCAACATCCATGTGAGGTAGGCAAGGAAATGCTAGACTTGAAGTGTCATCGAGACGCTGAGAGGCTGGCCTTCCTGAACCACTATATGCAAGATGACCAACCGTGGCACCCCATGGTTACTGCCGCCTTCCCTGACCTCATTCTCAACCATTCTATCGAGAGCCGTCGCAGGCCGCCGGGAGAATCTGTCTATGCGCACGTTTGGGTTGGCAGCAGAGTGAGATACACTCTGCATGGAGCTTGGCACCAGGTTCGAGTCATCTGAACAATTCAGAGTTCTCTCTGACCTGGCGATTGGCCCGAAATGCACTTCCACTCAACAACATACAATGCAGTTCCGGGTTTTTGGAATCACCTGATTGTCCCCGTTGTAGGACAATGGCCGTAGAAATGACTGATCATGCTTTCTTCGATTGCCGCAAACTCCGCCGGTACTGGTCGTATGTCAGCGAGGTTATGGCTCGCATCAATCCTCAGCATCCTCGCCCAATTACCATATCCAATGTCGTGGACAACGTGAGGATGCCGTGGGACCGGGAAAGACAAATGATCTACGTTACGATCCTGGCCATGGCAAGAATGGTGATTTGGACGTCACGTCTGCAAGTTGGCGGGGGGGGGGTTGTCTTTTTCTGATCAGGATCTGATCGCTTTCTTTAAACACCAATTACGGGTGAAGATCAGATGTGATAGAAGAAGGCTGTATCGCTTGCCATTTGACAGAAGATGGATACATGTAGCATTTTGACAGAAGATGGATACATGTAGCAAGTCTGTGTGTATGAAGAGGAGCCAAATTTGAATACGTGTTCCCCGCCTAGGTGTGGAACATGCAGTTCCGCAAAGTAAAATTAAACAAGTAGCCTCTCAGCTAGCTGAGTGTGTGTTCCATGCCTCCCCGATTAGGAAGCCCCCAAGATCCCCACCCCCTTCTTCTTGCAACTTTTGTTTTCACCCCCTCCTCTAAATTTCACCCCCTCCTCTAAATTTCACCCATCTTGGAGAGAAGAAATATAAACTAACCTCCATTCATTACCCACAAAATTTTCTTTTCTCTAGTCACCCCCATCTAAAGGGCATCCCCACTTAGAGTCTGACCCGCAGAAGCGTGGTTCCTTTTACAAACCTAGTGGAAGGAGCAGTCTATCAACTAGACGGGGTTGGGAGGGTCCTGCTAATCACTTCCTTCCCCCTCCCCCGCCCTCGACACAAATGAATTATTGTACCATTTTTATTGTTATCTTTTTTGTTTTTACACATCAATAAAAAATGTTTTAAAAAGTTAAGTAGGACGTCCCCCAGTATGAAAGGGTGAATGCGGTATTATGGTGAAAGAAAATACTAGCTGGGAGAAACTTTTGATCTTGTTTAGTTCTGGGGTGACAAGGATGACCAACGACGCCCACAATCCATGTTGAGTTGGCCAAGTTTTTTGTTCATTGTTGATTTTCAATGTATTTTTAACATGAATAAAGGATTTAATATCTCAAAGTGTAGTATCTGTTCTGGCAGATACTGCAATCAAAGATCATCTGTGGGGGCAACCATTTGGTCCCCATTTCCCCTTCACTCCTCACATAAAGTCGGCCTTATGCCTAATTTGGTCGTTGGGGGAGCAAATAAATACCCAGTTCCTGGCAATCGCGCCGGTTCTTGGCCTTCGGGCTCGGATCAAAGTGTAGTATCTGTTTTGGCAGATACTGCAAGCAAAGACCATATAAGACCTTGGTCAATGTAGGGGCAACCCTTCATACCAATTTTCACTATCCAGCTCCCCTACTCCCCAGGAAGCTTGTCCCCATTTCCTATTCACTCCTCACATTAAAAATTAGCCTTGTGCCTAATTTGCTTGTTGCCAAATAAATACCCAGTTCCCAGCAAACACACGGAGGAACGTCCAGAAGCAATCAGCTTTGATCAATATGGGGCCAAACTCCTTATATCAGACAATTGCTATTCAATCTGGACAATGGGGAGCTGGTTTCTCCCTCCCCAACATTTTGGGGAAACAACCAGCCAAAGTTGAGTAAACAAACCCAAAAGCTGCCCTGCAGTAAAAGTTAACTCCGCTATTTCTATTTGACCTCTTTAATAGAAGTAGCAGAGTTAACTTTTTTTAATACTTAAATAAATAAATTCAAACGTGTTTCAGTTGCTCTTTGTTGGCCGAGTGGGTAACGTGTCAGGTTTTTTGCACACTTTCTTTTCCACCTTCCCCTCAAGGCTTCGAGTTCGTTTTTTTTTAAGCCGAAACACCCGGGCAACGATTTTTTTAAAGAAGTTTTAACATTGTTTTTTTTTCATATATATATAATATTTAAACAGGGTTCTTACTTTGCTTATTCTTCTGTTTTGATTCCACCCGCCCAACACACATACCTCTAAACACCTGGGCAATGCCGGGTACCCCCGATAGTCTATATATATATAAAAGCAAAAATATATGTATGTATGTATGTTTGTGTGTCTGCTAAAAACTTTTGACCGACGGAACAAAAATTCGCAAACTTTAAAGCCCCATCCTCTGGACGACAAATATCGAAAAATTAGCCCAAAAGAACCACCAGAAGTGCGTCAACTGAACGATTTTCTGCAGGGGAGGGGGCCAAAAACGTTTTAATGATATTAATACGTAATTTAATAAACGCTGAGTCATGTCACGTAACCCTAACGTAAGCAAACTGTAATGGCCATATGTATATAAAAACATTGTTGTTATCGATAAAAAAAAATATAACCCTAATAAAAATTAAACGATAAATTTCTACGCTATGACAACGTTACCAAAGTTATTAGCAAATTACAAATAGTAAAATCCGAGACTTAAACCAAAAATAATACGCAAAAATGATATGTAAATAAAAAAAATTATGCTTAAAAATATTAGGCTTGAGACGATCGACGCCCGTTTGCACGACAAAACAAAACAAAAAAAAACGGCCATTTTCTTTTTTATATTAGTAACACTACGACCTAATTCTATTGAGAGGGAGGAAGGTGGGAGGCAGGAAGTGGGAGGCATATTACGAGTTATTCAACCTATTTTAATATAATACGAAATGAGAGTTAATGAATTTGGTGATATATATATATATATATATATATATATATATATATATATATATATATATATATATATATATATATATATAGAGAGAGAGAGAGAGAGAGAGAGAGAGAGAGAAAGAGAGAGAGAGAGAGACACGCCGACAAAGAGAGAGCGAAAGACAGAGAGAGAGAGAGAGAGAGAGAGAGAGAGAGAGAGAGAGAGAGATGTCTAGACAGGAAACGAGATTCGTTTTACTGTGTTTTAAAATGTAAATAAACATATAAGAGTGATTGTATTTGATCACATCCCAGGCCTATACCCTCCTTATTTTCGAGTAACGTTTGTTTCTACAAAAATGATGAGACCGCTTGAATTCTAGGAACAGATACTACACTTTGAGATATTAAATCTTTTATTCATGTTAAAAAATACAGTAAAATTAACGGTGAACAAAAAACTTAGGCACATGGCCAACTCAAAAGGGGGGAATTTTGGGGGTCGTTGGTCATCCTTGTCACTCCAGAACTAAACAAAGTCAAAAGTTTCTCCCAGCTAGTATCTTCTTTCACCATAATACCGCATTCACCCTTTCATATTGGGGGACGTCCTAGTAACTCCCAATTTTTAAAACATTTTTTATTGACGTGTAAAAACAAAAAAGATAACAATAAAATGGTAACAATAATTCATTTGTGTCGAGGGAGGGGGAAGAAAAAACAAAAGGTGATTAGTAGGACCCTCCCAACCCCGTCTAGTTGATAGACTGCCCGTTCCACTAGGTTTGTAAAAGGAACCTCGCTTCTGCGGGTCAGTCTCTAGGTGGGGATGCCCTCTAGATGGGGGTGAATGGAGAAAAGAAAATTTTTGGGGGTAAGGGATGGAGGTTAGTTTGTATTTCTTTTTCTCCAAGATGGGTAAAATTTAGAGGAAGGGGTGAAAACAAAAATTGCAGGTAAGAGGGGATGGGGATCTTGGAGGCTTCCTAATCGGGGAGGGATGGAACACACACTCAGCTAGCTGAGAGACTACTTGTTTAATTTAACTTTACAGAACTGCGCGTTCCACACCTAGGCGGGGAACACGTATTCAAATTTGGCTCCTCTTCGTACACACAGACTTGCCACATGTATCCATCTTCTGTCAAATGCCGCGCGATGCAGCCTTCTTCTATCACATCTGATCTTCACCCGTAGTTGGTGTTTAAAGAACGCGATCAGATCTTGATCAGAAAAAGACAACACCCCCCAGCAACCTTGCAGACGCGACGTCCAAATCACCATTCTCGCCACGGCCAGGATTGTAACGTAGACCATTTGTCTTTCCCGGTCCCACGGCGGCCTCACGTTGTCCACAACATTGGATACAGTAATTGGGCGAGGATGCTCAGGATCGATGCGAGCCGTCACCCCACTGACATACGACCAGTACTGGCGGAGTTCGCAGCAATCGAAGAAAGCGTGATCCGTAGTTTCCACAGCCATTGTCCCACAACGGGGACAATCAGGCGACTCCAGAAACCCAGAACTGCATTGTATGTTGTTGAGTGGAAGTGCATTTCGGGCCAATCGCCAGGTCAGAGAGAACTCCGAATTGTTCAGATGACTCGAACCTGGCGCCCAGCTCCACGCGGAGCGGATCTCACTCTGCTGCCACCCCAAACGCGCGCATAGCGGGTCGTCCGCGGCCCCCTTCACTAGATCCCTGTGGAGTTCCCTACGGGTAGCAGTCACAAGGTCACTGGACCTTGGTAGTCGTTTTAGCGCGGCTCGGCACTCTTTCATGTAGGCAGATTCTCCCCGCGGCCTGCGACGGCTCTCGATGGAAGGGTCGAGAACGAGGTCGGGGAAGGCGGCAGTAACCACGGGGTGCCACGGTTGGTCATCCTGCATATAGTGGCTCAGGAAGGCCAGCCTCTCAGCATCTCGATGACACTTCAAGTCCGGCATTCCCAAGCCTCCCTCACACGGACGTTGAATACAGACCTGTCTGCTCACCCAGTGTCTTCCTCTGTCCCAAAGGAGCGAGGACAAGAGTTCGACAAGAGCTTTTAGGTGTTGTGCAGGCAGGGGAAGTACGGCCAGTCGGTAAAGGATGAGAGGAAAGACGTAAGTGGCGCACGCCTCAGCTCTACCCTTTAAGGAAAGTTTCCTAGGAAGCCACGAATTGACTGCAGCCTCCACCTTTGACCGTACCTCCAACCAATTCTTGTCAAGCTGGAGACCCGGTCCGAACCACACGCCGAGGATCCGGACCGGGCCATCTGTCCAGCTGAAGGGCGCAGGGAGGTTTGCGTTGCCACTCCATGCGCCCAACCGCAGTCCTACCGACTTGTTGCGGTTTATCTTGGCCCCTGTAATTCTTTCGTACTGTGTGAGTGCCTCCGACACGACCTCAATGTCTCTGAAGCCCGACACGAAGATCGTGACATCATCGGCGAACGCGGATACCTTGGCAGCTGAGCCGCCAGGCAGAGCCATTCCGCGCAGGGCCGAATTTGCCTCCCCATGTCTCAGCTTGCGGAGAAGAGGCTCCAAAGCCAGGACATAAAGCAGGGGCGACAGCGGACAACCCTGACGAACCGACCGAGAGATAACAAAGGGTTTCGAGCGCTTTCCGTTGACTTGCACGACAGCCATGGGCTGTCGATACATTATGGAGATCCACTTGCAAAAGTCCGGTTTAAAACCGGCGGCCTCTAAGACAGATGCCAGGAAACGATGGTCGACCCTATCGAAAGCTTTGGACTGATCTAAGTTTATCAGCGCGGCTTCCGTGTCGTCATCTATTCCCCCCTCTAGGATCATGCGGATCAGGTGCAAGTTGTTCTGAATCGATCTCCCCTTCACAGCGTAGTTCTGTTCCGGTTCAACCAACTCGTAGATAACAACCTGCAGCCGATTCGACAGGACCTTGGCCAAAATCTTCAACTCTGTGTTTAGCAGAGTTATGGGCCTGTAGTCGTCTAACTCTTCCCCTCCATGCCCGTCACCTTTCTTCAGCAATGTGATCACTCCCTTGGTCACCTGCCCTGGGATGGATCCCTGAGCAAACCAATGGTTGAACATATCCGTCAGAAGAGGCAGAAACATGGGCGACAGCCTCAAGTACAGTTCGTATGGCAGACCATCAAGTCCTGGCGATCTGTCACAGCTGACCTGCTTCAGCGCAGTAAAGACCTCCTGCTCCGTCACCCGGCCCTCGCAACCAGCCGCTCTAGCCGCCTCGAGGCGGGGAGAGTCGGCCAAATAGTCGCTAAACTCAAGGACCGGAAGATCGGGCTGCTGCATAAAACGCTCCTCGAAATGTTCTCGAAACCCCTCGCAGATCTCCCGAGTCGATTCCAGGGTGCGTCCATTCGGATGTTTGATTTTTGCAATGTATTTGTCCGAGCCACGCCTAGAAACCTCACGGCGCACGTCTGCATCAGAATTGACTGCTTCGTTGCCTATCTTTCTAAGCCTAGCTCTAACTACTTGGCCTTCGTAACGCTTGCTAGTCTCGCGTAGAAGGTCCTGCTTAGCTAGTTCCTGACTAACCCTATCACCCTCCCCCGTAGCCTGGGCTAGTTTCTGCTCTAGCTTCTTCTTCGTCTTGGCCTTATCTAGTGCGAGGCGCTGGGCATACTTGACGGAGAAGCTTCTGATCTTGGCTTTGAGACCTAACCACCACTTACTCCCGGTAACCGCCCCCACTAGTGCCTTTTTAATCAATTCTCTTAATTGATCTTGGAAGTCTTGTATCTCCAGAAGGGAGGTGTTTAACTTCCAGTACCCCGCTAACTTAGGCCTATTTCCTAGCTTCAGCCGGGCCATAGCTAATTTATGGTCCGTCTGGCCTAGCCAAGTGAACGTGGGACAAGATAAGAAGTCTACTTCGCCTCTCCTAACTAACATCCTGTCCAAATAGGTATTTGGATAGGAGGAAACACTATTGGTCCACGTCCACATCTCCCGCCCTGGATGCTCGAACCGAAACCTGTCGACCAGACCGCATCTAGCCATCAGATCAGCCAGGCTGGACTCGCACCTCTCCGATCCTCTAGCTCCGCCTCCTACCTTATCTATGTCGGGGTCTAAGATGGAATTCCAATCCCCCATTAGCACTACCCGCTTCCGACAATCTACAAACGCGTCAAGCTGACTGAAGAATGAGACCCTCTCACGAGCGGTGCTGGGCGCATGAACCGCAATCACCCGAAACACAGAATCTTTTACGGCAACATCGGCCACAACCAGCCTACCCACCGCATCTCTATGGACAACGTCGACCGTCGCCGACAGGGTACGTTTAACCAGCACGGAAACTCCCTTCCCCCGCGGGCTGCCATATGCTGAGAAAACCTCAAAGTCTCGGGCCAGCACCTGACAGTCCACAGAGGAAACGAAATGCGTCTCCTGAATCGCAGCAACATCCACTCCCAGGGACAAGAGGTCGTGCCGGAGGCGAGCCGCCCGGCCCGATGATCTCAAGCCCCTTGCATTCAGACTAGCCAAATTCAAAGCCATGGTACCTACCTTAAGGTGTGTTACACTCAGCTCCGAAGTCAGCCGGGGAAAGGACACCGACGTTGTGTGCAATGCTCAAGGTGGTCAGGTTTTTCATGTCCTGACCTTCTCTCACAATGCCGCCGACATCCAAAGGGTAAGTCAATTTAAGGGCCCTATAGAGTGACGGATGGACCAACACGGGGACCCTTCCCTTGCATTGTTTTGACAGTTCATCAAGAGAAGGGTCATTTTTTTTCACCAGTTCAATTCCCGGAAACGCCCCTTCAGCGGCCTGCAGCCTTGTCCACAAGTTGGTCTTGCAGGCCTCTGGAGTTCTGACAAAAGTTATTAGGAGTGGGGCGTCCGGGAAATTTGAGGGGATATTTACATCTTTCCCCTCTATCTGTTTGTAATCGAGCAGAGGTTTTAAGTTTTTCCTCTGCCGATGGGAAATGTCTGTGGCCACAGATAGAGGGTCTACATTACATAGTTCCTCAGGGGCAAGGACCTTTGGTCTGCAAGAGGCAGAGGAGTCTCTCCTCTCCCTCGGTTCATTCTTTTCATTTTCTTTTTGGGGTAGTGGCTCAGTTTGCCTTGGTGTGAGGACGGGTGTTTGTGTGGTGCCTGGTGTTGGTGTTGGTGTTGGTGTGGTGTCTGGTATTGGTGCGGTGTTTGGTGTTGGTGCGGTGTCTGGTGTTGGTGTTGGTGTTGGTGCGGTGTCTGGTGTTGGTGTGGTGTCTCGTGTTGGTGCGGTGTCTGGTGTTGGTGCGGTGTCTGGTGTTGGTGCAATGTGTGGTTTGGGGGTGGAAGTGGATTTTGTTGTTAGGGGTGGTGTATGTTCACAGGGAGTGGGGGCCACCTTTTCTTCCTCTTTTCTTCTTTTGTTTTTCTTTTTCATTCTTTCGAATGAACCGGGGAGAGGTGAGGTTGAGTTCCTCTCCCTCTCACTTGCGGATTCATCCTCAGAGGAGCAATCTTTTCTCCGCTTGATCCCCATCTCGATTGGTGTGGGGACCGTTGGTTGTGTCTGCTCCTCTATTTGCTGCTGCAGCTGTTTTTGTAGTTGCTGCTCTCGCTGGTGTCGTTGCTGCTGCTGCTTCTGCTGCACTTGCTGATTTTGCTGCTGCAGTAGTTGTTGCTGCAGTTGTTTCCGCGGCATTGGCTGCGGTGGCTGTTGGTGTTGCTGCATTTGCAGAGACTCCTGCCTCGATTTTTGGGCTGGTGGTGGGACGGTGGCAGAAGGGATTATGTGTTTCCGCTTTTGTCTCACTACCGTGCTCCATTCTTCCTCCTTGGCCTCCTGGGTGGTTTGGGTTTTCCTTGGAGCTGGGGTTGGTGTTGCAGTTGCAGGGGTTGTTGCCGCCTGTTTTGGTGCGGGCGTTGTCTCAGGGGTTGTGGCCGCCTTTTGGGTTGTTGGATTAGGGGTTACCCTTTGGGGGCAACTCCTAGCCATGTGGCCCTGCTTTTGGCAGAACCAACAGTGTGGACGACGGCCCTCCACCACTACCGTTATGCTGGCGTCTTTGTATGTCAGCAGCGGTGGTATTGCTTGAAAACCTTCCCTCTTCAGCCTCATTGCTATTGTGTAGCAGCCCAGGTGAGTCCCAGTTTTTGACCGTACTGGGGTCACCTGTTCTACCTCACCGTACTGGCTGAAAAGGCATCCTAATACTTCCGCAGGTATTTGGGTTGGCACATTAAATACCTGCACCCGAGTCCTTCTCTTGCCCTGGTATTCAGGTGTTAGTTTGACTCTCCCATGCTTTATTTCTTGGAGGGAGAGTCTTTCCGCATCATCCTTGGTGGGTAGGAGGATGTCCCACACAGCGAAGCTCCTCTGGTACAGGTATAGTACTGGGATGTTAAGTTTGTGGAGAAGCCCCGCCATGTCTTCCTTCTTCATTCCTAGGAGGCGGTTTTCCGGTATATCGGAAATGGCAAAGGACAGGACTCTGCCCTCAATCGCCTCCCAGGCCCCTGGTATGGGTTTTATATCTGCCCCCTCTATGTATTGTCTGTACTTTGTCAGGTACAGGTCTCTATACTCTTGAGGGGACAGTTGTTTTTCTACGGTCTTCCCCCACGCAGACCCTCTTGTTGGTGTTGGTATGGGGTCTTTAGTGGGGTTAGATCGTTTTTGGTCTTTTATGGAGGTCGCCCCTGCCTGTTTATTGGCGACGCTTCCTGCCTCCCCAGATGTCTTGGTCAGTCCTTTTGTGGGAGTGTCACATTTTTGGGCGGCGGCTCCCTTTTTAGTGTCTTTTTCGGGAGCAGCTTCCCGTTTTGGGGAGTCGGCCTCTTGGGGAGCATGATCCTTTTTGTTTACTTTGAGGCCATCTGCCCCTTCCTCGTTTGTGAGGTCCAGGCGGTATGCCCCCTCATTTTCTTGATCTGCTCCCCTTTTGGGAGAGCAGCCCTCCTGGGGAGCGCTGTCCCCTTTATTGTCCTTTTGGTCCGGCACCTCCTCCTTTTTGTGGTTGGAGTGAGATGCTACGACCGATTTTGGTTTTGCTCCCCTTTGGGGGGAGTCGCCCTCGGGGGGAGCTGTTGTTAAATTTTCCCCCTCCTGGGGAGCGTCCAATGGTGTCATACCTGGGCGGTACGCCCCATCAGCAGTTGTTTTTTCTCCTGTTGGGGATTCGTCCTCTTGGGGAGCAGTAGCTCCCTGGCTGGGGGTATCCATATTGGTGGGCCCCTGGCTGAGGGTATCCATATTGGTGGCCCCCGGGCTGGGGGTGTCCGTTTTGGGTCACTCTTTTAAAAAATTCACTGAAAAAAGTGACGTGGAATCAGCGTCCAAAGTGGGGAGCCGACTTTGGCGCCAAAAAGAGGTGGCGCCAAAAGGCGGCAAGAGGGGAGATAGTACTGAGAGAGGGAGTGGGAAGTTAGTGGAGGGAAGAGAGAAGGTGTTTCCGACCCTCCCTCGCGGGAAGGTCGTAAATTATCAGCTCGGATCCCCCCCCCCGTGGGGGAGGGGGGAGAGCAGAGAAAGACAGACAAAGTGGGGGTGCGGACAGAACGCGACCCAAAAAGCTTGTCAGGTGTTCCGGGCACGAGAATGTGTCGCCAGAACAGCACTGCCTCGCACGATGTAGGTATCAGAACAGATACTACACTTTGATCTTAGCAAAAAAGACCAATTAAAAAAAATGCGTAATATATATTTTTGGGGAAGGTTAGAGGCATATTATGAGTTAGTGGGAGGAGGGGGCGAAAGATGAAACCGCTTTATTTCTAAGAACAGATACTACTTTGATTTTAGCCAAAAGACCAAGTAAAAAAAAAAAAGATGCGTATTGGACAGAATTGGTGCATATGTAGGAGCAAAATACCCAGCGTCGCCTGTAATAGTATGACATAGCACTAGCACAACATATATACTAGCTGATTACCCGGCATGGCCTGGGATTGGAAGAACGCTCGGCGACGCCTGGGATTGGAAAAAATTGGTTGATATATGTACTAGCCAAATGCCCAGCGTCGCCCGGGATGGTACATAGGTGGGTATCTGTACTAGCAAAATACCCGGCATCGTCCAGGATTGGATAAAGTAGGTGTATATGCAGTAGCAGAACAACTGGCGTTGCCTGGGATTGTATGACATAGGTGGATGTGTACTAGCAGAATACCAAGTATCGCCTGGGATTGCATGATATAGGTGAAGTATAGGTCCGATTCGACAATTTTGAAGGTGCTTATGCAGTATAGGTCCGATTTGAAAAATTTGGATGGTGCTTGTGGATTATAGGCCGATTTGACAATTTTAAATGTTAGTAATATGTAGTCTGGTCATTCTAGGATGGCTGACTACTTGGGATTACCAAATGACTTATGCAGATCACGAAAGTTAAGCAATACATGGTCTGGTCATTCTAGCATAGGTGACTATTTGGAATTACCAAATGACTTATGCAGATCGCAAAAGTTAATTGGGATAACCAAATGATTTATGCAGATCACGAAAGTTAAGCAATATATGGTCTGGTCATTCTAGGATGGGTGACTATATTGGATTAGCAAATGACTTATGCAGATCATGCAAGTTAAGCAATACATAGTCTGGTGATTCTCGGAGTGGTGACTACATGGAATTACCAAATGATTTATGCAGATCACGAAAGTTAAGCAATACATAGTCTGGTCATTCTAGAATGGGTGACTACATGGGATTACCAAATGACTTATGCAGATCATGAAAGTGAAGCAATACGTAGTCTGGTCATTCTAGAATGGGTGACTACATGGGATTACCAAATGACTTATGCAGATCATGAAAGTGAAGCAATACGTAATATTACATAAATACATAATCATTGTTATAATATGCATGTGACCTCCCCTAAATTTAACTTCATGTAAAATGTGAGTTATTTGATTGGGGGGTTTTCATGAAATAACCAGAGATAATGTCTCAAAGTTATTATTTTAGCTAGAGGAGAGGGGATTATGTGGGTTAAATCATGAAAAACGATTGTCGAAATTAGTATAATATCCAAGAATTATGAAAAGTTATTAAATGTAAGTTATTTGATTGGTGCGTTTATAATCAAATACACAGCCCAGATATTGTCTGAAAGTTCGTATTTTAGTAAGAGGGGGTCGATTATATGGATTAAATCACAAACAATGTCGAAATTAGTAACATATCCAAGAATTATGAACAATGATTAAATGTGAGTTATTTGATTGGTGTGTTAGTAATGAAATAGACAGGCTAGAAGATGTATCAAAGTTGTTATTTTTGTAAGAGGAACGGGATCGTGTATGTTAATGAGGGGGGCGATTATTTGGGTTACTTTATTAAAAATAATTCTCGAAATTAGTAACATATCCAAGAATTATGAAAAATGGTAAAATGTGAGTAACTTGATAGGTGTGTTTGTAATGAAAAAAAAGCCATACAATGTCTGAAAGTTATTATTTTAGTAATAGCAGGTGGCAATAATGCGTATTAACTCTTGAAAAATTATTGTCGAAATTAGTAACATATCCAAGAATTATGAAAAATGAAGTTTTAGTTATTTGATTGGTGTGTTTATAATGAAATAAACAACCCAGTCAATGTAGTAAATTTATGATTTTAATAAGAATTGGGCGATTAGATGTGCGCACTCATTAAATTTGATTGTCGAAATTCATAACATATCCAAGAATTATGAAAAATGATGAAATGTGAGGTATTTTATTGATGTGTTTGTAATGAAATAAACAGCTTAGAAATGTCTCAAAGGTATTATTTTAGTAAAAGGAGAGGGATTATGTGATTGAACTCAGAAAAAATGACGGTTGAAATTAGCAACATATCCAAAAATTATGAAAAATTATGAAATGTGAGTTATTTGATTGGTATATTCATAATGAAGTAGATATACCAGACAATTTATGAAAGTTATTATTTTAGCAAGAGGTAGCAATTATTTGGGTTACTTCATTAAAAATAATCGTCGAAATTAGTAACATATCCAAGAATTATGAAAAATGATATAATGTGAGTTACTTTGTTGGTGGGTTTTTAATGAAATAACCAGCCATACAATGTCTAAAAGTTATTATTATAGTGATAGAAGGGGGCGATAATGTGGATTTACTCATGAAAAATGATAGCAGAAATTAGTAACATACCATAGCCTATGTATCAATGTTTTTATTTAATAAGAGTGGCGGCGATAATGTAAGTTAAATCATGTGACATGGTTGTGTAAATTAGTAACATATCAAAAAATTATGAAAAATGATTAAATGCGAGTTATTTGGATGATGTGTTTGTAATGAAAAACTAGCCAAGACAATGTCTTTACGTTATTATTTTAGACAAGTGAGCGATAATGTGGGTTAAATTGTCGAAATGTGTAACAATCCAAGAATTATGGGATTCAACGAGATACGTCAACATATATACTTACAGATTACCAGGAGTTACCCTGGATTCAATGAGATACATGCAAATGTATGCAAGCAGAATACATGGTCGCCTGGGATGTAATGAGATAGATGCAAATATATACTAACAGAATACTTGGTGTTGCCTTGGATTGAATTAGATTGATTGAAATATATACGAACAGAATACCTTGCGTCGCCCAGAATTTCATGAGATTGATTGAGATATATACTAGCAAAACACCCAGCGTTGCCCGGGATTGAATGAAATAGGTGAGAATATATATTAGCAAAATACCTGGCATCGCTTGGGATTTGATGAGATAAATGTATTGCATATTACCTGTCCTTGCATATACATGCTGTAAATTACCTACCTTAGGTAAGATACAATTATTTCATATGAGTAATACCCGTCTTATGTAGGTAAAATATTCTTTTGCTCGAAATAGCAAATGATATATAAACATACAAAATTCCTCTCTCATAAGAATAATAAATATATTACAAAACCAAATTCAATTTTTTCATTGTTTATACAGTTCCGAGCAACGCCGGGTAGCCCTGCTAGTCTATATATATATATAAGCAAAAATGTATGTATGTATGTATGTATGTTTGTGTGTCTGCTAAAAACTTTTGACAGACACAACAAAAATTCACAAACTCGGTCTCACCCTCCGGACGACAAATATCGAATTTTTGGTCCATTAGGACAATCAGAAGTGGGTCAGCTGATCGATTTTCTGCAGGGGGGGCCAAAAAAGTGACATTTCAATGATATTTATAAGTAATTTAATAAACGCTGAGTCATGTCACGTGACCCTGACGTAAGCAAGCTGTAATGGCGATATGTATATAAAAACATTGAATAGAGACTTTTGTTATCGGTAAAAAAAGACACATCATACACATCAAAATACAAAAAATTCACGTTAGGAAAACGTTACCAAAGTTATTAGTACGTAATTAGATACGATAGTTAAACGAAAAATAACAAGCCAAAAATGTGAGGTAAAAAAAAATATGCTTATAAAAAATATTAACAATCGATGTTTTTACGAAAAAACAAAAACAAAGCGAGACGCCATTTTCCTTTTTAGTAACACTCTTTAGAGTAAGGAAAACGAAGTGAGAGAGATGAGAGAGAGACACACACACACGCAAACAGAGAGAGAGAGCGAAAGAAAGAGAGAGAGGGGGGGAGAGAGAGAGAGAGAGAGAGAGATGTCTAGACAGGAAACGAGATTTGTTTTACTGTGTTTTAAAATGTAAATAAACATATAAGAGTGATTGTATTTGATCACATCCCAGACCTATACCCTCCTTATTTTCGAGTAACGTTTGTTTCTACGAAAATGATGAGACCGCTTGAATTCTAGGAACAGATGGTATTTATTTGCTCCCCCACTGAGCAAATTAGGCACAAGGCCGTTTTTAATGTGAGGTAAAAACCAGCTCCCCTAAAAGTAGGCAAAAAGGGGGCACTCTGGTTACCAAAAATAATAATTGTCCCAGTATAGAGGGGTTCCCCTCCATTGACTGGTACAAATTATCTTAAGTGCAGCATCTGCCGGAACAGATACTACACTTTGATCTTAGCCAAAAAGACCAAGTAAAGAAAACATGCGTATTATATATTTTTCGTATATTAGTTTGATTTCTAAGAACAGATCTTATTTATTATTATTATTTATTTATTATTACTTTGATCTTATTTTATTATTATTACTTTGATCTTATTTATCTATTTTATTGTTATTTTTTATTGTTGTCAAAAATGAAATTATAATTAAAAATCAGAAAAACAAAAATAACAAACAACAAAATTAGGCACAAGGCCTATAAGAAATTGGGGAGGGGGAGGGTTCAGAGTCTTTGTGACTATTTAACAATTGATAAAATTGACTTTGGAGTCTCACTCTTGACTGCCAACATTTACCACAATACCTCATTCACTCTGTGGATCCTAATCTAACTAATGATTCCCCATCGTTTAGAGTATAAATAACATATTTACAATTCATATAAAGAAAATATCTGTATGTTGTGTGTGCATTTTTTTTCTTTGTGTGTGTGTGTGTGCAAAAATAAAGTTCCATTTCATTTATAAAAAAGTTTTTTAAATTATCGGTAAAAAAAAAAGTTCGTGGAGTGCGGAAAGCTAGTCAAAGAAGTTCAATACAAAAATAAAAATATGTGACCTACTGGGTTGTTAGTATGACCCCCTGCACTACACTAAGTGACTAGACCCCCCCCACTGTTTTCCGGGAAACTGAAAACAAGCAGGGAGATCCCTATTGGGGGTTGGGGAGAGGCCTTAGTACAAGTGGGTGAAAATACAGCAACGGTTGGAGGGGTTGGAGGGATTGGAGGGTGACCTCTGAGTAGGGGAGTGACCAGGGATGTTCAAAAAACAAAAAATGTGGCGTGTAGGGGGTGGGCAAACTCAGAGGTTCTCTAGTACCAAAAATAATAAATCAGGAACAGGATCTCATTTGTACCACCAGTCAAGAGACTTCTTAATTTAATTAAGCTAACAAACCTAGGCGGGATGGGTTCCGAAGGACCCAGCACCGCGCGTGCCATGCTCAAGGAGGGAACACGTATTCAAACTTGGCTCCTCGACAGATGCGCAAACTAGTGCTGTGTACCCATCTCTTATTAAACTCCGCTCGAGGCAACCTCCTCCAATCGCATCTGATCTTTACTTTAAGCAGATGTTTAGAGTAAACGATCAGATCCCGATCTGAAACAGATATCCCTTCGCGGACCAACTTGAAGCGCGTGATCCAAATCACCATGCTCGCTACTGCTAGGATCGCCAGGAAAACCATTCTTTCCTCCCTGGGGAACGGCAGCTCCATGTTGTAGACAAAATAACCTACATCGAGCTCGAGCGGCCATCGATGCGAGCCGTTACCCCTCTGTAAGGCCTGGATCCGGCTGCAGCGGAAAAACGCATGCTCGACTGTTTCAAGCTTGCGTTCACCACAGCGCAGGCACAAGACCCTTGTTTCTTCATTGTATAGGCAGAATTCGTTGGAGAGGGGCAGTGCCTTTCGGACCAGTCGCCAGGTCAGTGAAAATTCCGAGTTAGTCAGAAAATTCCTTCCCGGCGCCCAACTCCATCGACCAACCTAATCGCCTACAAAGGGGATCCTTCGTGGTACCCACCACTAGTTCCCGATAAAGCTTCTTCCTAGGTTGATCAAGGACACTAGTCCCTGGCAAAGCTCTAAGAGCGGTCTGGCATTTGGAGAAGAACTTGGAGTCCCCCCTTAGTCTACGACGACCTTCTACCGAGGGGTCGGGTTTGAGATTGGGAAACGACTTCTCAACCGCAGGGACCCAAGGAGCGTTCTCCTCTAGCGAACGACCCAGGAAAGCCAATCTCTCTGCGTTTCTTTGACACAGGAGTCTGGGCTGATCCAGGCCTCCCTCGCTCGGACTCTGGACACAGACCTCTCTGCACACATAATGCTTACCCTCGTCCCACAGAAGTGAGTCGAGGCACTTTTGTAAGCGGGTTAGGCGTTGTGCAGGGAGAGAAAGTACAGACAATCGGTAAAGGATGAGTGGAAAGACGTATGTGGCACACGCCTCCGCCCGACCCTTCAAGGATAAATTCCTTTGAATCCAAGTCTTGACCGACGATTTGACCTTGCCATATACTTCCGACCAGTTTTTCTCCAGCTGTAGTCCCGGTCCATACCAGACACCGAGAATGCGGACCGGCCCATGTGTCCAGCTGAAGATACCTGGAAGCGAGTTTACCCCGGTCCAGGCCCCCAACCGCAGGCCGACAGACTTGCTGTGGTTGGGGGCCTTCCAGGTATGTGACTTCTTCGTATCGAGCGCCTCGATCACTGCTTGAACGTACGGCAAGACACGAACACGGTGATGTCATCGGCGAACACGGAAACCCTGGCTCGTGTGCCTCCAGGTAAACCAATTCTGCACAGGACTGGTGTAGCCGCCTTGCCCCTTAACTTGCGAAGGAGGGGTTCCAACGCCAGGACGTACAAAAGAGGCGACAGCGGCCAACCCTGATGCACCGACCGGGAGACGGCGAATGGCTCCGACAGCTTACCGTTGATCTGCACCGCTACCGTCGGTCTATCATATAGGACAAAGATCTACTTGCGGAAGTCCGGATTAAATCTGGCGGCCTCTAGCACAGATCCCAGGAACCGATGGTCGACCCTATCGAACGCCTTGGACTGATCCAAACTGATCAGCGTGGCTTCCGTGTCGTTTTCTATTCCCTCTATGATCGAGCGAATCAAATGAAGATTATTTTGAATTGATCTCCCCTTCACAGCATAGCTCTGGTCGGGTTCGATCAAGTCAGTGATGACAACCTGCAAACGATTCGCAAGAATCTTTGCCAAAATCTTTAACGCTGTGTTGAGCAGAGTCAAGGGCCTAAAATCATCAAAAGTTTCCACCCCACCATGCCGTTGACCTTTCCTCAGCAATGTGATCACTCCCTTGGTCACCTGTCCAGGGATGGATCCCTGGGCAAACGAGTGGTTGAACATATCCTTCAGAATAGGGACCAACATGGGCGACAGCCTCAAGTAAAACTCGTAGGGTAAACCATCAAGCCCTGGGGACTTGTTGTAGCCGACCTGCTTCAACATGACCGCATGTTCCGTAACAAGACCATCACAGCTAGCCGCCCGAGCCGCCGTGAGGTGGGGCGAGTCAGCCAAATAGCTGCCAAACTCATCAACCCTGAGTCTGGGTAGTTGGGTGAAGCGCTCCGATAGATGCTCCCGAAACCCCTCGCATATCTCCCGAGTCAATACTAGAGCGTGTCCTTCCAGGTTATACACTTTCCGAATGTACCCGTCCGAACCGCACCTTAGAGCAGCCTTACGCTCAACAGCATCAACATTAACAGCTTTGTTAGAGACTTTCATTAACCTAGCCCTAACTACTTGGCCTTCATACCGCTCGCTAGCCAAGCGGCTGAGGTCTTGTTTAGCTAGTGCTATCTCTAGGGAGTCTCCCCCCTCCACCGCCCGGGTCAGCTTATCCTCTATACGCTTCTTTGCCTTAGCCTTATCTAACATGAGGCGTTGGCTGTATTGGATAGAGAAGCGTCTAATTTTGGCCTTAAGGCTAACCCATCACTTACTCCCTGTAACCGCCCCCACTAAAGCCTGCTGAATTAATTCGGTAACCTTCAACCGGTAGTCCTCCAACTCCAACAAGGTGCTGTTGAACTTCCAGTATCCGGCTAGCTTAGGCTTAGCACAAGTTCTAACGGGCCATAACAAGTTTATGGTCTGAGTGTCCTAACAAGTGGAACGTGGGGCACGATAGAAAGTCTACGTCGCCTCTTCTAACTAGCATCCGATCCAAGTAAGTACTCAGATGGGAAGACACTACAGACTGCCACATCCACATCTCCCGCCCCGGGTAATCCAGACGAAATCTGTCGACGAGATTGCACGAAGCCATCAGGTCAGACAGACTGTTGTCATACCACACCGACCCGCTAGTCCCCCCGACCCGCTAGTCCCCCCGACCTTATCTATCTTGGGATCAAGGATTGCATTCCAATCACCCATTAAGACTAACCGATCCGGATCTGCTAAGTAGCTCTCCAACCATCGAAAAAAGGACACCCTCTCTCCATGAGAATTGGGAGCATAAACCGCGACAATCCGAAAAACACTACAATTAACAGCAACATCAACAACAACTAGACGCCCATCCTCACCTGCGTGAACAACATTCACCGACGCTGACAGGGTGCGACTCACTAGCAAGGAGATTCCACGACTATAAGTATTGCCATATGCTGAGTAAACATTGTAGTCGTTCACCAGCACCTGACAATCCTCGTCACAAATAAAGTGGGTCTCCTGGATAGCGACAATATCTACCTTAAGGGACACCAAGTCTCTCACAACGCGCGAGGCCTTGCTTCAACACCTGATGCCCCTCACATTCAATGTAGCCAAGTTCAAAGCCATGCTCACTTACCTTATTCAGTGTCACAGACGGGTCTGAAGTCCTTGGCAGTGAGGATGTGGCAGGCCTGGCCGAGGCTGCCAGTAAGTAAATCTGGTGAGGGTACTCCATCCTTGGCCACACCCCTCACGTCCAGGGGGAAGGTTAGTTTGAGTGCCCTGTAGAATGAGGGGTGGGTGTACACTGGGACTCTGCCCTCACATTTAAAGAAAAAATTGCTCAATAAAGGATGGTCCCTGTCCACCAGCTGCTGACCCGGGATCGCATTCTTCGCTGCCTTGATCATGGCTCAGAGGGCTTGAGTCCTAGCATCCTTGTTGACCCTAACAAAAGTGGTCAACATGGGAGCGTCCTTGAACTTGGGTCTGCTACGCTGTCGCCGCCAACATAGGCGAGACTCCTCAGCTTGTTATACCGGACCTTTTGCTGTCCTTTTAGGTCCGGTATTGTTTGGTGCGAATCGCCGTTGTTGGGGAAAGGGGGCCTTTAGGTTGGGGGAGAGGGGAGGGAGGTGGGGTGGGAGTAGCTTGGACAGTTCCTTGATGGGTGGTTTATCACAGGATGGGGGATGAAGGGTTTCTGGGGGCTTTGGGGAGAGCTGGGGAGGGGGATAGTTGCTCGGGCTGCTGGGGTAGTGGGGTGACGGAGGGGCTCAGCTTGTGAGTCTGTGACAAAGTCCTTCTCAGTAGGGGTAGGGGGGTCGGCGCGTGTCTTCCGGCTCTTCCTCCTTCTGGCCCTTTGGATTTCCGTCGCACTCAGTTTTGCTGGTACTGGAGTTGCCTCCTCTTCCTCAGACACTGCCTCCTCCTCAGATTCTTGTAATTTCCTCTTGTTTGAGGAGGAGGGTGCCTGTGTGTCCATGTTATCCACCTCTGTGATTGGATTGATTTCAGGATGGTCTTTGGACTCTGTCTGCAGAAGTAGCTGTTTGGCGGTCTTTCCCTTCTTTGTGACCGTCGTCCACCCTGCTTGTGCTTCAGGGGTACTTGTGGCTTGAGTGGGCGCTGCGGCTTGGTTAGGTGTTTTGACTGGTCCTGCCGTCTTGCCCACTGCCTTGGTTGGGTTTTTTCCCCAATTTCTCTTGGGGCAGTCCTTGGCCATGTGCCCTTGTTGTTGACACTGCCAGCAATGGGGCTTCCTCCCCTCCACTATAAGGGAGAGCATCCATTCTCCAAACTTCAGCGTGGCTGGGATTCCATAAAATCCTGTTTTGTCCAGGACCATTTGAATTCTGTAGTCGCCGGTCATGATGTTTCTCAGACCGCGGACCGGCGTCACTTCTTCCACGTCCCCATACTGGCACCCAGTTGTTCAGCCTCCATGTAGCAGGGGACGTTTAGAATAGAAACACTTGCCCTTCTCTTGTTTATGTATATGGGCTGTAGCTTTATGTTTCTGCTCTGGTGACTGGTCCTGGACAGCTTGACTGTGTCTTCGGGGGTAGGAAGCAGAACATCCCACTGCGCTTAGCTTCTACAGATGTAATTGGCCGGGATGTTCTGCTCCAGCAGCACATTTACCATTGTGTCTTTGTTGACACTGGTCAGGCTTCTAGTCCTCGTGTCTGATGTTATCAGTGAGAGGACTCTCTGCAGCAATCCCTCCACCTGACCTGGGAGGGGCCCGGATCTCGTTCCCCTTGGTGCACTCTTTGTAAGTGGAGTCAAAGAGTCTCCTGTAGTCTTCAGGTGTCATCTTCCTCCGCTGTTCCTTGAGGCCCCATGCTGGTCCTCCGTCCTTTTGGTTGTCGGCTAGACCAGGGACGCGAGGTTTAGCTGGTCCTACTTGGTTTTCCGCTGTTGTGAGTGTTGCTGGCCCTGGAGGCTGACCTTTTCCAGACAGAGATGGCCAGTCCGCATTTGATGTTGTTGCGTGCTGGCCCTCTCTGTTTTCAGGGTCGTTCTCCTTCCTCTTTCTCTTTTTGAGTTGCTGGGTGTCTGCCTCTTGGGGAGACGGAGGTGTCTCCCCTCCTGGGGATGTGTTCCCAGCTGCTGCTATTGCGGGTTCTGTGGACAGGGGTGTCGCTCCCACCAGTTGGATTTTGTTGACACTAGTTGGAACGTCCTCCCCATCCCTGGATTCCCGCTTCATGTCGTTGCCCTCTTGGGGAGTGTTGGAGGGCGGATCACTGGTTTCTTCGAACAGTGATTGGAAGGAGGCTATGGTTGCCTCAAACAGCTCCTCGGTATGGTCGGTGGTGCTGTTTTCCTCCCTCTCTCTTGCTGCTGGAAAATTGCCCTTTAGGGGAGCGGGGGAACGATATCCCAATGTTCCGCCCTTGGGTTTGCAGTCTTGGAGTGCAGCTGGATTGGTTCCGTCTGCATTGTGCTCTGCTGGCGTTCTTGCAACAGCCTTTTCCGCCGGGTTGCCCTCGTGGGGAGCAGCAGTTGCAGGTGGTTTTCCAGGGGTCGCTGCGGGCTGCGGCCCTACCCCTTCATCCATTCCTAAGGTCGCCACGGGCTGCGACCCTACCTTGCTTGCGGGTGCAGTATCGCCGGGATGTGCACTTACTCCTTCATATGGGGAGTCGTCTGCGGGGGTGATGTTGCGCATTTGGGGTGATGTACCCCTCCTGCCTGGCATTGTGGTGGTAGCACTGGCCGCTGACGCGGACCAAAGTGCAGAAAAGAAAACCCAGGGGAACGGAGGGGGTGGAGGGGGAGGAGTGGGCTCAGAAGAAATTAGTGTTTTTGACCTCCCCTCACGGGGATGTCGGGTTAGCAGCTCAAATCCCCCTGCAAGGGGGGAGAGCAGAGAAGAAAGACGCAGTGGGTGCTAGCGGGTCAGAGTACCGCGTCGCAATTAAGAGAGAGAGGGGATAGACATCTCTGCCCACAGAGGGGAGCTGAAACGAAGCACCCGCCCTACCCCACGTCACCTTACCCACTAACTACCCCAACGGAAGCGAGAAAGAGAACCCTGTCTGCTCGATCCAACGGGAGAGCAGCGAAAATAGACTCAGTTTTGGCCTGGCAGGTCAGTGCTACTCAGGCAATTAAGTGTGGAGAAAGTAGACCATCCCAGTCTCGAGAAGTAAGACCGAAACGAAGAAAAAACACATGTAAAAGAAAAAATCAAAAGAGAAGGTCTAAACTACCAGCGCTAGTGGTGTTGGTCCCGAGATTCCAGTCTCCCAAAAATGGGGATCGGTTTTCGGGTCCAAGCTCCCACAAATGTGGAGTCGGTCCTTTAGGTCCTGACTCCCCAAAGGAGGGGGTCGGTCCTTGCTAACCAAAAGTTAGTATGTAATAACACCTTAACCTAGCCCAAGAGCCCGGTGGTGGATCCCTTCCAGGAGCAGAAGTTTTGTATGCTGAGAGAACAGATACTACACTTTGATCTTATTTATGTATTTTATTATTTTAAAAAATTTGGACATTCAATTTTGCAACTGCAACGCACAAAAATTTTCAATAACAAAATTAAGCACAAGGCCCAATGAGAAATGGGGAGGGGGAGGGTACAGGGTCTTTGTGACTAAAGTGACAAAAAGTGAATAATGAAGACTTTGGAGTCTTACTCTTGACTGGCAACATTTACCAAAATACCTCATTCACTCTGTGGCTCCTAATCTAACTAATAAAACCCCAGCGTTTTGAATAACTTTGACATATTTACAAAAAGAAAAAGAAAAAGGTGTCTGTGTGTTGTGTATGCATTTTTTTTTTAAATTTTTTTTATATAAAATATATAATATTTTGTGTGTATGTGCATGTGTGAGGAAATAAAGTTCAATTTCATTAGAAAAATAAAAAAGTTTTTGAATTAAAAGTAAAAATGTTCGTGGAGTGGGGAAAGCTAATCAAAAATGTTCATATCAAAAATAAAAAATGAATTCGACTGGGTTGTTAGGGAGGCCCCCCATTGTACTAATCTAGGTGACTAGACCCCCCCCCAACCCCCACTGTTTTCCGGGGGAACCGAAAACAAGCAGGGCGATCCCTAATGGGGATTGGGGAAGAAACCTTAATGGAAGTGGGAGAAAATAAAGCAACGGGTGGAGGGGGTTGGAAGGTGACCTCTGAGTAGGGGGATGACCGGGGATGTCAAAAAGCAAGGATGTGGCACAAAGGGGATGGGCAGACTCAGAGGTTCTCTAATACCAAAAAATAAAATCAGGAACAGGATCTCATTTGTACCACTAGTCAAGAGTCTTCTTAAAATGACTTAGCTAGAATCTAAGCGGGATGGGTTCCGAAGGACCCAGCACCACCCATACTATGCTTAAGGGGGAAACACGTATTCAAACTTGGCTCCTCGATGGATGCACAAACTAGTGCTGTGCACCCACCTCTTGTTAAACTCTACTTTGGGCAACCTCCTCCAATCACATCTGATCTTTACCTTAAGCAAATGTTTAAAGTAAACGATCAGATCCCGATCTGAAATAGATGTCCCTTCGCGGACCAACTTAAGGCGCGTGATCCAGATCACCATACGCGCTACTGCTAGGATCGCCAGGAAAACCATATTTTCCTGCCTGGGGAGTAACGGCTCCATGTTGTAAACGATATATCCTATGTCGAGATTGAGCAGCCACTCGCCATCGATGCGAGCCGTTACCTCTCCAACGTACTCCAATAGGGTCTGGATCCGGCTGCAACTGAAAAACGCATGCTCGACCGATTCAAGCTTGTGTTCGTCGCAGCGTGGACACCAGGCCCTCATTTGTTCTTTGTATATGCTGAATTCGTCGAAGAGTGGCAGTGCTTTTCGGACCAGTCGCCAGGTCAGGGAGAATTCCGAGTTTGTCAGAAAATCCCGACCCGGCGCCCAACTCCATTGAGAGCGAATAACCTCCTTCGACCAACCTAACTGCCTTTAAAGTAGCCAAAAGACCAAATAAAAAAAATGCGCATTATATATTTTTGAGGAAGGTGAGAGGCATATTATGAGTTAGTGGGAGAAAGTGGCGCAAGATGAAACCGCTTTATTTCTAAGAACAGATACTACACTTTGATCTTAGCCAACAGACCAAGTAAAAAAAAAAGATGCATATTGGACAGAATTGGTGCATATGTAGGAGCAAAATACCCAGCGTCGCCCGTAATAGTATGACATAGCACTAGCACAACATATATACTAGCTGATTACCCGGCATGGCCTGGGATTGGAAGAACACTCGGCGACGCCGTTCGCTTTCCTGTTTTTTTTTTTTTACTTCGTTTATTCTTAGCGACACCCCAAAACACCCGGGTACCCACCGAATTTTTAAATTTTAATATCGAAACAGGCTTATTTAAGCCATTTTTCACGTGTTCGTTTTCTGCTTTCATCGTTCGGTTGCCTTATATTAGTTTTTTTCGATGTTTTGATTACCCCCCCCCCGCTTAATTAAAACGTTTTCTTTTCTTACTTCGCTCATAACAATGCTTACATCGTCATCGTCGTCGTCGTAACGCTCGACGACTTTCAAACATCTTTCACTTATTCGCTTATAACAATGCTTCATTCTGACTGGCCGATTTTATTTTCAAACTTCGCCTCAGGGCTTCGGCTTCGATCCTCCCCCCCCCCCCGGTTTCTTTTTTATTGAACACCACACACACCTACAAACACCGGGGTAATGCCGGGTACCCCTCGCTAGTCTATATATATATAAATCTCAAACGTCTGTTAGTGTGTATGTTTGTATGTCCGCCTAAACCAACATTGACAAATTTGGTATCATATTAAAGCTTGAACCTCCGGACGAAAAATATCGAAATTTTGGCCCAAACGGTTCACACTAAGTTGGTCAGGTGGCCGTTTTTCTGCAGGGGTGCCCCAAAAAGTGACATTTTAACATTAAATACTATGTACTTCTTATAATTTTAAATCGATTCTAATGTAATTTATACATAATTAAAAAAAACACTGAGTCATGTCGCGTGATCTTGATGTCACCACACTTTAATGGCGACGTTTATATAGTTTAAATAATTAATAATAATTATTACTTATATAGTTTAAATAATTGATAATAATTATTACTCTTTATGGTCAATAGCGTACAAATTAAAAGATTAACTGTCAGTATCATACAAATTAAAATATTAACTTACACATGAAAATCTTTCCAACGTGATTATCGTGTTAAATATAGTAAAATACGAGAGTCTAACGAAAAATGACAAGCAAAAATGATAAGGAAAAAAAATCATGCTTAAAAATATTTAGCGATGAGACAAACGATGGCTATTCAAAACAAAAACAAACGCCCCTTTTCTTTTTAGTATTAGTAACACTACGACTATTTAGAGAGAGGAAGGTGAAAGATGAGACCGCTTGAATTCTAAGGACATATACTACACTTTGATCTTAGCCAAAAGACCAAGTCTTATACGGCTTAATTTCCTACTGAACATTATCTTCTATTAAAAAAGATGCATAATTAATATTTATCGTGTACTATATTTAGACGAGATGTCATATTCCAAAAATCACATCGCTGAACTGCTGATTCCAAAAATCAAGTGAATGAATCTGCATGCTGAGTATTTATTTGTAACATTTCAAAAATCGCGTAAAGAATGAGTCGGCATGTTAAGAAAACAAAACAAACGGTCATTTTCCTTTTAGTATTAGTAACAATATGGTATCCTAACTCTGTTTGGGCGTGGGGGAGATGAGACCACTTGAATTTGAAGAACAGATCATTGCCAAAAGACCAAGTAACCGTATTATACAGCTTGTACGAGCCTTTTTCAAGCCTCGCAAAAAACACACATTCATATTTCAAGCTGTCATATACATACGCGCACACAAACATACGCACCCACGTCCACACATGTACACATATTCACGTTCCCGTACATACACTCACATTCACGTGTATATACACACACGCTTACGTATACACATGTACTCACACACGCGAACACGAACGCACACATGGACGACATCACTTCCGTTTTCTAAGGAAATACACATGCGCAAAAGACACTCCGGAAACGAGTATAAAACAAGGAGACAAGCTGTTTCTAATCCTTTTAGGACTAGCTCTCGGCTAGAGATGTCGGGCTAACCAACTGCCTCCCCTTCGGGAGGCGCATGCTCGCGCGCGTCAACACCCCTGCGACTATGTGTGGGGCACGAGTTAACAAACTGTATGTATACATTCTCACTCTTTCTCTCTCTATCTACTACTGTTCCCTGAGAACACCTTCGCGTAGCTGACTACTAACTGATGTCAACTCTCTATCCTCTGCTTTGTCTACACGCTGGATTCTCATTTCCACTACAACACTCACTTCAATTCCCACGTGCGAACAAACGATAATGACCCGAACTTGAGATGAACACATATTTCCTATTCCTTCTACAATACCAGTCCCGCAACGAACATTGGTTGCACTCACGTGGACATGAACACATGTTATAACTAAAACGTTTATTCTTTCAACAGCAAATAAACGACGTTTATCTTATCCATTAATTGAGTCTTTGTATCCTTCAGTTCAATGTCATTCGTTTCATTATTTTCTTGTGGCGAGCTAGGGTATTATACTCTGGTCCGCTACAAGCTTAATTTCCTACCGAACATTATTTTCTATTAAAAAAAGGAGCATATTATATATTTATTGATTACTAAATTGAAACAAGATGTCATATTCCAAAAGTCATATCTGAACTAAAAACATTATTATTTAAAAGGCCATCCTTATTTTCGAGTGACGTTTGTTTCTCTAAAGCTTGACATGCCAAGCATGACCTCCTCCCTATTTTCGAGTGACGTTTGTTTCTCTAAAGTTGACATGACCTCCTCCTTATTTTCGAGTGAGGTCGCTTGGATGTAGCTTCCTTGTCGATTACCACTAGAATAATATACAATCATTGTTATAATATGCAAGTGACCTCACTTTGATGTAGGTTCGTTGTTGAAAACTATTAGAATAATGTACAATCATTGTTATAATATGCGAGTGACCTCCTCTTGCTCTAGCTTTGTTGTTGAATACCATTAGAATAATATACAATCATTGTCATAATATGCGAACACATCCCTTGCATGTAGCTTCATTGTCAAATACCATGAGATTAATCAATGTTATAATATGCGAGTGACCTCACTTTGATGTAGCTTTGTTGTCGAATACCATTAGAATAATACACAATCATTGTTAAAATATGTGAGCGACTTCCCTTGGATGTAGCTTCATTATCGAATACCATTAGAATAATATACAATCATTGTAATAATATGCGAGTGACCTCCCTTTGATGTAGCTTTATTGTTGAATTCCATTAGAATAATATACAATCCTTGTTATAATATGCGAGTGATCTCCCTTGCATGTAGCTTTGTGATCGGATACCAATAGAAAAATATACAATCGCTGTAATAATATGCAAATGACCTCCCTTGGATGTGGATTCTTTGTCGAATAACATTAAAAAATATACACTCATTGTTATAATATGCGAGTGACCACCCTTTCATGTAGGTTCATTGTCGAATACCATTTGAATAATATACAATCTTTGTAATAATATGTGAGTTACCTACCTTAGATGTAGCTTCATTGTCGAATACCATTACATTAATATACAATCATTGTTATAATATGCAAGTGACCTCCCTTTGATGTAGCTTAATTGTTGAATACCATTAGATTAATATACAATGATTGTAATAATATGCGTGTGACCCCCTTTGATGTAGCTTCATTCTCGAATACCATTAGCATAATATATAATCCTTGTTATAATATGCGAGTGACCTCCTTTTTATGTAGCTTCATTGTCAAATACCATGTGAATAATTTACAATCATTGTAATAATATGCGAGATATCCTCCCTTGGAGAGAGCTTCTTGGTTGAATCTCATGATATAACATATACTCATTGTGATAATATGCGAGTGACTTCCCTTGGATGTAGCTTCATTGTCGATTATCATTAGAATAATATACAATCATTGTAATAATATGCAATAATCTTTAGAATATGCAAGTGACCTCCCTTTGATGTAGCTTCATTGTCAATACCATTAGAATAATATACAATCATTGGTATTATATGCGAGGTACCTCTCTTGGATGTAGCTTTGTTGTTGAATACCATTAGATTAATATACAATCATTGTTATATTAGGTGAGTGACCTCCCTTGGATATTGCTTCATTGCCGAATACAATTAAAATAATATACAATCATTATCATAATATGTAAGTGACCTTCCTTAGATGTAGCTTTGTGTTGAAAACCATTAGATTAATATACAATCATGGTAATAATATGCAAGTGCCACCCTTTGATGTCACTTAATTGTCGAATTCCTGTAGAATAATATACTATAATTGTTATAATATGCGAGTGACCTCCCTTTGATATAGCTTGGTGGTCATCACCATTAGAATAATACACAATCATTTTTATAATATGTGATTGACCTTACTTTGATCTAGCTTCGTTGTTGAATACCATTAAAATAATATACAATCATTGTAATAATATGTGAGTGACCTCCCTTGGATGTAGCTTTGTTGTCGAATACCATCAGATTAATTGATATAATTGTTGTAATATGCGAGTGACCGCCCTTTGATGTAGCTTCATTGTCGAATACAATTAGCATAATACACAATCATTGTAATAATATGAAAGCTACTTCCCTTTGATATAGCTTCATTGTCGAATACCATTAGAATAATATGCAATCATTGTTATAATATGCGAGTTACTCCCTTGGATGTAACTTAATTGTTGAATACTATAAGATTAATATAAAATCATTATTATAATATGTGAGTTACCTCCATTTGATGTAGCTGTGTTGTCGAATGCCATTAGAATAATATACAGTCATTGTTACAATATGTGAGTGACCTCCCTTAGATGTAGCTTCATTGTTTAATACCATTAGAATAATATACAATCATTGTTTTAATATGCGAGTGACCCCCCTTTGATGTAGCTTCCTTATTGAATACCATTAGATTGAATTTACAATCATTGTTATAATATGCAAGTGACCTCCCTTGAATACAGTTTCATTGTCGAATACCATTAGAATAATATACAATCATTGTTATAATAAGCGTGTTACCTCCCTTGGGTGTATTTTCGTTGATGAATACCATTAGAATAATATACAATCATTGTTATAATATGCGAGTGACCTTCCTTTGATGTAGCTTTATTGTTGAATCCTATTAGATTAATATACAATCATTGTTATGATATGCAAGTGACCTCCCTGTGATGTAGCTTCATTATCGAATACCATTATAATAATATACATTTTCATAATATGCTAGTGACCTCCCTTTGATGTAACTTCGTTGTCGACAATCCATTAGAATAATATACGATCATTGTTATTATATGAGAGCAGCCTATTTTGGAATATAATCAGTAGAATAGAGCACTGAGTTGTTTTTTTCTTTTTTTATGCATGAAATTGCTTTTCTTTCTAGTGCGACAGAACGCTGAGGCGGCAGCATCTATATATAAAAGCAAAATGTGTGTTTGTATGTATGTATGTATATGTATGTATGTATGTAGGTATGTATGTATGTATGTATGTGTGTTTGTATGTCCACCAAAAACTTTGGACAGACACAACTAAAATTAACAAATTTAGTATCATATTAAAGCTTTAACCTCCGGACAAAAAATTACAAGTAAACATTGCTATATATTATGTATATTTTTAACAGTGGTGTGGGGGATATTAAGTCAGTCCCGGAAATGGCAGAAACCGTTTACAAGTAAGCATTGCTATGTATCATGCATATTTTTAACAGTAGTGTGGGGGATATTAAATCAGTCCCGGAAATGGCAGAAACTGTTTACAAGTAAACATTGCTATATATCATGTATATTTTTAACAGTGGTGTGGGAGATATTAAGTCAGTCCCGGAAATGGCAGAAACCGTTTACAAGTAAACATTGCTATATATTATGTATATTTTTAACAGTGGTGTGGGGGATATTAAGTCAGTCGTAGAAATGTCAGAAACTGTTTACGAGTTAACATTACTATATTTCACGTATATTTTTTAGAGTGGTGTGGGGGATATAAAGTCGGTCCCAGAAATGGCAGAAACCGTTTACCAGTAAACATTAGTATATTCCTGTATATATTTTTTAAATTAGGGAATACAAAATACTTAATGTAGACTATTAAAGGTAAGCAACACTGAGCTTGGTAATTTTTAGATGGAGAACTACTTGGGATACAAAATGCTTTATGTAGATGACCAAAGTTAAGCAATAATGAGCTTGGTAATTATTAAATGGATAGCTACCTGGGAACACTAAATGCTTTATGTAGATCACCAAAGTTAAGAAACATGCAGCCTGGTCATTATCAGATGGGTGACTACTTGGGAACACCAAATGCTTTACATAGATCACCAAAGTTAAGCAACAATAAGCTTGGTCATACATATTGGGAATACAAAATGCCTTATATAGATCACCAAAGTTTAGCAACAATGAGCTGGGTCAATATTTGATGGGTGACTTATTGGGAATAGATAATGCTTTATGTAGACCACCAATGTTAAGCTATGTATATATATATATATATATATATATATATATATATATATATATATATATATATATATATATATATAAGCTTGGTCATAATCAGTTAAGCAACATGAAGCCTGGTCATTATCAAGCAGATAACTACTTGGGATTACCAAATGCTTGTATAGATCACCAAAGTTAAGCAACGATTAGCTTGGTTGTTAATGGGAATACAGAATGTTTATCTAGATCACCAAAGTTAAGTAACTTTGTCTTGGTTATTCTCAAATGGGTGACTACTTGGGAATACAAAATGCTTTATGTAGTTTACCAAAGTTAAGTAACAATGAGCCTGGCCATTATCAGGTGGGTGACTACTTGGGAATACAGAATGCTTTATGTAGAAAACTAAAGTTAAGCAACAATGAGCTTGGTGATTACCAGATGGTAACTACTTTGGAATACAAAATACTTTTTATAGATAATCAAAGTTAAGCAACAATGAGCTGGGTCATTATCAGATGGGTGACTAATTAGGAATATATAATGCTTTTTGTAGATAACAAAAGTTAAGCAACAATGGGCTTGGTGATTATTATACCGGTAACTACTTGAGATTACTAAATGCTTATTAAGATCACCAAAGTTAAGCAACAATTAGTTTGGTTATTATAGGATGGGTAACTACTTGGAAATACAAAATGCTTTATATTGATCACCAAAGTTAAGCAACTTTGTTGTAGTCATTCTAAAACTGGTGACTACTTGGGAATACCAAATGCTTTATGTAGCTTAACAAAGTTAAGCAACAATAAGCTTGGTCATTATCATATGGGTAACTACTTGGGAATACAGAATGCTTTATGTAGATTACTAAAGTTAAACAACAATGAGCTTGGTCATTATTACATGGGGAACTACTTGGGTATAGAAAATGCTTTATGTAGATCACAAAGGTTAATCAATAATGAGGTTGGTCATTATTAGATGGGTGACTACTTGGAAATACAGCATGATTTATGCAGATCATTAAAGTTAAGCAACAATGAGTTTGGTCATTTTTAGATAGGTGACTACTTGGGAATAAAGAATGCTTCATATAGATCACCAAAAGTTAAGCAACAATGAGCTTGGTCATTATTAGATGGGTTAATATTCTGTAATACAGAATGTTTTATGTAGATCACCAAAATTAAGAAACATGGAGCCCGGTCATTATTAGATGGGTAACTAGTTGGGGACACCAAATGCTTTTTGTAGATCACTAAAGTTAAGCAACAATGAGCTTGGTCATTATCAGATGGGTGACTACTTGGGAACACCAAATGCTTTATGTAGATCATCAAAGTTAAGCAACGTGGAGCCTGGCCATTATAAGATGGGTAACTTCTTGGGAACATTAAATGCTTCATGCAGATCACCAAAGTTAAGCCACATTGTCTCGGTCATTCTCAGATAGGTGACTACTTGGGAACACCGAATGTTTATATAGATCACCAAAGTTAAGCAACATTGAGTCTGGTCATTATCAGATGGGTGACTACTTGGGAACATTAAATGCTTCATCTAGATCACCAAAGTTAAGCAACAATTAGTTTGGTCATTATTATTAGATGGGTAACTACTTGGGAACAACAAATGCTATATATAGATCTCTAAAGTTAAACAACATTGTCCCGGTCATTTTCAGATGGGTGACTACATGGGAATACAAAATGCTTTATTTAGATCACCAAAGTTAAGCAACATTGTTTAGTCATTATCAGATGGGTGACTACTTGGTAATTCTAAATGATTTATGGAGATCACCAAAGTTAAGCAACAATAAGCTTGGTCATTTTCAGATGGATGACTACTTGGGAATACAAAATGCTTTATGTAGATCACCAAAGTTAAGCAACAATGAACTTGGTCATTATCAGATGGGTAACTACTTGGGAATATTTCATGTATATTTTTAACAGTGGGGCGAGGGATATGAAGACAGTCCTGGAAATCGCAGAAACCGTTTACAAGTAAACATGACTATTGAGTGGTGTGTTTCTTATTTAATAATGATGAAATGCAACGTATTTTATTAGTGTGTGTTATGAAATAAACAGCCCAAACAATGTGCCAAAGTTATTTTTTAGTAAGAGGGGAGGGCAATAATGTTGGTTAAATCATGAGAAATTATTGTGGAAATTAGTAACATATTAAAAAATTATGAAAAATTATGAAATGTGAGTTATATGATTGGTGTGTTTTTAAACAATGCAGATAATGTCTCAAAGTTATTATTTTAGTAATTGGGGGTGATAATGTGGGTTAAGTCATAAAAAATGATGGTAGAAATTAGTAATATATCCAAGAATTATGCAAAATAATGATATGTGAGTTATTTTATTGGTGAGTGTGTAATGAAATAAACAGCCCAGACAATGTATGAAAGTTTTTATTTTAGTAAAAGCGGGGTGATAATGTGGGTTAAATTATGAAAAATGATTGTAAAAATTAGTAACGTATCCATATATATTCATATATAGGATTCAATGGGATAGACCCAAATATATACTAGCAGAATCAGTGGCGGCTCGTGCCTAAGATTAGTGGGGGTGCTGTTGTAAAGAAAATACCTATTGTTTTAATATTGTGTAAAAATAAAACAAACATAAAAAATATAATTTATACGTATGCACACGTATAAAATTAAACTTAAAGGAATCCTAAATATATGTAAATATTTTAAATATTTTACTTATTACATTCATTTGAAAGTAAACTTCATTCTTCTAGTTTTAATTTGTGAGAAAAGATTGATAATTTTCTCCTTAACTTCTGAATGACTGCTGAAGAAGCAGTTGAAAAACAACGTTCTACCTCTGATGTAGTCATGGGAATTGTCAAGATAATTTTTATGAGTTTTGTGGTTTCACTAAGAATATCGTTTAAATTGTTTTCCAAAATAAATTTCAGAAGATCAATTACTTTGCAATATTCATGGTTATCTGACCTACTATAAAATATTTCTAGCTCAGTTTCAAACTTTCCTTTGTCAATCATGGGATATGCTTCAGTTGTCAA